>NC_060885.1:14213631-14533631 GCF_014805685.1 Silurus meridionalis | reverse complement strand
TAAGACCAAGTTCCTAGATTTTGCACTTGGTGGTGATTGCAGCTTGACTGTGGCTTCTTTGCAGAAATCCAGATAACAGAAGTGGGCCATGGTGTTGGATTAGGGGATACGACCGAAAAGTTCGCGAATTTTGTACAATTCCAAAGTGTGATACAAAACCAAGTGAGTAAAAAAATCATTATTGTTACATTAAAATTTTTGTAAATAAAGTGTTTTATACAAAATATACAAAGTAAATTATTCTCTAATAATTCATTTTGTGCTTTTTAATTTGTCCTACCCAGCCACCCCGACTCAGGACACAGGTAAGAAATTTTAAATAAATCCAGTTTTCCAATTACCCAAGTTTAATTATTTCCACCTGTATAGCGCCTGTGTTCTTATGCATGCTATGTGTTAAACTTTTTAGAAATGACATGTGGTGAAAGGACCCCGAAGCAGACTTCGCGGATTTATAAAATTATTGGTGGATCAAAGGCTTCAATAGAGTCCCAGCCTTGGCTGGCAGCTATCTTTAAAAATAACGTGTTTCTTTGTGGAGGCACACTCATCGCACCCTGCTGGATCGTCACCGCAACACACTGCTTCCCACCTGAGTAAGTCATACTTATCAGATTCATTGAAAATATTTACTGGAAATTCAAGAGTATGAAATGCAGTGATGCCACATTGCTTTCTGTATTTAAACAGCAAAAGAACAAGAAAAGAGCAATATTCTGTCTATCTGGGAAAGGATGCAACCAATCAAACTGATCTGAGCAAAGAGCAGAAGTTTGAAGTTACCAAAATAGTGCTTCATCAGAATTATAACTTTGAATCAGATGATTTTAACCATGATATAGGTATGCATTTAACCAGCTATCTCTCTCTCACACACACACACACACACACACACACACACACACACACACACACACACACCTGTAGTTACACTGTAACCTGTAGTTACGCTCTCTTTGTGTGTTCAGCTCTGTTGCAGATTGTAGACAGCAAAGGACAATGTGCTCGGAAGACGGAATCAGTAAGGACAGCATGTCTTCCCCCAGCTCACCACATGCCACCCTATGGATCCTTCTGCCACATTGCAGGCTATGGCCATGAGAAGAATGGTAAGTTAGATTATTTATATATTGTTATATATGTTATTAATATCATATTGTTTAAATGTTTTTTTTTTTCACTTACTGCAATGAGACAGTATTATTTCAAATGTGTGAGCATTCCAGGTGGCATGACACACAGTGAACAGTATTCACCAAATGCGGGTTTTGGCATTAGCTCTGTGTAATCTTTGCTCGAGTATACGGCTGTTAAATTTGACTCTAATGCCGGTGCTGTGAAATACAGATGGAAATCTTTTGGGTACTATACTGGTTTGATTTTCAGGGATCAATTTTCAATTGAGTCTGAGTCTGGGATTTCTTTCTGCACGTTTGACCTTAGAGACAATCTGAAATTGGCCCCTAATCAGTGCTTTTCTTTCTTTGTTCAAGATAAAATTCCTGACACCTTCAGATATTCCCTCAACATGAAGCAGGCTCAGGTTCAGATTATCTCCCCAACAGTCTGCGAGAGGAAGGACTACTATGGAAACAGGGTAACTGAAAACCAGTTCTGTGCAGCCAGTCCCAAGTGGACCGAGGATGCTTGTAAGGTATGATGTCAACTACATCCTTTATACAACACTGAATAAAAATATTGTAAAATACATATCTCATTGTGTTACTTTCATTTTTACTTGTGACAGGGAGACTCAGGAGGTCCTCTATTGTGTGAAGATGGTGGCCGGATGTTTCTCTTTGGAATCATCAGCTGGGGAGAGAAATGTGCCCTTGAGTCTAAACCAGGTGTCTACACAAAGGTCACCAACTACAACAAATGGATTGAAAAACATACAGGCCTGAACAGAATTGCCCAAGGCATTATGTACCCACAGAAAGATTAGCTGTGTTAAATTATGTAAGCACATGCAAGAGTTTGGTCTGTAAACTACTGCCTCTGTAGAAATTATCACAATGCCAGAAGGAACAGTGAAATAGCAATTTTAACATTTGACAAAAATGGCATGATGCCATTGCACCATTTATCACATGCCTATGTAATACCTATAGTTTTTATATTTACATAATTTATAATCTAATTTATTTAATATTACATTATGTTCTCTATTTATGTATTTATGTTCTGCTTCTGTTCAAGCAGCATTGCTGTGTGTGGCAACAAACATCATAGGAAGCAATTTCTCTTTTTGACATTTTTAAGTAACGGTTGATGTTTGAATTCATACTTCTGCTTGCTGCTTATTATAAAAAAAAAGTATTGCAAATGTAAGGTATAATGTAATGAAGAAATTGAAATAGTTGCATTACCTCAATATGCTTTATTTTAAAACATTTCTGTTGCATTTGTATTTATATTTATGAATAAATCTATTTTTTTCTATAAGACGTGTGTAGGTTTTTCTTTATGCTTTCTGATTTAGTTTCAAGTCTTGTGAAACTCTTTTGATAGTCAATCATTTGCTGTTTAAACATATATGTATTTGTCCACTTTAAACACAATTCATTCTCAAACTAAATTAATTTCTATAAATCTATATTGTCTGCTGATGTAAAGCATTGTACCAACATGATGCTACCACCACCATGCTTCACTGGGAGGATAGTACTCTTACCGTTGGGTTTCTAAGAAAAATCGTATCATACCTACTTTTAAGACAAGACTTTTTAAGGCAAATTATATATAAACTGCAAGTATCCACAAATATTGTTATAAGTAATCTCACATTGATTAATTGATTTTGGTGTAAGCAAGACAATGTAATTATTTAGGTATCAAGAGTATATATTAAAGATAGGCTGTAACCTTTTGTAATTGTTTAATGCATATATGCTAAGTTGGATAAACCCAGCATGTGCTCTGTCCAATATATTCCAAGATGAGGTTGATTTTGACCCTGTCATTTTGGAGTGAAAATTTGTTTTTGACTCCTTTCTTTTCATCAAATTTTTTTTGACTCCTTTCTTTTCATCAAATTTGGTTTTGACTCCTTTCTTTTCATCAAATACATACATCTATTTCATCATATTTTGTGATTTCATGGCTTTAGTTTTCAGCATTGCAGAGTTGATACACATTTTATTGCTAAATGCTCTTTTTACCACTCTCACTAAGTGATTTCATACATAATACAAATCAATGAATGCCCAGGAGTGTCTCAAACTTTATTTTCACAAAGACAAATGTGTTTCAAATAAATAGTTTGTTGAGTATAAATGTATGATCTTCCACCTAAATATAAGGTGTTTAGAATAATTATTCTAAACATTGTAAATTTGCTGTGTTCCTTTTCATTATGTCATTGGTTTTACTACATCACCATGCATATCTGTGTACTCCCTGTGCCCTGAAGTTTGCTCTGTTTTGTTCTTTTTCATGTCTATATTCTTGTTTACTTTTGTTATCCTAATACTTCGGTTTCAACATGTTCTATGTTCTTTGGTGTTCTTCTTCTAAGTGACCTTAGAGTGAATTCTAAGTGACCCTGATAGCTTAATTATTATCATCATTATCTTTCTTATTTTAGTGAATGTGTCCTAAGTTGTCTTTTCTGAAGAGCCAGAATAACACTGTGCCCTTTTCTGAATTAATCCAACGTTCTGACGTATTCTCCAGACTTAGACAGCTGCATGTGGCAGTCATGGTTAGATACTAGTGTGAAAGGAAAGTCTCAACTCTAAATTCAAAAGGAAATATTTTCCTGTGAAAAATCATAGATTACTGTAAAGTGTGCTTTACCCAAGACTGACACAATGGCAGCTGCAGATGTTTTGCTTAAGAAATTATGAGTCTGATTTTGTGGGAAAGCTAACTGTTAATCATACAAGAATCCGAAGGGTGTCAGACAGTAGAACTCTAGGAAATAATGTGTGTAAAATAATGTAAATAGTAACAGTGACAATAACAAAAACATCTACACACAATTGTCTTTAATCACAAGTCATCATAGATGGAACAGTTTAGTCAATTTTGGCTTTCTGCAGCAAAAGAAAAAATAGAAAATTCAATTTCTCATTTTTTGAGGGGACAACCCAATGCTGACCAGTATAATAACAAAACATTTATTATATGACCCACTTGAGTCGATTTGAATCTTCTTTAGCAGGCACTCACATTTTATTTACTAAGTTTTGTATTTTAGTCAATGTTTCAGTTCCAAGTTTTCATCAGGATAAAAACTTTGAAAGATGTTCCAAAAAATTGGCCATAATGGAACCTCATTATGCTATAACAAAACTATTATGTAACTGTACAAGTATTGCATAGTTACATTATAGCCATAAATAAAAAAAAATTATTTTGAAATAAAGGAAGTAGACTGACTTAAATTATAAACAGATGATTAAACAATGCATTTTAAATGCCACTTTATATATTTCACTTTATTGCCTTTATTGTTATGGTATTGTTTCCCTTTATATGCTGTGGGAGAAAATCCGCGGTGCGCTTTGGGAAGAAAAGAGCAGCCGTTGAGAGAGTGCCGGTGGGAAGACACGTACCGGGATACGCATGCGCGATAACAACGACCGCCATGAACCAACATATACCAACAATAACGGACAGTGAGAGTGTGGAAGTTTAAATAGGAGCTGGTAATGATGATAAACGAGCACCATATGAGCGTGATTGAAGCCGGGAGCTTCAGAGAAAGCGGCCGAGAAAGCACCTGACACGCTGAAGGGGCGAAGGGGCGTGGCAGGTGGATTCCTGACAGATAAACATGTACTGTATGTATTTTTATAGCATGCCTTCATCGAACAAATTGCGGCAACGCTATTGTGTAAAAAAAACCTTCAAAAACACGTGCATGCACATTCTCATTTATTAACGCACATCATGTACATAAAGAAATTTCAAGCACGTTAATATATTGCCGCCATTTTGATTTTCGTTTATCTCGATCATCGGTTACCTCGATGCTTTTGGCGACCCCTAGGACATCGACATAACCGGGTTCCACTGAATATATATATATATATATATATATATATATATATATATATATATATATATATATATATATATATATATATAAATGCGTGCTGTGTTGAAGGTTTTCAATTAACCTTTTTCTATTTATTTACTTCTACTTGTAATAAAAATGGTCAAATGTGTGCTGCATATATATATATATATATATATATATATATATATATATATATATATATATAGACACACACAATTTATAAACAATTTAACAATTCTGAAATAGTCATCTTCACTGCTCAACAGTTGAAGGAGTTTTTGTCCTGTCTATACCATGCTACCAGAACACCTTTTCCACAAAATAACTAAGGCACAACAACATTTTCTGAAGGTTACAACAGTCAGCAATTAGTAGGAAGTGTACAGGCCTCTGCTCTGAATGGCTTCAGCACATCTGTGGCCACAGGAAAGCACTAGTCTCTCACACTGCTCTGGTGTGATTTTGGTCCACTCTTCTTCCAGTCTCCTCCACAGTTCGGTGACTGTAGTGGGTTCCTTGGCCATAACTTTGTCACCAAGGATTTTCCAGAGGTTCTCTATTGGGTTGAGATCAGGACTCTGGGCAGGCCATGTCATTATTTCAATGTTTTCAGTTTCAAGGAACTGCTTTACCCGTTTTGCTGTGTGACATGGAGCGTTGTCCTGCGTGAACACTGCGGGCTGATTGGGTGATAAACGCAGGGAAGGAACCATATGTTGTTGAAGAAGATTCTGATAAACATTTGATTTCACTCTGCCATGTAGCTGTATAAGAGACCCAACTCCTGCTGCAGAAAACATGCCCCAAACCATGACACTTCCTCCTCCACTTTTCTCTGACTTCTTTACACACTTTGGGTTCAGTCTTTCTCCAGTTTGTCGCCGAACATAATGTTTCCGATCGGACCCAAATAAATTAAACTTGCTTTCATCACTGAAGTGAACTTTGGACCAGTTCTCCTCTGTCCACACAACATGCTCCTCAGCAAAGCTTAGTCTAGCCTTTTGATTCTTTCTGCTAATGAGAGGTTTGGTCACTGCAGAGTGGGCTTTCAGTCCAAATGCTCTTAAACGTCGAGACACTGTATGACGAGACGGATCCTTACCCTGTTCAGCGCTGAACTGGTTAGCAAATCCAGCTGCAGTGTGGAAACGATTGCCCATTGAGATCCTCCGCAGAATCCTGTCCTCTCTTGTATTTGTCTTCTGTGGACGACCAGCCATTTTTTTCATCAAATGACCATATATTTCTAATGAAAATGAAATTGTTTCATTATTCAGGCATTTTACTTTCTGTTACGATTTTATTAGGGTTATTGTACATATTGTTATCTCTTAACGCTTTATTTTGAATACAGATAAAATGAAAAAAAAATGCCTGTGATGGAGAACTTCATTTAAAACAACATGGAAAATTTAGATGAGAAAATTATTCTGGAGAACTCAGTTGACCATTAATGAACCTTTATTACATTTACAGGCTCGTGAATGGACTTTTTTCAGCACTACAACTTGGGTTTTTACCTTTTACTAAGTGAAAAAGGGAAGAAAAGAATTCACTTATTTCCCCCCAAAAAAATATTATTTCATTAACACTCTTTAAGTTCTGCTTTGTAGATAAAAGACGTGTTATCTTTATTTACAAAGTTATCTCTTTTTGAAAAATATTTTTCCGTATATTCAAGAGATGTAAAATGGATTTGCACTGCCATGTCATTGAATTAATATTCCACTGGAGGGCAATATTAATGTTTAAAACATACTGTATTTCATATGTGCATTAACAAAAAACACTTATTTGATCTATTGCTTTAATTTAGAATATCTAGCAAGAATGTTTCCTTAGTCACAATTTATTATACACTGAAACAATTTAAAACGATTATATATATATATATATATATATATATATATATATATATATATATATATATGTGTGTGTGTGTGTGTGTGTGTGTGTGTGTGTGTGTGTGTGTGTGTGTGTGTGTGTGTGTATGTGTTTGTGTGTGTGTATAATATGCAGCTGTAAATAAAATGCTGTCTAATTTTATTTGACAATGCTATCAATGATATCCATGAATTCAGCGAAACTGTTGTTTTCCCTCCCTTTCTGAATCAAAAATCGATGTCCTTGTATGGACTTGATCTCTTTGGCTTTTTCACTACATTACCAATATTACCTAATTTAGTTTTTAAAAGTGCAAATCTTTTGGATGGTGTATCCCTGATGATTTCAGTTCTCTCCAGTGCAATTATTTTTGTCTAGGAGGACCATGGTCATGGCTGTGGAGAAAAGCCATCTGTAATTACTGTTGGATAGTGACACAAGACACTAAGCGCAGACACTGGCAAACTGCTCTAACCAACATAATGAACTGCTTACTTTAACTGTTAAAGCATATTGAGGGGGACGTCTCTATAAGTCTTACATAAACAATCAAATTCAGTTACATATTAGGAAAGACAATGTGCAGCTGTGTGCAAGTAAAATGTTCAGTTAAACTGGATATACTGTATAAGGTCAAACAAGTGTGAATGGATCATTTCACAGTCATGCTGTCAGCTCTGTGTTTTATTTATTTTATTTTATTTTATTTTAATTGCTTTGAGGAACAAGAATGAGGTCGCATCATCCTTTGGACTGCTTTTGCAAATGCTGCAAATATGGTCAAGTCAGTTACAGGTCACTAAAAGTAATAAACAGATAAAAAAAAGTTTTGTATAAGGTTTTACTTGCTTGTTCTTGTACGACTTGTTTCTTTCGATTCTGTTTTAAATAAAGCTTATATTATGTATATTATGTAATTATGCACATATATTAAAATGTCCAGAACCCCTGCATAATATTTTTATTGATTAAAAAAAGCACATTTCACAAAAGAATAAACATTATTTTAATTTATTTAATTTTTTCCTTTTCTTTTTTTACAATTTTTACAGTTTTACAGTAGACAGGAAAACACTAGCACTGATAGAAGTCAAAAATGAAAAAGTAAACAGTGTTCTCAGTAGCATAAGCCTCACGAATGACTCTGCACTTCACAGCTGCATTGTAAGCAGTTTTTACAATAAACAGTTTACATTACAATTGCACACTACACATCTCTAACTTCAAACTGAATCAACCCATATTAGGTATCAGGGTCTGTGCTTGATGATGGGAAAAAGGTGATGCATGCAAGCCTGCTGAGAAACTACAGCTCATTCCAGGGTGCACACTGTTGTGCTTTTTCTGTGTATTTTATTTTTTTCACATTTACTGCTCTTTACCTGTTTATTTCATTTCACTCGCTATGACAGTGCTAAGTCACTACAGCTGGCTATTTTGCATGCTTTGTAACAAGTTGTTCAGCAACTGATCTGGCAGGTTCATAACATCTCTCTGAGTCATCATGTGCCCACAAGCAACAGTATCTTATTGAACCAGTGCAGTAGGGGGTGGTGGGAAGACACAAATGCTTGTGTAGCAGTTTAAAATTGCCCCAGTGTTTTCAGTGACTGAATATATGGAATATAAAACTTTTGTCAGTATTGGGCTAGCTACAAACCCTACAATGATTTGTTGTATTATTAAAGGCATGCGTAATACCATGTCAAAAAAGACAAACTTTTTATCTGTCCATGACAAGCCTCAGATCTCTTGCAGATTTTGTTTATGTGCTATGCTGAAAGTAGAAGAATAAAGGGCTACTGCATGGTGCTTTTAAAAATATGTGGCTTTTGAAAATGTCACACACCCAATTAATACATTCTTTGCAAAAATGTATAATGTTATGGTAGCAGCAAACTCCAATTAATCATGTTATGACCAGCTGGCAAAGCACAAGCCAAGTTAGTCAAACTGATGAAACATCTCTTTCACTTGTAAGTTTTAATAAGGAAAATCCAGTTTCCTTATTACTTTTCTAAATTTATCAATATTATATATCAATGTTTCCTGCTACTAAACAGGAACAAGAAATGGCTGTTTGACTCAAAAATCATATAAACCTCCCTAAAGTGTGATGACACTTTTTTTCACAAATCAGATGTCTTCCAGTCAAAAAAAAACAAAAAAGCTGGACTGGCTTTGTGTGAATAGCCAGAAAACAAAATGAGCTATTTTGCTGTCTATTTGTCACCACCAACACTGCTACACATAAACCAATACATGGAGCCCTAACATGTAACGGACATACTCAAAATAAAATAAAAGCATTGGGACAATACACATCAGTGATATGCAGAAGGTGATCTAAACTTTGGTAAATGGCTTCTTTCACCTTGCAAACTCATTAAACTCTCACCAGATCATTAAAATCTAGCTCTGTAACAAGCTCCTATTGAATAGCCAGCAGTGACAGTATGTGAGTTTTGGCTCATTTTAGTTCAAGCACTCATTAGGGAACAGGGACATTCTCTGGCATCTCTTTCCTTTGTTGAGTTTCTTTTCACAGACACACTGAGGGTTTCTCTTATCCAGATCTTCAGCTAGTACCTAAATAACTGCTCAATGGTTACAAATTCTGACAAAAAAAAAACCAAATATTGAGCTATTTTATGAGTTGCACAATACCTCTTGATTCCACAAAGTCAACTAAATGTATAAGACTGTAGGAAGGACATCACTCCTTATCACACACACTACAGTACTCATGTTAGTTCTCACTCTCCAGTGTTTTGTATTGTTTTAAGATTTATAATCACACTCTTGATATCACCCAAATGAGGATGGGTTCCCCTTTTGAGTCTGGCTCTTCTCAAGGTTTCCTTTCATAACATCTAAGGGAGTTTTTCATTGCCACAATCACCCCAGGCTGCTCATCAGGGATAAATACACAACATTTACTTTCATTCTTAAGTTCTTTAAAGCTGCATTAACACAATGTCCATTGTGAAAAGCGCTGTAGAAATAAACTTGAACATGACAACTTTACATTCAGTTGCTTGTGTGTATCATGTTGTAAATGACAACAATGTAATGGGCTAATTGGCATCATCAAGGATAATCAAGAGCTTGTGAGTGAAAAGGACCACTGTTTTTGAACCAGTATTTTGTCTCTGTATTCTGTAAACAACACTAGAAAAACACAGTTTTAAATCACCAGCTCTCACTGAAAAAGGATATGTTAGATTTATTTAGTGTTTCTTCTGGAGTGTCTAAATTGTGACATCATTACAGTGGGTGGTAGCACTGGTATTTCTATCCAACAGGTGTGATCCTAAAGCAGATATATAAAACTTAAAGACTCTGGCCACTTCCAGCCTACAGATCTTCGATACATATCCACTTTCACTCTATCCTGAGAGTTTCCCAACACAGAACCAAACCCCAAACATGAATTTTCTTGACACAGCCAAGAAAAGATGTTAAACATCTCACTCAGGCAAATGTGCATAAGAGCAGAATGTATTGCTTTTATTTTCACACTTTATTCGGTATCCTGTCTGACTTGTTGTTCATTAAATATTTACAGTGTTCGGCCCTTTACTTAGACCCAGTATTTAAATTTGGCTCCGTCAATGACCGAGTTTGGCACCACTGATCTAAAGGAAGTCTAAGTTATAATGTGAATCTATAATCTAAACTATAATGGGAAGAAGATGTTCAGAAGGTTAAGTTGAAAACTCTAAGCTTCTTATCTAACAGTTAGTAAATTGTTCCCTGTCTCATTTGTAAGCATCAGATTTGATATTTAAAAAATCTGAAATATTAGTGTTGAACTCTATGTCTATGTAACTTGGGAACTCTGTAAAACAGTTCGATGTGTAAAGCTGTGCAGACATGGTCATTGTATACAAAGGTATCTCAGGGGGAGATGGATGAAGTTAATTCTACTCAAACAAGTCAGTGCATAAATTAAACTGGAAAAAATACATTTTCTAAAACTCACACACACACACAAAAATAAATCTCCAAAGAGTATGAGAACATTCAGGAGCCTATGTCTCCTACACATCCAACAACACATCCAGCATGCAAGAGGGCTAAGTATGGACGTCTTCACAGGGATTTACTGCTGGGTATCAGTTACTTAGGTACATGTTTCAAGAAGCCTCCGCTATCATTTAGTCTGATGTGATGTATGAAATGCTCCGTGCGTAACTACAGCCCGGCCCATGTTTGGGCACAAGACACATTACGTTGTTTGTGAAGCACTGGCGCCCTTGGCAAGGTTGTGGGCGGGGTCAACTTTGTTCGTCAGTACGCACCAATCAGAGCTGAGCCTACGAAAATTACGCGGTGTTGATTGGTTGTGAAGTGCTGATTCTTTCTGGTTTTGCGTTTGCTTCCACTCGGCGGGGGGCGGGGGGAAGGGGGGCGCTTCACAAGCCGTCCGTGTGTGGAGGAGTGACCCGGGGATTTCATGATTACCGCATGACGGGGAAAAGCCTGGGGACTGCGCGGGTCGGAGGGTTGTCCTTGAAGCGAATACCGGCTGGATTGTGAGACAGAGTCGTGCCTCGTATAGATATAGATATACATACATTTTCTTTATTTTTGCCAGTTAGATTGGAGGAGAATCTGGTGCGATTCCACGATGCCGGTGTTTCACACGAAAACCATTGAGAGTATCCTGGAGCCGGTGGCTCAGCAGATATCTCACCTGGTCATCATGCACGAGGAGGGAGAAGTTGATGGCAAGGCGATTCCCGATCTCAGTGCGCCCGTGGCGGCTGTGCAGGCAGCTGTCTGCAACCTAGTGCGGGTGAGAGCGAGGTTTCAGCACGATCGCGATTGCAAACTGCGCTGTCAAATGTTGCACTTGGCTTTCCCGCTCAGGTGGCATCCGTGCCGGCGTTCGTAAACAACGCATGCGGTGAAACTTTCTGAGCGGCTCATGTGCATGGCTCATAACTCATGTCCGTTCGTTTCTCCATCATCAGCATCAGCATCATCATCATCATCGTTATCACGCCCTATAGTGCTGTACTGCTTACACATTCTTTTAAACAATAACTGGCTGTATATGAGTCCATCCTGAAAACTTGGCAGTAGTGCTGATGAGTAGTTTGCATACTGGTTTGAAAAGTGCTGAGAGTCAGGGTTGTAGGAGAGTCTGACTGGTGTTCCAGTGTTCAGATCAGGCTATTTAGAAGAATCTCAGGAAGAAAATCCCAACCAAGGACATGACCAGAGATGAATTATTGACAGCAGCAGAAAGATAGTTTATAGAGTATAGTGTTTGAGAAGGAGAAATCTTATTGTGTCTCAGTAGTGCGTTTATTCGACAGTAGCAAAGGGATTCCCTGCTCTGCTCACAGTGCAGCTTAAAAATACCCGGCTATGGTCATCTGATGTTAATATCCCTGGTGTAATATCCCGAGTTTAGACTTTATAACTGGATTGAAGCACTCGTTGGCCTTTCAGCTTTCCTAAAATGTTATGCCGTCATCGTCTAACAGTTCAAAGTGTCCAAATGATTTGTGCCCAATGCTCTCAGGATTGTCCTAAGATAGATGCTGTAGCACTTTTGGGAAACCCAAGACAGACCAGTGAGCTTCCCTATTCACAGCACTGACACTCAGCTTCTATTTCCAAGAAAACAAAATCATTAATTCCCCAAACATGAAACCTGCTTTTTCTGTATTTGCTCATTATCCCCACAGCAACAGGATACGCTTTGGCTGGCATGCCCTCCTTTCTCTGTAAACAGATTTACTGTGCTCACTTGTACATGAAGGAAATTAAAACAGCACTCTTCTGTTCCAGTGATTAATAATGCTTCACCTGGATTAAGCGCTGAATGTGTTAAACATTGGCTCCCCAGTTTAATGTCTTTGATATTGGGTCCAGAGTTCTGCCTCTTTTGCATTAGAGTTACAGTGGATTTTATAAGCTATATTGTACAACAGTTTGTTCCAGTCTACTAATTTGTTTGGACAAACAGCGTGCTGATATATAGTACTACAACACAGGATTGCTCCATCTCACTGCTTGCTACATTGAAGCCATAATTACATTTACTGCAGGATTTCAGTCAGTCTGTGCATTACAGCTCAACACATAATACTCAGCTGTGGCAAATACAAACTAAATATTGGTCCATGCTCCGATTGAAATGTGAATTGTTCAGTATTCGTTTCTTGTTTAAAGAATCAGTGTGTAAAAACAGTATTGCATGAACAAGAGTGTTTTTGTATTAAATACCAGACTGGTTGTGATTTGACTTTAGGCACGAGGGTGCAGGTAATCACAGCCAGGCTGATATTGGAACACTGATCTTGTGCACACTGTTCTTTATGTGCTGATCAGTGAAATATCATTCTGCTTCTGCTGAACTCTTTATATCCCAGTATTTTTATATCATCAAATCTGAAAGGTCAGAAGTTTTCATTTATTTGTAACCGCATGGCCTTGACAATAAGTCCAGCTGTGATTCACATGACAGGTTTATATTTATTCTAATATGTTTTATGTAGAGACCATTTTGTCTTTTCCTGTACTGATACTGCCATATAGAAACCTTTGAGTATTGGCAAATACTGATACCTCTTTGACGTTGTTTTCTTCGCAGTTAAACACTTTTGCTGCTAATTTTTTTGTCTGTATATAAATGATTAACCATCTTGTCATTGGTTTGTGACAGAAGTTTGTGTTTTTGCTGTAAAGTCTCAGCACCATATGAATTTTAAGGTGTTTGTCAGTGACTTGTGTGCAGTTTTTTCAAAAGGTAAAGACGATACATATATATATATATATATATATATATATATATATATATATATATATATATATATATATGTGTGTGTGTGTGTGTGTGTGTGTGTGTGTGTGTGTGTGTGTAAAGCACATTTAAATAAGGTTGTAAACGTGTACCCATTCAAATACAGTTTAATCATAACACTTTCTTTTGTTGGCCAGTCAAAAACAATCAGTTATGGTGAAAATGTTACAACTAACTAACATGGATATAGTCTCCTTTCTTTAACATATTATAGGTTTTCAAAAGCTGTCAGAAAATATTGCCTGATTTAAAGCGAAAATCAACATTTTATTGAACTCAGTTTGTGCTCTGCTGTCTGTGGAATCCAAAAAACAAAGCAGCCATGTAGAGATGCATCGCAGGCTTTCTCTGTCCAAAACGGCTAACTCGCACACCAGCTGCTCTGGAAGTCCAGCAGTGAATGGTTTCGCTTGGAGTTTGTAGTAAGGTCTGATAGTGCTGTTTAGGCATCTGTTCAAAAAGATGCATTGGCAGACCTTATGTACATTAAACAAGACACAGCTTTTCCTTCCATATTTAGTTGTGTTTCACATTAGGAATCGGATACAATGAAGATGTACCCAAAGAAGAAAACAGAAATAAATAAATGACATAAATAACTGTACCGTAAGCATAATGATTAAATGTAAAGCGAACGACTGTGAGGGTTCATTTCATTCGAGGAATAAGGAGTGTGGATGTGTAGGGTGTGGTGTTATAAATAAGATGGTCGCAGAGTGGAATACGTAAACACAGACCTTACTGTTGTTTCTAAAGCAGCATTTTACAAAACACATGGCCAGATTGTGCACTCTTTCACTCCTACGCTGGTTTGCTCTTTTAGAAAGACTACTTTTTTTCCCCCCTGTGTTTTTATATTCAGACTGCAAAGTGTGGTTATATAATACTGCCTACTGAAAATATAAGCTTGTTTGTGTAATGTTGTTATTCAATAGTAATAATGCTGGAATTGTGAATAAGTTAGTTTGGGTTTATTTGTCCATGTTTATTTCTTTGTGAAGTCTCAGTCTAAGCCATGTGGTTGCAAAAGTCCATGTGTGGTACTTAAAATAAGGTCAAGATATCAGATGCACATCCCTACAATCCCCAAACTGCTGCAGCTGCCAAGGCCACCATAATCTGTCACACCACTGATTAACCTACATAGCTCGTCATGAAAAAAAGCATTAATGTGATTTTTAGATTGAGTTCTTCTGTTTTCTTTGTAACCCACCAGTGTAAATAGTCTGTGTTGCGCTACACTGCTCTTTTCCACGTGCGTTTCTACAGCAGCATAATGAGCTCCTCCAGTAATACAATAATGAGGAGAAAATTGGCTGATTTATTTGCCGACGTCATAAACAGGCAGCGTTCCAAGTACTGTCTGCGACATCTGGGGATTTTTAAGTGGGAAGATGATTGGGAAGTAACACAGTCTCACAGTGACTAGTTGCAAAAGGCAGCTATGCAGGGAAAGTGACTCCTTGCCTGGAAGGGAAAGACTCCGATGTCAGCGTCTTATTTGAATACACAGTCCAGAATGCCTTAAACCCCCTCCCAGGGCACCTGTTCTGGCTACAACACAGCTGAGAAGTCTTGCTTTGGATTTGCTCCTGAGGTGTATCTTAGGTCAAAAATTTTTTCTTTGACAATCTCCATTGAAACCCTAGTAGACAGATAGATGTAATGCAAAAGGAACCAATCATACTTCCACACCTTTATCTTTAACTAATGGTATTTAGCCTCAGCTTAGGTGAGCATATGGTGGCAATTCAGACTTGGATGTACAAGTGTTTTTTTGGGGGGGCAACTCAGGCTTCCATGCACCGTCTCTTCACCAAGTCAGCTTTTTATGGCTTATGAAGAAGAGAGTCCTCTTGGCCAAGCAGGGGTCTGGCACAGATAACGGTCTGCATATCTCTCACTGCTTCCGTTGCCAAGTCTGTCAAAAAGTACCAAGAGGCAAATCGTAACAACAGGGTGTAAAGGGGCTGAATATCCACCCCCGCCCAACTTTGTATCCCAAAGTGGTGCACACATCATCTGTAGCTTAAGTTGCCTAATGCACTTGGAGCCAGGCCAGTGGTGCAACCCTATATGTGAACAGTTGCTAGTTTGTTTTTAACTTCTACTGTTTGATTTTTACTTTATACACTGTCTCCGGTGTTTACACACCTTCAGTGCACTTTGAGTAACTAAATATGGAACGGGGTTGCTAAGTAAAATATAAGATCCTAGAAGATCCTGATCCTTTTTTTGATAAATGTAAAGGTAAAATTTTTGATAACAACATCTGACTAAAGTTTTTGTGGAAGATACTGCTGTTTATTATATATAGTTAAAAATATGATCAAATAGATACAGTTCAAGTTCTGGCTACAAAATTGTTTGTTGTCTTTGTCTGAACTGAGATATAGATGCACAAATGAATCAAGTTTATCTGGAAGTGTCACATTATTATTGGCAGAAATCATATTTACATGATATAAAAAAAATCTCAATTAATTACATCTCAAAACAGTGTGAGGTGAAGTTAGAAGATACATAAAAAGGAATTTCCTGAAACTCCTACCAATCGTGAATTATTCTAAGGTCATCAATAAATATGATAAAATGACAAACAAGTTATAAGATTTTAATTGAATTACTAAATTGAAAATTACATTCAAGTGTAGCGTTAGGCATCTTCTTGCTGATCATGGTTCTGATTTTCCTGAAGTCTACTCTTTAAACTCTTGCTTTTTAAATAAATTAATTTAGACAGTACAGAAAGATCAAGAAGGGAATACTGTAATAAAATAATCACAGAGAGTCAGACATTGCATAGGGAAATTAAATAACAGGAAAAACCTAAATCAAAAGTTAAATAATGATATGTGTAATAAAAAAGATGAACTGCTAAAATCTGAAGTCTAGCCTTATTTCTAGGCAGATTACCTGGTTAGTTCAATTAGGATCGGCTGGAAATATGGTTTATGTGAACGGTTATGTGATGTAGTTTGTAGTTTCTTGGCTGTATTAAGGCTTTTGTGTATTTATTTCAGCAGTAACATGCTGACAGTATTACCTCCAAGTACACCTGGGGGTATGAGTATTCCTATTCAAGAAGCATTGTTCTAATAACAATAGAATTCTCTTTCAGACCTTTCAGTTTTTCTTCTCCAGTGAGTTTCATTGTCTACTGTTTGCATTGTGGGCAGCATCTCTTCTGTAAGAAACCCATCTCTCTCTCTCTCTCTCTCTCTCTCTCTCTCTCTTGCTTTTCCTCTCCCTCTTTTTGGTGCTCATTGATTTTTCTCAGATAGCTATCGAACTAAAGTAGCCTAAGCCACAATTATGTCTCTACTTTCTCCTGCACTGGAAGCTCCTGTCATTAAGTCAAATTTTTTGTGTGTGTGAACTTGGTAATAAAACTATTTCTGATTCTGATATCTGATTTTGCCTATATTGTGTATGTAACGTGGAAGTGAGAGGAGCGATAGAAGTTGTATACAGGTAAGTCTTTGAGTGTTTTGTGGAAAATCCAGATCAAATGCAAGAACAACAGGTGTAGGTAGAAGTAGAACAAATGCAACTCAAAAAAAGGCATGCTCAAAACATATCACATGATAAGATTTTGCAAGAAACCGAAGGGCGGCAATAATCTAAGTTGTCAAAAGAAGATAGACCAGATGAACACATTAGAGTAGCAAACTAATGCAAGGAGGGGACATGTTTAAAACCAACAAAGAAAGCACATTTTATAACATATTTTGACTGCACATTTTGACTTGTGAAATATAACTGTATTTAAACAACGCAAGGTGTGTTTCCTAGCATTTACGAAAGGAGAAATTTTTGATCGGAGACAAGAGGAAAAAAGTGAAATCTCTGTGTATCTATGTTCTGTATGAATCTTGTTAAAGTCTTCTGCCTACAGCATTTATTTTAGTAGCATGTATCATACAACAGATGCAAAATGAGAACCAGGGTCAGTCAGATTAAATTAAATTAAATTAAATTAAAGGCTTTTATTGTGGTTATATAAATGCACCACTCCCTTCTGCAGAAAGAATTGCTAAGAATGAGTTTGGACTTGATGATGAGTTTGGTCAGCTCCCTTATTCCCCAAACTGGTGTTTGTGCTTGAGCTTATGTATGTACACTAATTTTAACTAATTTCAAGGTGCGTATTTGATGAAAATAATTTTTTTACATTTATGGAAATTGTGGACTTGTACACTTGAGCTCAAACTGAAACTGTTTGAATGGCCCTTAATCATATCTGTCAGCAGTGAGTTCTGACTGTGGAAGGAGCAGCTGGTGACCTCGATTGTGCTCTCTCTCCGAATCCATTATTACAGCACTGAAGTGCACACATCAAACAGCCTCTGCACCTCACTTATGCCACTCCATGTGCAGTTACATCAATTATGCATTAAAACGATCCATTATACGGTTTTTGTGTCACTCTTCTTTTTCGCTTTCTGTTCTTTATTGCTTAAAATGTGACACAAAGGTGTTTGCCTGCATGTTTGTGGAGAGCCTTTTATGGTCCTCTGTAATGTAAGGGGGCTTCCTTTAAAGGAAGTGTGTTTCTGCAAGTCAGAGTAATCACTAAGAAATGCTTTTGGAGCTCGAGAGTAAACAGCCAAGTCAGTTTGAGAAGAACTTGTTATGGAAACCATCATTGAAAGAGGACTCCTGCCTACATGCCTTACTGCATAGTCACAAAAGCCCAGGCAGGCTGTACATGTAGGCAGAAGTGTATTATACATACAAAAAGAGAGGTATTCATGATGCATGCACACCCTCACAGACCCTGTATGGACATGCACTGCACACACAAAAGATGTCATGTCAGAGTTTGCAACCGTCTCACTTTAAAGTCATAAATAATCTGGAGATGACTGTAGGTCATGACATTTAAGTGAACAGGTGTATTTCTGAGCACTCATGCTGAAGAGGCCATGCTCTACTTGCTTGTATGTTTTAGGCTTTGTCCCCAGTTACAGAATAGAAGCATCTTTTTTTTCCAGGTGCAAGTCACAGTTATGTCGCAGTCATTTCCTGGTCCTTCACTCAAGACAACGGCCATTCAGTTACAGCAGAAATCATTTCTGTAGGGCTTATAAAAGCGTGCATTCTTAATCAAATGTCATAGAACATTCCTCAAAGAGCACTATGCAGCAGTGGAAAGCTGGCCTCAAACCGAACTGATGAAGCATCTGACTTGTTCTGTGTTTGCTGCAGGATTTTGAAGCGCATTCGAAATTGCCTTCATTTAATGAAACTAGATCTGCTGGTATGTAAGTGCTCATGTGTGGGTATACTGATTATCTACTTTTCTACTTTGTGACCAGGTCAAGTATGTGTCAAAACCTTTAGTTCTTCCTTCAACCAAGGCTACTAACCTGATTCTTTTACCTCAGTCAAGGGTCAGGTTCTTATAAACACTGGTCCCAAAAAATAGAAATATAGATTAACCTAGATATTAGAAGAGCTAAATAAAGATGTAGAATAGACCAGATATCAAAGAATTTGTACTACAGTGGTGTCAAATTCTCATATTCAATTGGTAAAAAGGAAGTACATTATTGTTTCTATAGTAACAGCTCATTCGCAGAGACTTGATGGTATGGTGGATTCTCCACATAAACTACTTATAATAATACAAATGTGTAGTATAACAAATAAGCATAATGATTGGTATAATGAAGATTTCTGTATATAGACATTTTTTTTTCCATTTATAGAGACAGCACTTTGTTACAGGGTGTAGGTTTTGAAAGTTGGAGAGCCTTCAGGGCAGAAAAAGACTTTGCACTTTCCATGTAACCCACTGTGTTTTTATTTGTCTTATTCAAGAGATATATGGCTGCTGTGAGATGTGATAACTGGAACTTGTATTCTGGATGTTCCACATCAACAAATGTAACAATAAACGGCTTTGATGTGCCATATTTCAGGTCATGAAAAATAACACTCCACTCTTTTCTCTATCATTGGCATACTGTATGCAAATCTCATTTCCTACTTTTTCATATGATACAGATATCATTTCTGAGTATCATCCCTTCTTGCAGCACCTAAGCCATCTGCCAACAAGGTTTTTTGCGTGATGCAAAATTATGCAAAAATGTACACGAGTGATCTTTGTTGGTCTGTCAGCAGTGCCAGAAGTGGTGCTGTCTCTAAAAGTAAATGCTTTACACACACAGCTGACCTGCCAAATTGTGCACATGGACACAGCATGTGTAAAACATAGCCTGATCCTGTCATGATGCCAGTCGTGGTCTTAAACATGAGACCCCAGGGAGCACATCTGTTCCTCTCATTACCATTGCCTTGTAGAGAACACTCCCTCGCTGACACGTTCACTGAAAGGAAATCAATCTCTTCTCAGGAAGAGAAGAAGAACTGTCACCTGGGTGATTACAGTGTTGCCACTTGTTTTGTTTGTGTTAATCTCTGGAAGTAAATGCTTCTAATAGATGTGTGCATTACAGTCCTATAAATGCATTATTACAAACGCCGCACATGGTCTGTAGCCTGATCATGACTCATTTTGGAATAGGCTCAACTTTGGCAACAGAGCTTTCTAGTTATCTCTATACTAACCACCCCAGAAGTAACACTCAGGCCCCTGTGGGCTAAGAATATCTGCTTGGAATGTGCTCTTTGGGTCCAGTGTCTCTGGGGTTGGGTGAGGTGGAGGCCCCATGTGGAGGATGATCTTGAGTCCCACTGAATTAAAATACACAAATTCACACAAGAGGGAATCATCCATGAACACTTTTTGCACTAGATCTTACACTTGGGTTTTATGTGAACTGCTCTGAGCCAATTATCACCTGAGCTCAGTGATTTTATCAGAACTTTGCTGACACTGTTGTCTCTGAGCTGAGCAGGTTGAGGAGCATTCTGTCTATGTTTGGCATCTGATGCTGTTTGGCTTGGCCTCTGTCCATTAAGATTTAGCACTGAATGTGTGATATAACTAATGGATGTGTGTGTGTGTGTGTGTGTGTGTGTGTGTGTGTGTGTGTGTGTGTGTTTGAGTACATGTACAGTATTTAGCGTGTTGTGAGATTGAAGTAGACAGTATTTCCACAGTCTTTTTCTTCTTCTTCTTTCAGCTTCTCCCATTACGGGTCGCCACAGCGGATCATCCATATCCATATCCCCCTGTCCTCTACATCTGCCTCTTTCAAACCAACTACCTGCATGTTTTCCCTCACCACATCCCTAAACCTCCTCTTTGGTCTTCCTCCTTTCTTCCTTCCTGGTGGCTCCATCCTCAGCATTCTCCTACCGATATAACTCATGTCCCTCCTCTACACATGTCCAAACCATCTCAATCTCGCCTCCCTCACCTTGTCTCCCAAACATCCTACATGTGCTGTCCCTCTAATAAACTAATTTCTAATCCTGTCCATCCTCATCACTCCCAACGAAAACCTCAACATCTTCAGCTCTGCTACCTCCAGCTCCACCTCCTGTCTTTTACTCAATGCCACTGTCTCTAAACCATAAAACATCGCAGGTCTCACCACAGTCCTATGAACTTTCCCTTTCACTCTTACAGATACTCTTCTATCACAAATCACTCCTGCCAATCTTCTCCACCCACTCCACCCTGCCTGCACTCTTTACAAATTGCCTGTCACAAATTGTGTATTTACAAGCTTTTATTTGAAAGAAAATTAGTGATTGTGGGTGTGTGTCTCTTTGTGCATTTTTCAATTCTTGGCATTTCTCCTAGAATATGACCCTACCTGTTAATTATTGGACATGCTTATTTATAATCTGTTGTGACCTTTTAGGAACTAAATCTCATGCACAAAGGTGTCACATGCAAACACAATCAATATCTCTTTTTAGATCCTCAGCTTGTCTTCATGTATAGCTCTGTGTACTTGGTGTTCTTCCTCCTCTAAAGGACAAATGGTGACATCTTGTTTGATCTGGAATTTGCAAAGCGATTAAACATTAAATGTAATTTGGCATGTGGATAAAGAGCAGATGGGTGGAAGGCCATGTGGCCTTAGATGACAAACATCACTCTGTATTTCTGGAAATTTCAAATTAATCCTTATAGCAAAGTTGAACAGAACAGATTATTTTATTTGTCCTTCACTATAATGCTTAATTATCTTTATACATAAGAATGAGCAGGCTTTTCCTTCTGCATGTGTACGAATGTATCATGCTTTAGTATGTTTCGGCTGTGTGTGTGTGTGTGTGTGTGTGTGTGTGTGTGTGTGTGTGTGCCTTGATGAATACTGTAGGTACAGTAGCTGCAGATAAGGCTGTGTGTAGGTTTTGTTGATCAGCTGATAGCTTGTGGCTTGAGGCTCTTGGCGGTCTCCCAGACTGCAGCACTGGAACTGCTTTTGGGCCATCCTACACACACAGGGCCTTATTACGCCCGGCCACTACAAACAGCTCCATTAACAAGTGGTGACAGTCTGCAGGAGGCTTTCCACATGAGTGTTTAACCTAACAACACAAAAAAACCTCTATTGCAGGGATATTTCCAAAATTGTATATGATCAATGATGAATACCTGAACCTGTTTAACTGCTTATTCGCTCATTGTTGTAGATAGTAATGTTAGTAGAAAAGAAATGTTGTTGAAAGAGGAATGTGTAAAGTCAACTGTTCTCCAAGAAGAATTGATGTACAGAAAACAAAGAATCATTTGGAAGCGTGTTTAATAGAGGTACTCTATGACATTGTCATACTTTTGTCCTCCATTCTGACTGTTTTTCTTGTGTGTTCAGGTGGGGAAGGAAACAGTTCAGACCACAGAAGACCAGATTATGAAGAGAGACATGCCTCCGGCCTTTATTAAGTAAGCACTTTTCTCCTCCCTCCAGGAGAATATGCTGTACATCAGAGTTAATCACATTATCTTCTTTTGCTCGCTTTCTAACACATCCACATAAAAACACAGAACTGCTGTGCTCTATTTTATATATATATATATATATATATATATATATATATATATATATATATATATATATATACACATTTCACCATTTTTATTACATATATAAGTAAATAAATATAAAAAAGGTGAAATGAAAACCTTCAACACAGCACAAATTTTTACAAAAATTATAATTTTTAATCTTTAAACATCAGTTTTACTGATGCACCAAGAATCAAATCAGCACCAAAATCCACCATGATGCACAAATCCGGGAATTAAAACCGTCCGTGTGGAAATGCTGCTCAGTGTAAAGATGTTAAAGATGCATTATTGATAACCAATCATGCATTATTGATCATTTATATAGGTAAAAAGGAAAACTCTGCTGGAATTTGCTAGGGCTTTTAGCATCTAATAAACTCCAAGCTGGTTATTTACTTATTTAGCTTAAAACATGCCTTTTGATATAATAATGTTATGTGAGGAATATAAATGTGAACCTGGTGAAGAACTTGATTGAGAATGTAGTGTGTATGCCTTGATGTGAATTAAACATTATTAAACAGCTGCTGTTGAACACATGATTCATTCTCTGAACACAAAGTGAATCTAATGTTTCCGTGTGTGGACAGACTAGGTAGGAAATGTAATTGAAAAGGAAATGCTAATGGGAATGGGTTTGATAGAGCTTCCCATCGTGCACATACTGGTGGATCAGACATCAAAGAAACTTTTACCCATTATCACCTACTAAAAACATGTTCCTAATATATCTAGTGAGGTTTTTTAGAATTTTTAAAATACAAACAATTTTAAATTGTAGCTGATTATATTTCCTTTACTATATTTACTCTACAAAAAAAGCACGGATAAAAGTTACTTTTAAAAACAAAATGAGTACTCCCTGTCAACAGTTTTATCCTATTCGTTTCTGGTTTAATAACAAAGAAAATATTGGTCAGAATCATGTAGGCGTAATGCTATTCTTTGGGAAGGCAGTTTCTGGAAATGAAATGTACTGTATGCTCAAATTAATATTCCATTTTCCCTTTATATTTGGCATATTCATAACTACCACCCACCATTTGGAAAATGTTCATTCTTCTCAAATATTACAGTGTCACACTGGGAATCCCACAAAGCATAATTGGTTCTGCTCTCTGGGTGGGAGGGATGACATTTCTCTCTTTCCTGTTAATCAGATTCACACTGTGGGTGTTTGTTAGAGTATGTGTGCAGTTAAAGGTGTTTATCCAAGTTTTGGAGGAAGCATGTTTCCATTCCAAATACTGCAAATGAGAGAATATGAAGCTCCAACTATGCATTTTGATTATGCATCATAATAATGCATCACTGGCCTCTAGAGACTGTGATGTTATGATTGTCAGGTCAACCATAGAAAGATGCTTTAATGTTGCAATTTCCCAGAACCCAGTGCTACATGCATAGTAAAACCTACTATAATAATCAACAAATTGAAGGAATACAAATCTTTTAGCACAGTCAAAACCCTTGATGTTTTTAACCTTGTAGGTTTGCAAATGTACAGCAGTTTGTAAAAGGTCCTTGAATTATTGTCTAGTGATAGAAAGAGATTTTGAAATGCTTTACCTGTGACTACAGCTTTATTTCTATTTAATAAGCAGTATTAGACTTGGAAACTGCTCCTATTTATGGAAAACATAGAGCAGGATCAAGACATTTATATAAATGAAGGTCATTATTTTTCTAATGATGAACAAATGATTTGTTGGTTGCTAACCAACAACAAACACAATGAAATTCTATTTGTATGTGACAAATAAAATGTGAATTTGATTGAGGTTAAAAGCTACTCAAATAATTCTATAAATAATAATCTCTAGTTTAAGTTATACTCTGGTGCGCTGATGAAACACTGATTACATTGTGCTGCTGTTGAAGAAGGTATGTGGAAGGATAACACACTACTTTGATATCCCTGACTGTGAGTTGCAGCAAAATATTTGTATTTTCTTTTATACTCATGTAAATGTGAATATGTCAAAATACTGCTTACTTAAGCACTCCTTTGAAGCTATATTAAGTCTGCTCAAATTGTTTCTGACATCTAGATTTAATCATTGGCCATGCAGGATAGTAGTGGACAAGACTAGTGAGTGGTGTTTAATCATAGCTCTTTTCTGATTCCTTGTCAGCTAGCATTTGCTTTCAGAGGAGCCATTTTTGCACTGTAATGTAAATTCTGATGGCTGTTATTCAGTTGCTTACATTGAACTATTCACAGAAATGAATATTTAACGACTTTTTAAATGTAGCTGATATAACGCTCAAGCTGAAGTAAACAACCACTTTCACAGCTCAAGCTAAAGTCACCTGAATTGAGAAAAGCTGGAAAACTTTAATTGCATTTTATTTAAGATAGAGATGCACAATTCTCAATCTCTTTAATGTGTGTTTGTCTGGATGCATCATAAAATAGGCAGGTGTAGGGTTTCCCTTAAATGCAGCAGTGGGTCCACTGGGATTCACAAAAGCCAGGGCTGACACATTTGGCACCATAAACACAAGCTGGCTCAGATCTCATCAATCAGCAGACATGTGCTTGGTGACAAGGAATGTGGACCTCTCTATATATAGTCTTTGTGGTGGCCACTGATACTTCTCTCACATTGGGAGGTACATGAGTAAACGAGAACCTCCATCTCTACACTACACTGATTAAAGGCTTTTTCATGCTTGTGCACACGTCATCGCTGCCCTCATGCCCTTTTAGTAAGTTTGGTGAGAGATTGAGAATGTCTATTAATATAGTGCTACATAATCAATAGGGTACACAAGGCAAAATGTGTGATGTCTGAACCTCCCCAACACTGCCCTTCTCTATAATAATATCTGATATTTGTTTCTAAAACCAGCCACTTTTTAGCAGTTCTCTTTTATATTTTAAATGAGTGGTTTGTAAAGGTCAGGACAATTATTTTTTTAATGTATGTAGGTACTTGTGTGACCTTTAGCAAAAGTAGATTTGATAAAAGAATGTGATTAGTTTTGATTTTTTTTCATATATAATGTTTAATAAAATATTCATGAAAGAAAACCAAAAAGCTCTTAGTTTTAAAAGCCCACATTAATAACCATTTTAACCCTCTTTGTTTTCCACATTGCTTACACTTAAGGCTCTTTATGATATATTGAAGTGTGCATGCAAAAGGCCATGTGTAGGACCAATTTCCAATGCTATGATAAGAGGAAAACATGGGCTAGGACAAAACATTATGACCCAAAAGAAATAATCCTGGAAAAAACAAGAACTAATGCCATATTGACTGGCACTTTCGAATCCAAATTATATTCAAATATTATGTCACATGCAACCATACACCGTTTTGAGGTCCACTGAAATGCTTTGATCGACTGTCTGTGACATAAAAATAGATTTAAAAAAAATATTAAAATGTAAAACTAGAATGAAAATTAAGAAATTATTAAGAGATTTTTTTGTACTCAAACCTGATGTCTGCCCAGTTTGAAGCTTATGCCTTAGGGATTCATTAACCTATCTGTACTAGTTTTTGCTTATCTTTCCAAAAACAATGACAGATTCATCGTCTAGTGTTTTCTGTATTTTGTTCTTCACCTATTACCTTTTCCAACACAGCATTTTCTGTTCTCTGTTCTCGTGGCCATTTAGGGTCTGCAATATCCTTTCACACGTTCATTAGACAGATTTATTCCATATTTCTCAGACATGTTTAAGCCTTTACTCAAATGAAAGAACACTGGGCGTCCGCCAGGTTTAAAACAAGGATGTGGATCAGCAGCTGACTATGGCCTTGAATATCATATGGTAGCAGCAGCCAACCTTTTGTAAGAACATGCTCTACTTGTGATGTTTCTACAAGGGCCCTATCCAATCTCTTATAGAGATATATGTCCTTACATTCTCTGTCCAAAGCGATAAGCACAAGAACTCCAAGAAGTTCCAACTCCTATTCATGATTCTTCCCCAGCACTCAGGCACCAGCCTGGAGGAACCTACATTATCAGGTGCTTAACTGTTGCTTGAAGAAGGACAGAGACAAATAGAAGTTCTGCTCTGCCATTTATAGACCCAACAGGAGAGTCAGTGAAATTCAGAAATAGTATTTTTTTGAAATGTGCATACTTGTCTATGATCAACTGATGTCAAGATAAATGATAAAATAAGTCAAAATTGCTAACTACATATGTTTGAGGTTTTATAAATGTTATCCACCTTTTTAATCACTAAATCTTATTATTCTTGCATTCCTTAAATGCACACAAGCCAGATATTGCTAAGACTGAATAAAAACCATCTATCCATCCATAAAAAGGATTTTGCTGCTGAATATATTACTTTATGCCAACATTTTGAATTTCATAGCAATAAACAAAAGAAATAAATATCTAGATAAAATTTTCTACACGGCCTTTACTTTGGCCTTTGTGTATTCGGGGGTACATTTATATATTTGACTAGAATGCATTTAACCACCTTTAAATTATAGCCTAACTATTGCTAATTAAAGAATATTATTATTAAAATTATTATTATTATTATTATAAGTAGTAGTAGTAGTAGTAGTAGTAGTAGTAGAAGTGTATCTAGTTTATAGTATCACAGAATGAGAACATTTTTCAATAAAGACACCAGTCTTGGGCACTCCTGATTAATCTTTCCTAATAACATTATCTCTTGGAACAACAGTACATTCAATTTCAAAGAACAGAGGAAGTTTTTCCATAGTGTGTCTATTCATATTCATTGCAATTAGAGCTGACAACCATATGTGATCATATTATCCACCCAGTGTACTGATTTCTTGTTCGCTTCTTCCTTTACTATTGTTAGATATTATTTAATGTCTCATTTCTCTGTATCCCTACAGGATAGTTTTATTTGTAGATAAACAGGTGGAGAATCACATATTGATTACTAAGAACTCAGTGCCATCACTAAGTATGGGAGTCTTTGAGCCCTGGAACAATCGAAAGGATGGCTATTGTATTAATATAGATTGCAATCTAAAAGGAGTACAAGTGAAAAACTGCTCTCATCACTAGCAGGGAGCTCTATAAATATAGAGAGATGCGTATGTGGTTTAGTTAATGTAACCTAGAGTTTTTATGTATTTACCACTTACATTCGGCACTTTTTACAAGATTTACAAGATAAAACAAAAGAGATTACATTTTAAATATTAAATTATACATTTTAAATTTAATATTTAAAATGTAATCTCTTTAGTTTTTTCCTGATACTTTTTTTTTTATTAAACTCAATATGTTGAGCATGCTATAAAAATGAAACTGGTTATCGGCTTGGATGGGATATGCTCTGGATTCACTACAATCCAGACCAAGAAAAACAGTGACTTAAGGTGGAATTAATAACATTTGACACTAAAAGATGAATGTATGTGCCTGTTTTATATAAGCCTGAATTATTGGCTTTGATGTATTGAAAGACAACACTTGAAATAGAAGAATTAAACTATTCCGTTACTTTTGCTCTGTGGAAATAGGGGATTATAGATATTATAAAAAGAATGATTATGTATGCTAATGTAAAAGCTACATGGAGGATATTCTATAAAAGAAAATACGCATACTGAAATGTATTCACATAAGCATGAATTTTATTAATTATAATCGAGTCCTCTCTCTCTCTCTCTCTCTCTCTCTCTCTCTCTCTCTCTCTCTCTCTCTCTCTCTCTCTCTCTCTCTCTCTCTCTCTTTCTCTCTCTCTATCCCTCTCTCTCTTTTTCTCTGTCTTTCTGTCTTTATTTTTTGACAGGGTGGAGAATGCTTGTGCCAAGCTGGTAGAAGCAGCTCGGATGCTGAGGACAGATCCGTATTCAGTCCCTGCTCGAGATTACCTAATTGATGGGTCTCGAGGAATCCTCTCAGGCACATCTGACCTGTTACTTACCTTTGATGAGGCAGAGGTACAAGTGTCTACTTGGGTTGATGTTGATGAACAGCAGTCGATCTCTTATAATCTGATATTGAGCAACACATTGAAGACATGTAATAATAATGCTTTCAGTTGAGTGTTTCATGCACCACTACTGAATGATTTATGATAAGCTGAGAATTACCTTTTTTATTATAGTTTTATTACATTTTTATAAAAACGTATTCAAACAAAACAACAACAGGGCTGATAATTTAACACACACGGCATGCATTAAAAAGTTAGAAATGCCTAGAATTTGTTTATATAGCAATATATATCAATTGAAATGATGATTAGCACTCACTCTATCTTCTTTACCTTTTTTCACATTTAATTTTCATGTTGCATTAAAGCTGACTCATTGATTTAAGCTTTTCATGCCCCTCATTAAATTAAGCAGGAAATGTGTTGTTTTGCTTCTCTTTGTATTTTCCTAATCCGCTCTGTGTGCCAGTGTGGCAGAGTTTACCCTGAGCATGTGCACACTTTGCACATGCTCAGGGTCTCAGGCACACTTTGCGGGCACATTGTTTTTATCATCATAGATTGTTTTAGAAGTAGGGGCACAGCTTATCATATGACTATTTCTCACAAGGCAAAATGTTTGACTGAACAACCCCCCAAGGTCAGGACATTTTTCTTTTATGTATGTAGGTACTTGTGTGACTCGTGTGAAGTAGATTTGATAAAAGAATGTGATGTGGCCTGGAGACCTGGAGGGCATCGGGGGGTATGGAATAGTCTCTTTCCTGTTGCAGTGACAGTTGGGGATGTCTGTAAGCTCTTGTTTGTAAGACGTGCGGAAGATAGCACTTTCCTTCAAGTCTATTACGTTGCCGTGTGACGCAGCATGAGCAGCTGTTTTAATAGATGTGGACGACTGCCTTCATGTCAACACAAGCTCGTGTTCGTCTGCACCCTTCCTGTTTGGGAGCTGTTCTATAATAGTAGAAAGCTGGAAAGTGGGAAGGGTTTGAGAATTGTCCAAAATAGGGAGAAAATTATTCACCTGAGACTTCTTTTATAAATGTTACAAAAACTTTTTAATGCTCAAAGCGTTACCTTATCAATAAATCGATTATCTTCTTTAAATGACAACAGATTTTAAGTCAATTTATTATTAGTATTTTTATGTAAAACGTCTATATGCATGTGTATTAAAATGCATGGGACAGAAATACAACACAGTTAAACGTAAACCAGCGGCCCAATACTTGTCTGTTATTTATATAATTTTTTTAGATATGTGAGTAATTGATGTTTTTCCCGTTCAGGTGCGTAAGATCATCCGTGTCTGTAAAGGCATCTTGGAGTACTTGACAGTAGCAGAAGTGGTGGAGAGCATGGAGGACTTGGTCACTTATACCAAAAACCTGGGACCAGGTGCTTTTCATTTGTCTACCTTTCAGCTGATGTTTTGATAATGTTAGAACAGAGGTGTCTTACTCTAATTATGAGACAGCATAAAATTCTGTCAATCCTAATTTAGCACACCTGAAGGAACTCTTACTGGAGTACATTTGAGGAAAAATGTAGTGTCTCTATAAGCTGTTTCTCCAGGGTGGGAGTCTTTACTGGGCTTATTGTATTTTACAAATACTGGGCCGAAAAAAACTTTTAAATCCTGATTCCATTGACATGCTGATTAACAAAGCTTCTCTAACTAGGGATGACGAAAATGGCAAAGATGATCGATGAAAGGCAGCAGGAGCTGACACATCAGGAGCACCGCATGATGTTGGTCAACTCCATGAACACAGTGAAGGAGCTGCTGCCTGTGCTCATATCAGGTGAGAGTCAGAGTAAACCTTCCCAGCAACCACATGCTGAACACCCTTCTGTTGATATAGCAGTCATGATAATTGCAGTCATGTTGAGGAAGCTGTCAAGAGCAAGGAGATCACTTTCACCCTTAAATCTTTCCTTTAGCTTTAGTTTTGGCCAGAAAGCTGAAAGCCAATAAAAATCCTGATCTGATAAAACTCTCGAGATGTGTCTGAGTGCTTGTTGAGTCTTAGGAGATAGAGGTATCGTGGTTAGTCTTTACGTTTGCATGTAACGTAGACATGTCTTTAGGGACATGAACCAAACTAGAATTTACAGAAAAGGTATTTTGTGCAATACCTTGAGCCACTCGTCCTGAGATATTGTGCAAATAACAGATAGACAGATAGCATGCATGGACAATCTTAAAATGTATCTCACTTGGTAGTGGAGGCATAACAATGTTTCACTGTAGGAATGAAAAGTAACATGGGCATACTTTTGTTTGGAATGTGTCTTGGGAAAAAGGAAACCTTATACACTATAAATTAAATGAAACCTCAGATCTGATTAAAGGCCTTTTTTTAAGCATTTCAAACTTCAAATCCAGAATTCTAGCAATTATGGGAATCAGATTTAATTTCTATTTGAATTTAGTTGTTATTGTTAGTCAGCTAAATTGTCTTTATTAGGTGTCCATTAAAAGGAAAAAGAAAAAACAGTAAAGTGCACAAACCTGCAGGATTAAATTGCCCGATATAATTACAGCTCCAAACACTAGGACTGCAACAATTTCATGGATACAGTTTTCTCTAAGTAAATCCATTAAATGATAATGTGATCACAATTGCAGTGTGTGATGCAAACACAAATCACGAGGGGGGGGGGCTACTCCCTCATGCTGTTCATTTATCGCTAACCACCACATTTGAACACCCACCTATTAAGTTAACAGTCTGAACACAGTAATATTTTTACAACACATTTTTTTTTGTTTCTGTCAGGAGAGGTTGTGTGTAAGATTTCAGTTAGAAATCTTACAACCCACACGGTTGGCTTGCGCACTGAAGAAAATAATTAATGAAAAGGAAAAGTAACATTTATGTTGTTTACTTGAATTTGGATGAATAAAAACAAGAAATAAGGTAGATATCCAAGCTTAACACAATTCCTAAACAAATCAGTGTTCAGCTGAAAGTCAGTTCAACACAGAGAACCATAATTTCCAAAGCAAGCAAGAGGTTGAGAATGTCTCTGTAATCCATGTTTACTTTTGTGTCTTTGTGTTGTGGCAAAAAAAAATGCATCAATACGAAAGTATAAATTATGCCTTAAGCTGTGCATTTTTTGTGTGGTTTTTCCAGCTGTAAAAATCTTTGTAACCACTAAGTGTGCCAAGAGTCATGGCGTGGATGAAGCCATGAAGAACAGGAACTACACCTTTGAGAAGATGAGTGCTGAGATCAATGAGATCATCCGAGTGCTGCAGCTCACTTCTTGGGATGAAGACGCATGGGCCAACAAAGTATTTACTATTCTAATCTACATGTATTTTCATTAGATATTTTATTTATGAAGTGTAAATGCAGTGTAAATGTTTTTCAGTGTAAATCAAAGTTTTTTGCTCTCTCACTCTCTCACGTTACCTCTAACATTCTGTTTATAAATATTAAGCAAATGCTTGGGATTGATTTCCAGAATAAACATTGTTCAAATAAATACATATTTAATTATCAGGCATCTTCCACATTATCATCACAGCTAGGGTTAGAATGCTGCAGCTATATGATAATTAGCAGTGCAGGGAAAGTATTTACTCAACACATCAATACAATACATCAGTCACTGCATGATTATCACAGCTTTATTAAAAAATATTATAGTCACAAATCACAAGCAAACTATTAACCTAATCAAATTCAACCTTATTTCCCCCTTGTTTGTTTTTCCCTTCTTTTCGCATGTATATTCCATTTTCATACACCATTACGACTTGCAAAGTTTCCTGAAGCATGTTAATTAGTTGTGCCACCTCTGATTTTCTGTTCAACCTGATGTAATGACTTTAAACACTGGGTTTTCTTTCTTTCTTTTTTAAAATTCTTTTCTTTCTGTACTCTTCCATTCATTTCCTCCTTGTAGAAGGTAAGGCTTTCTCTTCCCCACTGCGTGACGTTCTAGCATGCAGCAAACGAGACTTCTGTGCACTTGCATAATCTGTATGTTTGTGTTTGCAGTCTATGTGTAAAGCAGGACATATGATCAAGCCAGAATCAACATTCTGTATGTTGGTGTTCTTCACTGATTGTCTCATGATTGTCTCTTCCACTGTCTGCTGTCTCTCATCGAGTCTCACTTTGCTAACCCGTCTCTCTTTCTTTTTCATTTAACTTGCCACTTCTTGTTGTTCTGTCTCTCTCTGCCTGTCTCTGTGAGATCTTTACACCACCTGTGCCACTTTGAATGAATGCCATTTTTCCTGATACACCTGCTAACCTGTTTGCTCTTACTCGAGCTATAGCAGCTGGGGCACTCCACTTGTTTGACTCCCTCTAGCTAGAATTTTGTATTTGTTTCTTGTATATTTATTATGAAAAAAACATTTCTTACACAGTTATCAATGCTCTCAATCTGTGTTTAAAAATGTTTTTAGTCACCTAGTTTTAATTTTAACCTTTCCGGCTTAGTAGTACTCTCACTGTTTTAACTCAGCACTGGTGACGCGTTCTCTTGGACCTGTGATTGGTTTTAAATCATCCACATAAATGAAAGGATGAGGTTTCTTGAGGACATACAAACAAACTCACATACACAGACACCCACACAGATAATCAAGGAGAATGCCAGAAAAACTCATGATCATTGCATTCAATTCATGGGCATGTTAACTGGTTGAAATGATATCCTGTATCAATACAAAACAAGGCAGTGGCAGTGATCATAATATTTGCACACATTTAAAAGTTTGATCGATTTAAAAAAACAACAACAGATTTTTTTATATACACATAAATTAAAATAAATATTATTTTGTAGAAATGATTTCAAAACACATTTGGCATGCATAATGACAAATGCACATTATGTGTTCTGTACATATATGGAGAGGTAGTATAGAATAATTGTTCGCTTATCTATACCAATATCCATATATTTTGACCTCATTTCTTGTTTTTTTTTTCCATGCAAACATTATTCATTACTAATGGATAAACACATGACTCTTATATACTCATCACTGCTGTAGCAGAATCGCATTGCTTATTCAGTGAGTGGGTGTTCAAAGAGTCCTGTGATCTTATCATAAAACTTTGATCAGGTGACTTCTTGTGGATGTCACAATGTTCGGCTTGATATTTGATATATGTAACCTTTGCGTGTGTATGTATATGTGTGTGTACATACAGGGGTGTTGCACATTGGATTGGTTGCTCATGGGTCCCTTAACAACATTGTCATCTTCCTTGTTGATTGTGTGTGGTGTAATGTGCATGTGAAGCCATGTATGGTACTAATGCTTAAGGCATTGCAGTTCTTCATTCTTGCAGTTCCTGAATGAAGTCTGAGCCGAAGCTTGACTCCTTATAATCACACAGGCAAATGGAAATGAGTCATCAGCTTACAATTAATGTGATCTCATCACTCTATGGATTTGAATGCAGCTGTTATTGGATACACGGAAAAAAAAGGCACAGGAGATGAAGGGGTGGTTGGAGTTGATTTGGCCGGAAACACATCTGTTTGGCTTATATCTGATCATGTTATTTTGTAATATAAACCCATGTTGTGGTTCACTCTGAAGTGTTGTTTATTTTGCAGTCTTGTGGTTTATTAATAAGCCTTCTGGATTATAAATTCAAAAGACATTAGTTCTGTGTTTGTTCGGCACACCAAGCAAAAAAACCAAAAACCTAGCTTGCCATGGCTTGCTGGTGCTTCACACCTTATCATCTTTGCCATAAGTCTGACAAGTCCAATTTAACTGCTCCCTGTGAAGTCGCTACACAACCCTAAGTGTGCTAATGGTTCAGACTGTTCCGTACAGCAGAGAGCCTCAGACTCACAGGCGGAAGCAGTGAGCCAGGCAAGCTTAACATTTCCTCTAAATGCGTGAGTGAGTGCAGTGGAGAGTGAAGTGATGATTATGTGAACCTCCTTCACCTGTATATATAAGTGTACATAAGTGTGTGCAGAACGACAGAGTCCATTTTATTCTGAAACACACACACATACACTTCTGTGTAATTTGTAATAACCACAACCTTACCGATTGCTAAAATGCTGCGATTTTATATCATTCTGGTTATGTTTACATTTCTTTCCTTCACTCTCTCCTCGTTTCTTATCTCACTCTCTGAAGGACACAGAAGCGATGAAGAGATCACTGGCGCTGATTGAGGCAAAGATGAATCAGGCTAAAGCCTGGCTCAGGGACCCTAATGGTTTACCAGGTATGTGAGAAGACCAGTACAAAAAGCCTCTCTGCTCGACTGACCATGGGGATTATGTGCTATACCTTGCACAAGTATCATTATGACCTTAGAAGTGTAATGAACTAGGTTATAGAGGAATATAGAGTTTTATAAAGTATATAATGGATGTACACAAAATAGCCCATCATTTTTGCACAATATTGTTTTCTTGAACGATTTGCTAATAAAAATATTGAAGTTGTAATTGCATAAATATTTTACTATTTCACATATGCTATTTATTCAAAACAGATACACAATCCAAATTTTTCTAGTAATTCTAACACATAGTGTAAAAATCTATTAATTGATGTATTTATTTCATATCATGGAGATATATTGCTTGTGTGTGTTTGTTTTTATCTATGTGTAGGGACGGCAGGTGAACATGCTTTGCGTCAGATTTTGGATGAGGCAGGGAAAGTGGGAGAGCTGTGTGCCGGGAAGGAGAGGAGGGAGATTCTGGGAACGACTAAGACGTTGGGACAGATGACTGATCAGGTGTCTGACATGCGTGTCAGGTAAAGGCCTCTGCTGAGCAAAACCTCATATGAATGCCTACATTTATGATTTATAATAAACATGGTACACTATTTGTATGCTCCAGGGTGTATAATTCTATACCAGTAGATGGTCTCATCTTCAGCTTTTCCACTAAGCTGTGCATGTAAACACTGTTATTGTTAAATGTTTTCGTCTGAGGCTGGATTGCAGAGGAATGGTGAAAGGAATGGTGTTTGTGAGGGCTGAGCCACAGACATTGATTCAGCTCACTGCCTTTACCCAGTAAAAAGGTTATGCTCAAAAAGAAAGAAAAAAGGCACTTTCACTACACATTCTTTGTAGCCACTAAAAGTTTAGATCTGTAATTAGACATTTTAAATAAAACTCTTGACACACTTGCTAATATTCTTTTATCTTCCTTAAAGCAATTTGTCTGTTATTGATACATTTATATGATGAAGATAATGTACATAATTGGTTGTTACAAGCAAAACTATGTTTCCTTTGTGGGCTCTTCCTCATGTTTCCATTTTTGTGGCATTTCTGAAAACCTGAAAGAGTTTATTGTATAAATGTCTCTTATTGTAAATGTTATTTCCTTTGTTTGATTATTAATTTATTAACAATACATATTCTATCTTTTGCATTTCTGGCTTAAAATCTAACTTATATATTGGGATTTTGCAGAGGTCAGGGGCCTACCCCCCTGGGCATGCAGAAGGCTCAGCAGGTGGGCCAGGGTTTGGACATCCTAGTGGGGAAAGTGGAGAATGCTGCTCGCAAACTGGAGGCCCTGAGTAATGCTAAGCTGGCTATTGCAAAGAGGATAGACGCTGCTCAGGTAACACATTCATACACTTACCAATTAGGGTTCTATGGTAGTACAGTCGGTAGGTTTGATACTTCACAGTTCGATCCTTACCTCAGGTTGGTCTCTGTGTAATCAGTTTTATATGCTAATTGTTTGCACATGTATTTCCTCCATGTTTTCCCAGATTTCACCTTAGTTTTTAAGAAATTGTATTCAGGTGGATTGGTTGTTTTAAATTGCCCCAGGTGTGAATCAGTGTATACATGATGCCCTCATATAGAAGTCCCTTCAAGAGTGTATTTCTCCCACAGCAAATGTTTTCCTAATAGGTGTCAGATTCTTTACTCTGACCAGGATAAATTGGTTGTTGAATTTGAATTGTAAGATGACTTCATAGTTCCCACATAGGTCATAATTCTAGTTAAGGTATAACACAGTAAATATTTCTACCCTTTAGCAGATAGAAAATCAGGAGCTTGGAAACAGCAGGAGAGCACACAAAAGCAGGAGCAAAGATGTGTCTTGTGTCTCTCATCAAAGCACAGAGAAACAGCATGAATTTATGATTATATAACATTTTTGTGCTGAATAACAATATGACTAGAAAGATTGCACACATGTACAGCAGTCTAAATACAAAGAAAGGGAAGACAGGAAACCTAGAGAGATGTGTGATGTGTGATTGATTAGATAAATATGACTCATCTTTTCGTCTTTCTCAAATTAGTGTGTGTAAGTTCGTGTTCACTGAAAAAATCACAATTTACTATCTATTTCTAGTTCTTCAAATATTATAAAGTATGTTATTAAACATCACTTTTTTTTGCCATAATGTGGAGTTTAATGATGAAATGTACATATACACTGATATATTTGTTGACCATTTTCATGTTTTTAAAATCTGCATCATATAGCTTCATGTTTAGTTCTTATACTTTCTTTTTGTCTGGTTTGTTTTTTTCTTAAGCTCTTAATATATTTGTTTATCATTAATTTATTTAATGCAAATATTCTAGACTTCTAAGTACAATATTAGGCAATGTTGGTCTCTCAGTGATGCATCCTGCCATTCCAAGGTGTCTTCCAATTTTTTCTTATTTCATTATGTATATATAGTATTTAGAATTTCTAATTCAACATGGTGTACTGTCAAACCTCTTGCTAGTTGTGTAGATGTACAGATGCAGGTTTGATCCATGTTTTGTGTGAAGTCTGGTGTTTTGTGAGCACTCTGTGTTTGTGCAGAGCTGGCTGGCTGATCCTCATGGAGGTCCTGAAGGAGAGGAAAATATCAGAGCTCTGTTAGCCGAAGCCAAACGCATCGCTGATCTTTGTGAGGACCCCAAAGAGCGAGACGACATTCTGCGCTCTGTTAGTGAGATCGCTGGCCTCACCGCCAAACTCGGCGAACTTCGCAGACAGTACGATATCCAAAGCCATTCAAAACATAAAAAGTTTTTTAGAAATTTTTAGAAATTGCTTTAATAAAACAATTTCTAGGAACCATGTATGTTTATTTATTCTGCCTTTTTACTCAGCAAATATTTATGTTTTGTTGCCCCAGTTATCCTAACTGTCTGCTCTTAACTATATCAATTCATTGGTCAGAGGTAAAGGTGATACTCCTGAAGCCAGACTGCTAGCCAAACAGATCGGCACTGCTCTACAGAACCTGCAGGCCAAAACTAACCGTGCTGTTGCCAACATGCGGCCAGCCAAGGCTGCTGTGACCCTGGAGGGCAAGATGGAGCAGGCTCAGCGCTGGATCAATAACCCCAATGTTGATGACCGTGGAGTGGGTGAGTTCGTAAATGAACAAGTCAATAATAAATATTTAAATGAATGAGTAAATATACATTAGTCAATAAATAGGCAATTTGTAGTTAAAAAGACTACGTCATTTCCTTTGAGAATTAGTCATCGGAGTTTGGGAATTACCCAGTTTTCCCAGTAGTAAGGCGACATGTAAATAAAATCCACGCTATTCTTTTCTGTAGCAGTCACACCAAACATTTCCTCACTGCTGCACACATCTGAAAAAATGCTGTTACACCTACATTCACTCTGAAATTGCATGCCAAAATTGCATCAAGCCACCTATCCACCAACACACTTGTTGTTTTTCCGCCTGCTAGGATTTAATGCACCTATTTTTTTGTGAAAACTTAAAAACAGTAGTTATTACTTCTAAGTTTTACATCACATGTAGAAAGTGTTAGTTATAACATATAATAACATTGTATAGAACACATTTTTACATTTCTATTATTTACCTTCCAAAAGGGTGTAATATAAAGAACAAGTAGTAGTAAGGATTATTGTGATAGGATTTTAATAGTAGTACATGACTCCCTTTTTTTACAGAGCTTAATTTAGTATAATTGAATCAGGGCAATTTGAAGGCCATGTAACCGTGCTTTGGTATCTGTGTGTAATGATGGGCCAGCTGTGCTGTAATGAAAGAGACCGCTCGTTTGGGACTATTTACAAACCCTTGAAGGACGACAAAATATATCAAGTGACATACATCTGTGTGTAACCAAGTCTATGCACAGTGTCTCTGACCTTCTGTTCGCCTGAAAAATGAACAGATGGATATTGCTGTGTGCGTTTTTTTTTGTTTACAATACCTCAAGCTATAATTAGATATTTATATTTATAAATGTCCAGTTTACAGCAAATTGCACATTTCTGTACCAGCCCCTTAAACTCCTCTCTCTACAATTCAAACTTACAAGTGGCAATAAATGTTATTTGTTAATGATAGTGCTTATTGGAATAGTATAGGCAAGCTGGTGTGGTGATGTGCTTTTTAGAAGCTAAAAGCATCAATTAGATTTTATTGTTCCTTGTTTTATTGTAACTGTTGATTATTGAATTTCCCCTTTGATGGAGCATGTCACCATGGTAACTTGATAAGTGGGAACGACTTTAATTTCCCAGTGAGTGCTTGTCCGTCTATATTTAAGCCTTGACATTCCAAAGACAGTGTTTTGGAATTTGATGTTTGCAACTCCTACTGAGCCTTGAAGTGTCTAATGTCCAACCAATATACTGACACTGTCTCTGTCTCTTCCTGTCTGTATTCCTGTCTGTCACTGTCTCTGTGTTTAGGTCAGGCTGCCATCCGTGGGCTGATAGCAGAAGGCCGCAGGCTGGCTAATTCTCTGCCAGGGCCGTACAGGCAGGAGCTGCTGGCGAAGTGTGAGCGTGCGGAGCAGCTGATGCTGCAGCTGTGTGACCTGGCTGCTCGGGGAGAGGGAGAAAGTCCCCAGGGTCGGGCCGTGGCTGCTCAGCTTCTTGATGCTCTTAAAGTAAGAGGAGCAAAATAAGCTGCAGTTATCTGTGTTACATGACTATAAACTCCGCTGTTCAATACTGTACAGTAAAGCCGTTCAGAATCCATACTGTGTACAAGAAGTCAGGAAGCTATGCTGAGAAATTTCTCAGTCTAAATATATAAAGCAAAGTGATCCAAACTGTTTTTGTTTTATGTTTTATGTCCACACTTATAAATAGGAATATCGAGTTTTTATTTGATTAGTTTCTACATTTGTGGGCTCTACAACACTACTGTAAATTTAGTCACAATCTACAACAGCACAGTAAATCTGGTTGTTCAATTCTAAATCCCTGATCTAATTCCGACAGTGGCCAGCAAATACTTCTTGTGAGTGATTGAGCAGCGCCATCTTCTGGCCCATGTTGACACTAATTATTTTAAAATACATTTTTTGCAAATATTTTAAACAGCTTTTACATAACTGATGTATTTTATTTCAAAATCATTCTGTGTTCAGGATTTGAAAGCGAAGATGCAGGAGGCAATGACTCAGGAGGTGTCTGATGTTTTTAGTGACACAACAACTCCCATAAAGCTTCTGGCTGTGGCAGCTACGGCCCCACCTGAGGCCCCCAACCGGGAGGAGGTGTGTAAAACAAACATTGACTACATAGACATATAGTGCAAAAGAGTACACATTTTTAAAATTAGTGATCTATTGTTTAATACTGAATGCCAAAATGCCTTGGCATGGTATGCAGTATATGCAATGTTTTTCTTTTCCCTCATGTAGGTCTTTGATGAAAGAGCATCTAATTTTGAGAATCATGCTAACAGGCTGGGGGCTACAGCAGAGAAAGCCGCTGCTGTAGGAACAGCCAATAAGAGCACAGTGGAAGGGATCCAGGCCACAGTAAAGTCTGCCAGAGAGTTAACACCTCAGGTATGTACAAGGGTCACCTCTGGGACAGTGTGTGTGTGTGTGTGTGTGTGTGTGTGTGTGTGTGTGTGTGTGTGTGTGTGTGTGAAAATTACATTCTGCTCCTGCGTATATTGGCAAGAGCGACAGATTTGATATTTGACCACTAGCCAACACAGACACTCAGGGGTTTGTACATAGCTGACCAAGTGTCTTCATGTAACTTGATTCATGTGTACAGACCCATTTATACACACAGTTGCTACACTCACTGGCTGTTTTATCTGGTTATACTAGAATATAGGTGCACGTTATAGGTGTCTAGTTACATGATTTCTCTACGACCATAGCCCATCTGTTGCTGTACACCCAGTGCACTAAAAAAGAGATCTACATAGGACCAGATATTTCCCAGCACACCACTGAAAACCTGACTTTCTAGCTGCATGTTTTGAACATTTTTACATGCAAGTGTATCAAGCCACCAAAGCAGTTTAATAGTGGTTATTTCTTACCAATAATAGAGACTTTCAGTGTGAGGCTGTATTTTTAATTTAATTTTATTTATTGTCCTGTACAGGTTACTTCTGCTGCACGAATTTTGCTAAAGAACCCTGGCAACCAGGCAGCATATGAACATTTTGAGACTATGAAAAACCAGTGGATTGACAACATTGAAAAAATGACTGGTATGCAGAAGCCTTGCTTAGTTTACATATATAATGTACTACACAGTTTAATATACACTCTTAGTCAATAATAGTAATAAAATCTAGAGTTTTCTATACAATAGATACAATAGTGCTATTTTCTGAGCCACCATACAGTTTGGTGCCTTTATTTCTAAAAGTTTACTATGGCTAGGTAAATAGATGATATAATATCATAATCCCAATGAACAATGAAACAAAAATGCTTTTCTGACATTTTGTGCATAGTGTTAGTCATTAAAATTGTCAAATTATTCGTTTTTATAAGTATTTTTTTTTTTTAGATTTTTCTTTGCCATATTTGATATTTTTAGGTAAAAATATATGCTGGCTGTTGATTAGCTAACTTATAATGTGTATGATAATATTCTATTATATTATTAGAAGAATAGTGATTATGTGGTTATGCATGTTATATACTGTAGTCCACCACTTTAATACACTATTAAGGGGCTTTAACAGTTACTTCAGGAAAGTCCCATCCTCTGTGTTGTATATTAAACTTTCAACTTTATTGGTTATTAACGTCTTCTTTTGGCCCTGTGGCAGGTTTGGTAGATGAGGCTATTGACACTAAATCCCTCCTGGATGCTTCAGAAGAAGCCATCAAAAAAGACATTGATAAGTGCCGTGTGGCTATGGCGAATGTCCAACCCCAGATGCTGGTAGCTGGAGCCACTAGTATTGCCAGACGGGCAAATCGTATTCTCCTGGTGGCTAAGAGAGAAGTGGAGAATTCAGAGGACCCTAAATTTAGAGAGATGGTAAAAGCAGCCTCTGACGAACTGAGCAAAACAATTTCGCCCATGGTCATGGATGCCAAGGCTGTAGCAGGAAACATCCAGAATCCAGGTGAATCTTTAATTGGAAGCTTTAAAAAGCATGTTTAATCTGCTTGTGGTGTCTAATTTAAAAAAATTCTGTTTCTCCTAATCAGCTCTTCAGAAAAGCTTTTTGGACTCAGCATACAGAATTCTATCTGCAGTAGGAAGAGTCAGAGAAGCCTTCCAGCCTCAGGAACCTGACTTCCCTCCTCCTCCTCCAGATCTGGATCAGTTACATGTTAGTCCTGCAGCTTATCGTCTTTCTTGCCATTAAAGGCGTCAGGCTTTCTGAATGTTGCAAAATGGTATTTAGCTCAAACAGCACTGTTTTGTCTGCCAGGTAAATGATGAACAGGCTCCTCCTAAACCACCACTCCCAGAAGGAGAAGTGCCTCCCCCCAGACCTCCACCTCCTGAGGAGAAGGACGAGGAGTTCCCCGAGCAGAAAGCCGGCGAGATGGTGAGCGAGCCGATGATGGTGGCCGCTAGGCAGCTACACGACGAAGCCCGCAAGTGGTCTAGTAAGGTGAGTTCAACATGTGTTGTCTCCACAAGGCATGCTTGTGTTTCCTGGTTGGTTTTAAACATTATCAGTGTAGTTTGAGGAAAGTACGAATGAAATGTTTAAAGTTTATATTTTAAGACTTACAGTTCTGCACATACCTGAGAGTGATGTGGACATGCCTTGGTTTTTACACTGGTGCAGAGACATGCAGTTGGATCAAAAATTAAGTCATTGGTTTTATTTATCTCTAACCCTGAAATTTGGAAAATCTTCCAGATGATTCCAATTTCAGTGAAGACATGGAAACTGTCATCAACAAAAGGTGTTTCTGCATGCCTTTATTGAACATATTAATGTCTAACCTTTGGTAACAACTATTTTATTTACAGCAATGGGCAGTAAATACTACCAACTTAGGACAATTTTTACACTTGTATTGATTTAATCATCATTATCATCATCATCATCATCATCATCATCATCATCATCATCATTGGCCAAACAAAAAGGCCATTCTGTTATTAGTACTGAATTTAAGCTCACATATCTGCAAAAAAAGAGCTGTTATGCATGGATCTTTATTAAGTGATAGATTTTTTCAATCATTTTTAAACAACAAATGCAAAGTGGAGTAACTAAATTGGATATTATATTAGGAAATCTGTTGCAGGTTAAACAAATTTATGAATGCTTTTGGACAAATCTTATTTCCCAACTTTAGAATTGTTTTTGTGCATTTATTTTTGCTCGGTGGTGGTAAAAATATACATTTGCCATGGCCAGGTCAGTCTACAGTAAAGAAGGAGACATATCCATCATTTAAAAGTAAAAAAAAAAGAAAAGAAAAATACACTCAAAATTTAAAAAGAGGTCAACTGCTCTAAAACATGTTAAAAGATAGTAAACTAATAACGTGTTTTAAAGCAGTTCTTTTTTTTATATTTTTAATATCATTTATTTTAATAATTTGCAGTGTGTTAAAAATATATTCAACTATATTGCCTTAACTGTGGGGAAAAAGTGGAAAGACAAACAGAATTTAATCCTTTAATTCCCTGGAATTCCTGCATATAGCAACACAGTCCAGTATTTCAGAATATCAGATTCTACATCAGAATTGAAAACACTGAGTGCTTCATATGGATTTTCAAGCAATTTGTGTGCAGTAACATTCCTGCTAGCTTATTCCACAGGACCACAATACTGCCTCTGCCTTCCTGTCCCTAAACCCCATGTCTCCCTCTCTTCTCCTCTTTTCTCCTGTCCTATTTAGTAGAGCTCCATTCAGTGTTTCTCATACTAACTCTCTCCTCCTTTCTCCACACTGCTACCCCTCTTTCCCTCTTTCCCCTCCTCCTCCTCCCCTTCCCCCAGCCCGAAGCGAGAGACGAGCGTTTTCTGACCGCTGCGGCGGACGTAGATATAGACGATGAGGACGAGTTCACAGACAACGAGGACGATTTCGAGCCTGAACTGCTCTTAATGCCCTCCAATCAGCCTGTTAACCAGCCCATTCTGGCTGCTGCCCAGGCCTTGCACCAGGAAGCTCGCAAGTGGTCCAGTAAGGTACTTGTGCTTCCGGGCCCTGAGGGGCTGCAGCATCTCTTCTGCATCCAGATGTGACTGTGGGAACATTCAAACCACTTGCTGCTGCTGCATCACATTTGGGCCCAGTGTAATCTTTATTGCTTCTCAGGTTGCCTATGACAGTTCTATGAATGGCGAGTTTGTTGTGCATTTCTTTGATAAACTGATACTGGCTTCACAAGTCCATCGCTGCTTTTTTTATTTTATTTTATTTTTTTGCTTGTCACGCCTCTGGACTGGTTTGACAGAGGAGCCATTTACTCAGTCTGTGCTGTCAGTCACTCAGCTTTCGCCAAACATGTGAAGCCAATGATGACAGTTTCCCAATGACTTCAGGGTCACACTGAGATGAAGTCATGACTCCTGCCTGTCTTTTTTCACTTGCTTTTATTCTAACCAACTAAATTAACACACTAATGCCACGTGTATCAACTCAACAAGTCAACTGCACGTCTTGAACTCTTTCTTCAGTTTGTTTTGGAAGACACGTGTGAGCATGAATCTCATGGTTTGAACATCCAGCTGGGTATACACTGTTGTCCTTGTCTTTTTTCCATAGCGTTAGAAGATTGTCTATGTTTACTAGTATTGTGTTACTAATTTCATATTTGGCATGATGCAGGAATGGAATCGCAGTGGATGAAATCTTTGATTAACACTTTGTTCTGTTGAATCCTTTTGTAAACAGAGCACTGCAGCTTAACAGTATACAATTAATAATTGATAACTGTTTCAATGATTAAATGGTTCTAAATCTACTGCTCATGTGGTTATATATTATCTAATCAGACATTTTTCACTTAGGTAGCATGATCCATCCTGACTCCTGCCTCTTTTTAAAATCAGGTCTTGTTTCTCCTTAGGGTAATGATATTATTGCAGCAGCTAAGCGAATGGCCTTGCTGATGGCTGAGATGTCACGTCTGGTGCGTGGAGGCAGCGGCAACAAGCGTGCACTGATCCAGTGTGCTAAAGACATCGCCAAGGCCTCAGATGAGGTCACACGGCTGGCTAAAGAGGTGGCTAAGCAGTGTACTGACAAACGCATTCGTACCAACCTACTGCAGGTCAGTGCAGACACATCTCTACAGACTTCTGATCAATTATTATATGTAAATTCTTCCTCTTCTAGTTATATATTTATCATTATTTATAGAGCACAATGACATTGTAAGCTCACTAGGAAGATTTGCTAGAGACAAGACAGATATTTTAATTATTAGAAAGTATTCAATAGTCTTCTTAATAACCAGGAAAAGTATATTCAGACAAATATAGTAGGCTGAATTGCTAACACTTTCTAAGAAACCTATATTTATCTTAAATCATTATATCATTTTTAGAATTCTTTGTTGCCAATGATTTACAATTGCTGCATTTTTGTCATGTTTTTGTAATTGATAATAATGAATATTACAGTATGCTGTGCAGTACAGTTTAAAGACAGTAATAATCAGTAAGGACCATTCATAGCAAATAATCACAAGTGATGATAGTTATAATTGACTTTAATGGAAATTCGCACAATATATGGGCAAAAGTTTGTTGACAAATGACCATAAGATTCGTATGTGCTTTTGAACATCCCGTTCCACATTTAGTGCCTATGTGCTGTTATAATAACCTCCACTCTTTTCTGGGAAGATGTTCCAATAGATTTTGGGTTGTGCTTATGTATTGATGTAGGGTTGAGGAGGCCTGGGGTGCAGTCAGCATTCCAGTTCATCTCAAAGCTGTTCAATGGGGTTAAGGTCAGATAGGCTCCATAGCAGATCTCAAGATCTTCCACGCTAACCCGTCTAAATCATATGTTCATGGAGCTTGCTTTATACACAAGGGCTTTGGCATACTGGAGAAGGTTTTGGTCTCATATTTTAAGTAAAGTGGAAAATTTAATGCTACGCCATTCAAACTTTTTGTTAACAGTTTAGGGAAAAAAGACACATGGTTGGACATGTCAGGTGTCCACAAATTTCTATAATGTATATAGATAAACTTTCTTTCAGCTTCTCCCGTTAGGGGTCGCCACAGCGGACCATCCGCATGTTTGATTTGGCACGTTTTTACGCTGGATGCCCTTCCTAACGCAACCCTCCCCATTTATCCGGGCTTGGGACCGGCACTAAGGCTTGTGCAACCCAAATGGCTGGGGTTGGTTCCCTGAATAGGGATCGAACCCGGGCCGCAGCGGTGAGAGCCTAGCATCCTAACCACTAGACCACCAGGGAACCTATAGATTTAGATATATATAATGGATATAAATGTACAGTACATAGAAGAACCAGTTGGCATTGGTATCCCTCAGCCCCTTACTGCATGTGCTTTGTGTATCAGGTGTGTGAGCGGATCCCTACCATCAGCACTCAGTTGAAGATTCTGTCCACGGTGAAGGCTACTATGCTGGGACGCACTAACATCAGCGAGGAAGAATCCGAGCAGGTGAGGCATAAGCCAGATATTGCATTTCGTTTTTTAAAATACTGCTCCGGCTGCATTCAGTTAAAAACTGATCACATGGTTGTGCTCCATAAAGGCTACTGAGATGCTGGTCCACAACGCACAGAACCTGATGCAGTCAGTGAAGGAGACGGTGAGAGAGGCTGAGGCAGCCTCCATTAAAATCCGTACAGATGCAGGCTTCACTCTACGCTGGGTCCGAAAGACCCCCTGGTACCAGTAAACCACCGGTTCCTTTCTTCATGTTCTTAGTCTTGCCTTTTAGAACACTAAGACTAGTGGCCTAAAGGGGTGTGAAACTGAAAGGACATGCTACGCTGATGGACACTGATCATAATCATTATGAGCTCATGCCTCACTCTTTTTGCTTTGTGAAGGAATTCTTATTTTTTTGTGGTTATGTTTCTTAAGGTTTGCGTTTGTCCCTTTATCTCTCACTATGTTTAAAAATTAGGACTATATAGGATGAAGATTTTTTTAAATATATATTTTTGGTATGTTGGGTTTTCAGAATTGATCCAAATTTCAGGTATATATATATTTTTTGCATGAAGAATTTTTTTTTTTCTATTTTGTATCGAAGGACTTTGGGTCAACCCAGTAAATGCCTCTCGCACGAGGTTATATGGTTTTCATATTGAGAGTGTATATATTTATATTTCTTAATGCTGTCGACACCTGATTACTAATTATACATTTCAGTCAATGAAAAGAGTTCACTTACACACTCGGGCTGATTGTATGAGGTATTCATTCACCTATTAATGAAGCTTTGTTATTTAGCGTATATTCACAGAAAGAAGGATATGAATGATGCAACGATTATATATATATATATATATATATATATATATATATATATATATATATATATATATATATTTTTGCTGGTTGCCTCACATATTGACGCCAAAGATTCTGGTATAGTTCTATAATCTTAACACTTGTCTGTTAAAATAAATATAACTTTAATGTATTTGAGTTTTACTGAACTTGAACTTGGGTTTGGGTCATGTTAAAATAACGTCACTCAGCGCTCACCACTTTAAATCAAACCAAATCAAATTTTATTTGTCACATACACATACATACAGATACATACTTGTGCGTGTGTGTTTGTGTGTGTTTACTAATCAGTGTAGAAAATGATTGTGAAATGGTTTAGAATGCTAAAATGAATCTCTAATGCACAATCCACACGACAGTTAATCTGTTATTTTTGGTCCACATCAGATAAATATCAGCGTCGGTATTATTGAGCAAAAGAATTGAAATAATCTGTACTCTTGACCTGGCTCTGTGTGGTTAACATCACTAAGTTCAAATTGATTTTAATTTTATACATAACTACCTCTATATTTCTATATAAAGAAGTATAAATGTAAAGCTATTAAAAAAATGCAGCCTATCACACAATACAGGTGTTTGGACAAAGGTGCTTAAGCAGCTGTTCTTCATTTATACATTTTTTTGCTGAATGAACAAAAAAAATGTAAAAGCCAGAATACTCGTTCATTCAGTTGTTCAAAATATACACCATGCCAATCTATTAACATAGTCCCTAAAATCAGATTTTTATAATGATTTAATCAATCTACTATAATTTATGATCATCAGGATCACTTCTGTTAGAAATGCTAAGTAATAAATAATAATAATAAAAACAATGGGACTATGCCACGTGACAAAATCCGCCCTAAGAAAGTCCTTTATTATAACAAGAAGCCCCGAAGTGTTTTGTTTGTTCTTATACCACACAATTTGCTAATTAATAAAGCTTTTTTTATACATTTAAAGTTACATTAGATGTTGCACGAGAAAAGTTAGTTCTTATATCACTGATTATTTTGATAATTGTTACAGCCAACTTTTTTCTTGAACAACAAAAGAAGACTTTCCACATTACTGAGAAAAAGCACAAAGATTCACACACTGCAGAAAACCAACTTACTGCTTTAACGCAGTTAAGACTCCTTCCAGAAAGCTGTAAAAGATCAGCAATTCTAATCAGGCTTTGAGTAGGTCACTTATCCACCATACAGGTTCCTAAAAGAGCGATTGCTGTAGAAACTATAATATTTGAATGAGCACATTAATTGAAACTACTATCAGAGCTGTAAAATATGACGCATTCGGACCAATCAGCGTTGCGTTAAAATTATTATTATAGTTGAACTCAAGTCAACTGAAAAGTGATCTAGTTTAAAATGAATGCTCGACCTTGTTTACACAGCTGATGGACTTTGGACTGATACTGCTGTTCCTATGATGCTTTTGTGTATGCTGCTTTTTTCCCCCACTACCATTACATTTCTTACTGATCAACAAGATCTAAAAATGTTAATTTTTTGGGGGGAAAAGCCTTGAGTTTTTGTTCGAACCCCAAATCCAAAACTGAGGCGCCCTTTTGAATGTGTTTGGAAAACATAGGTAAGGATTCTATAAGACACAGGTGGCTTGTTCACACATGAAGAGGAAGATGCACTGCCTAGATATTACACTTATTTCTAGAATAAGTTTCGAGAACATGATCGGTGCCTCATTGCGAGTGTTTACACGGTTACATTTTGTATGTTTGTAATAGCATGTTTCAGCTCAAGATACGATGTATGAATGTATAGATGACACTACTGTTGGTTTGGGTTTTAGTGTCCCCTGCTGTGCCTCTGATTAATAAAATCATTCTTGACTTGAACGTTTAATTTAAACACCTGCAGTTATTGAATGTAGTGTGGTTTTTAAATACTACAAACGTAGACGTGTAACCAATGAATTCATTTCTTCCCTTGTATTTCTTAGAATTATTTATATATACACATACACCGTACATATTTACACAGGCGCACACCTCAGCCATTTTACATAATATTTACATGTAAATATGCTACAAATCTAGAATACATACCACATAGCAAATAAAAAAATATATAAAAGAAAGAGAAGGAAAAAAAAAAAAACACACAAGACAGAATTTCACAAAATGTTTATAAAGGTCAAGGCATTAGGTTTATATACATATTTTTCAAATGCAAATTTTTACTTTCAAACCTTGCAAAGTGACCTGTCCCTCAGAATGTGCAAAACTCTGAGTGATTTTTATACCTGGCACATTTGCAGTGCTGATTACCTACTACCATAGCACCTCAAAGTGACGATTCTCGATTAGTATTTGCAGCAAACTATCTATTCCAGTCCCTTAGCAATTTATACACTTTGCACATGAAACAAGAACAAGGTTCTGAATTCTAACATATCAGTTGTTCTTTACTCCTTAGTACAAACCCAGGATATTTGATGCATGTAGTGTTCTTGAGTAACAGCACTGTACCCAAAACTTTGCTAAGTTTTCAAGTTTTTTATTTTCTTTTAAAAGGCCACTTAAAATTTGTGCATTGTACTAAAGTTAAGGTACATAAATATTAAACGGCTTGGCAAAGGCTTGTGTTAAAATAAGCACACATGAAATATGAGAAATACACTAAACAGAGTATTGGGATACTTGACATTTCCAGCCATATGTGGTTCTTCCCCAAACTGTTACCACAATGTTGGAGGCACACATTCTATATGATGTCTTTTTATGATTTGGTAGCATGAAATCTTCCTTTCACTTAGAAGCTAGGAACTAGAAGACCCAAACCTGTTTGTAGTATTCCCTCTGTGCACAAAGCAAGTTCCATGAAGATAAGGTTTACATATGTTGCAGTGGACATCTATAGAGCTCTGAAGTCATCCCTACTGAACACCTTTGAGATAAACTGGAACACTGACTGCACCCCAGGCCTCCTCACCCTACATAAGTACCTGCCTTTACTAATGCCCTTGTGGCTGAATGAGCACAAATCTCCACAACCACACTCCAAAATCTATTGGAACATCTTCCCTGAAGAGTGGATATTATTAGAATAGCAAATGGGGACTAAATGTGGAATGGGATGTTTAAAAAGCACATACAAATTTTATGGTTAGGTGTCCACAAACTTTTGTCTATATACTGTAGCTCCACCATTACTGAAGCAGGGTTAGAGAGTTTGATCAAGTGAAAATATCCTCCTTCACTGGCACACTCAGACAGAAACATGAAAACACTGACAAAAAACTAAAGCTGTGTGAAACTTTAACTCTGGCTAAAGCAGAACTCTCTGATATGAAGACTTGAACTATTCGACCTTGTAAATATATTATTATTATTAAGCACATCATTACAAAAAAAAGGAATGCTCCGTGTCAAAAAGTAAAGAATTTCACGTAAGGCTTTTGCAAAAACAATTTCTCGCCCAATCTTTAATCCACCACCCACCACTCTGACCCGAACAATAACACGTTTCCAATAAGAAGTCATTCAGGCGTGATTGTAAAATATGATTTGTCACAGATAAGAGTGCATTGTTGGCATGTTTATGATGTTTTGTGATCATATTTACAGACAGCTTCATGTTCTAACCTGGAACTTTCCAGCTTTGGTTATATATTTAACACCTTTAAATGGTTTGTATTTCTCTCCATACATGTCCAGTCGATTCACTTTCAGTCCTGTAAGTAAAGACCACAAATGATTACAAATGTGTACAAGCAAATACTATCCAAAATACTAAAATATAGATTATTCAAACTGTTGTATTTGATGACTCACTCACACACTCACTCACACACTCACACACTCACACACTCACACACTCACACACTCACACACTCACACACTCACACACTCACACACTCACACACTCACACACTCAGGCCAAGAGGAAAAAAAATGTGCTGGTATGCGAAAACCCTATACATGGTCAAATTCTGACATTTTCTACTTACAATAAACGAATATAACATTTTGTTTTGTAAGATTCTCAATCTGTACTAAACATCCAGCATTTTAAACTCTAGCTGCACACAAAAGTAAAACGTGAAAAGGCAATGCATAAATAAAAAGGGGAGGATGGAGGCGGTCCCAAGCCCGGATAAATGGGGAGGGTTGTGTTAGGAAGGGCAGTAAAACGTGCCAAATCGAATATGCAGATCACGAATCAGAATTTCATACGGGATTGGTCGAGACCCGGGTTACCAACAACCGTCACAGGTATCGTTAGCCAACAGGGTACAGGTGGAAATCGGGCTACTGTTGGACGAAGGAAGAGAAGGAGAGGAGAAAGACGTCTACAGAGACAGCAGGAAAAGAAGAAGTGTAGGAGAGAGGAGGTTAGGGTTGGTACTTTAAATGTTGGTACTATGACTGGTAAAGGGAGAGATAGCTGATATGATGGAGAGGAGAAAGGTAGATATGTTGTGTGTTCAGGAGACCAAGTGGAAAGGGAGTAAGGCCAGGAACATTGGAGGTGGGTTTAAACTGTTCTATCATGGTGTAGATGGAAAGAGAAATGGTGTGGGGGTTATTCTGAAGGAAGAGTACAGTAAGAGTGTAGGTGAAGAGAGTTTCTTATAGGGTGATGTGACGTGAAGCTGGACGTTAAAAGGGTGATGATAAATGTTATCAGTGCTTATCCTCCACAAGTGTGTTGTGAGATGGAGGAGAAGGAAACATTCTGGAGTGAGTTAGATGAAGTGGTAGAAGGTGAACCTGGGAATGAACGATTGGTAATTGGGGCAGACTTTAATGGTCATGTAGGTGAAGGGAACAGAGGTGATGAGGAGGTGATGGGTAGGTATGGTCTTAAGGAGAGATATGTGGAAGGGCAGATGGTGGTAGATTTGGCTAAAAAGATGGAAATGGCAGTGGTGAACACTAATTTTAAGAAGAAGGAGGATCATAGGGTGACGTATAAGAGTGGAGGAAGGTGCACACAGGTGGACTATGTTCTATGTAGGAGATGCAACCTGAAGGAAATTGGAAACTAAGGTGTTGGTGGGGGACAGTGTAGCTAGACAGCATCTGATAGTGGTCTGTAGGATGGTTTTGAAGGTGAAGAAGAATAGGAGGAGAGTGAGGATTAAAAGAAAAATAAGATGGTGGAAACTAAAGGAGGAAGACTTTAGTATGAGATTCAGGGAAGAGGTCAGACAGAGGCTCGGTGTTGATAAAGAGGTGCTGGATGATTGGGCAACTACTGCAGATGTGATAAGGGAGAAAGCTAGAAAGGTACTTGGTGTGACATCTAGAAATAGAAAGAAAGACAAAGAGACGTAGTGGTGGAATGAGGAAGTGCAGGAAAGCATAAGGAGAAAGAGGTTGGCAAAAAAGAATTGGGATTGACAGAGTGATAAGAAAAGTAGACAGGAGTACAAGGAGATGCGGAGCCAAGTGGCAGTACAATGTGATGTGGTGAAAGCCAAGGAAAAGGCATATTAGCAGCAGTATTAGAAGTTGGACATTAAGGAAGGAGAAATTGATTTATACCGATTGGCCAGGCAGAGGGAACGAGCTGGGAAGGATGTACTGCAAGTTAGCGTAATAAAGGATGAGATGGAAATGTGTTGACTAGTGAGGAGAGTGTGTTGAGAAGATGGAGGGAGTATTTTAAGCAGCTGATGAACAAGGTAAATGAGAGACAGAGAAGGTTGGATGGTATGGAGATGGTGAAGCATGAAGTAGATAGAATTAGTTAAGAGGATGAAGAGTGGAAAGTTGCTTGGACCAGATGACATACCAGTAGAAGCGTGGAGATGTTTAGGAGAGATGGCAGTGGAATTTTTAACAAGATTGTTCAACAAGATTTTGGCAGGTGAGAGGATGCCTGAGGAATGGAGAAAGAGTGTGCTGGTACCGATCTTTAAGAATAAGGGAGATGTGCAGACCTGCAGTAACTTCAGGGGAATAAAGTTAATCAGTTACACCATGAAGTTATGGGAAAGAGTAGTGGAAGCCAGGCTGAGAGAAGAGGTGACCATCTGTGAGCAATACACCACAGATCACTTATTTGCTTTGAGAATGTTGATGGAGAAGTATGGAGAAGGTCAGAAGGAGTTGCATTGTGTGTTTGTGGATTTAGAGAAAGCGTATGACAGATTGCTGAGAGAGGAGTTGTGGTATTGTATGAGGAAGACAATAGGTGTGGCAGAGAAGTATGTGAGGGTGGTGCAGGACATGTATGAGGACAGTGTGACAGCAGTGAAGTGTGAAGTGGATGATGTGGACATGTGCAGATGAGGGACATGGGTTATATCGATGGGAAAATGCTGAGGATGGAGCCACCAGAAAGAGGAAGGCCAAGGAGGAAGCTTATGGATGTGGTGAGGAAAGACATGCAGGCAGTGGGTGTGAAAGAGGCAGATGTAGAGGACAGGGGGGTATGGAGATCCGCTGTGGCGACCCCTAATGGGAGAAGCCGAAAGAAGAAGAAGAAGAAGAAGAAGATACTAAACGTAGCGCATGAACACAAAATATTCTTGTATATGTTTTAAAGAAATTATAGTGATTTACATTTTAGGACACCAAACAGAACTTTTGCTATGTTTCCAACCAGAGGGATTTAATTGATTTGAGACTTGGCACATCAGCAAAACTAATGTTTAGTAATTAAAAATTATTTAAAGAAAGGTTTGAATTTCACCTCTTTTATATTTATATATCTAATAAAAATGGTCTAACAGTAGCGTACGCTGCATTAATCGCATGCTAATTAAATTTGGGCTGTTAAGATTAATTAAGATTAATTTGCGTTACACATTAATTTTGATAGCCCTTATATATATATATATATACACATACACACACACATACATACATATACACACATATACAGTACAGACCAAAAGTTTGGACACACCTTCTCATTCAAAGAGTTTTCTTTATTTTCATGACTATGAAAATTGTAGAGTCACACTGAAGGCATCAAGGGCTATTTGACCAAGAAGGAGAGTGATGGGGCCAACAAGTGCCAAGCATCTCTCGGGGAACTCCTTCAAGACTGTTGGAAGACCATTTCAGGTGACTACCTCTTGAAGCTCATCAAGAGAATGCCAAGAGTGTGCAAAGCAGTAATCAAAGCAAAAGGTGGCTACTTTGAAGAACCTAGAATATGACATTTTTCAGTTGTTTCACACTTTTTTGTTATGTATATAATTCCATATATAATTCCACGTGTTAATTCATAGTTTTGATGCCTTCAGTGTGAATCTACAATTTTCATAGTCATGAAAATAAAGAAAACTCTTTGAATGAGAAGGTGTGTCCAAACTTTTGGTCTGTACTGTATGTATTTATATATATATATATATATATTTATTATATATATATATATATATATATATATATATATATATATATATATATATATATATATATACATACAGTACAGACCAAAAGTTTATATATATATATATGTGTGTGTGTGTGTGTGTGTTTATAATGAGGACAGTTGAATGCAGCTTTCACACAAACAGGAACACTTAAATCTAGGTTAACTGCATTAACTTTGAATAATCAGCAACACTTTGGTGTAAAAAAATAAATAAAAATAACCCCAACAAAAAAACAACTTGGCCCATTTTTTACCCAGAGTGCATCAAGCGGAAAAAACAAAAAACACATACCCCTCCCCCCAAAAAACCCCCTTCATTTCCTAAATGTAACTAAATAAATAAATAATATGAAAATCATAACAGCCATATGGCTGCTGGGACCACCTGCTCTCCTCCCTTACCTGAGATAGCTAACTGCTGAATCTTGAACTGAATGTTCAGGCTGGGATTTTCCTCTGGCTTTGGAGCTCCTGACTGCAAGCTCAGACTTCCTTTTAAATTTGGCAGCTTTTGTTGGTTCAGTTTGCCGATGTCCCACATCAAAGTCTACAGCACAGAAAGAGATGTTTGTTTAAATCCATGGAGAAGTTTTACGATACTACTGCCAGTACTATATGCTGAATAACACACTAAAATTAGTAATACCCAAAAGTCTCCATAGAAAGAAATCGAACGTTTCAGCGAAATGTCTTCCAAAATTGTCCATAAAGTTTACATTATATATTTATTCAGATATAAGAATATTTATTTAAGATTTAAGACTCTGAAATCATTCTCATTAGCTGGATTATAGAAAATGTTTTGTGAATAAAGTTCCATTTTGCTCACTTTGATTGTGTGTAGAATTTCGGATATATCTAAAAGATTAGCTTATATCTGTATAGCAGCCTGGGAAATCCCTTCATATGGTTGAATATTGCTTTCCACATTTCTACTGTAGATAGGAAGTTAACTCTGTGCTTCACCTTAGTGACCGGGTCATAGTTGTATGTGCCCTGAGTCGCTGTAAGATTGGCACTCAGGACCACTTTGGGCATGGTAATCGTGACTCCCACACACTCAACAGTCTTCCCCATGGTCTGCTTCGGACCCACTGTGATGTCCAGCCTCCCAGAGGATCCGGTCTCAAAGAAACTGATATTCTGCTTCACATACACAGGAATTGCTACGAGACTATAAGAGAAAAAATAAGTCACCCATTTATTTCACCAAAAAAGCATTTGATCATTACATTGGAGAATGATGCTTCTTACTTTTGCGCAGCCACATGATAAGAAATAAGTCGGAAATTTCCGTCAGGGGGGATGAAAGAGAGAACCCTCTCAGACTCCCATTTCTTAAAGCGGACACATGGGTGAAAGCTCACGTCATCCAGGAGTCTGGGGTTCTGCAAAGGGAAACATGTTCAACTGCATATCCTGCTTTTTGATTCAGTAGGATAGAGCCACAGGAAATACCGCAAGAGCAGACGTGGACAAATGACATTTATTAGCTCCTCCACCAGGCACTCAGGAACTCGGCTCCATCTGTTGGTTGCCTGGAAACCCAATTGACTAACATAATGTAATAACGTGTTGTGAGCTGGTGACATGCATTAATCCGGGCTGGGGGAACAAACAGGTTATGTACTTGCAAGAAATGGATGACTTGGCAGTCACACCATCATTCTCTCCTGATAAAGGACATGAAGTGGTATACTGTGTTGCAAAGTCCTACTTGACAAAAAAGTCAGTGGTGGGTTGTGAAAATATCACTTGAGTCTAATCAGTGTGACAGGACAGTATCATCAGGACTTGTATGGCACTTTATTTGTTTTTCATGAAAATGTATTCTGGAGATGTCGTCCGCCAGCCGTGTATCCTAAATAATCCACTTGGTTTAAAAAATAAATAAATAAATAAATAAATAATTCTCCTATCAGTCATATTGCTAATCTATTTAATAAAATTTGAAGGTAAAGTGTAAAGGTAAAGGCTGAAGTGCAACCTGATTGTCCCGGGCTACCGATAATATACTAATAATATCACATAATATACAACACAGCACTTACTATAAATGAAAGGGTTAGATCGGGCATTCCTGAGAGCTTCACACAGGCATCAATCACTCCCTGGATTTCAGCAAACACTGTTGTACCTGTAAGAAGAGACGGTGCATGCAAACTGTTTAGAATCGGGATATATTTTTAACATTTTACAATCTCAGGTTTCATTCGATTTTTCCTATTTCAACAATTATACCAGATTTATCCAGGATGGCATCAACCTCTTCCACCACATCGAAATAGGCCTCGTTGTTTGTGTATTTTACAGCAGCCCTCCTCCATGGGATAGTGGATAGCTGTCCAGTAGGGAGTGTGTCACCAACATTACTACTCCCTAACAGGAACACAAGGTATATAGAATATTAAATATAGACAATTTAGAAGCGAATGGTTTGAACTCCATATTTTTTACATAGTAATTGAAAAGGAAAATGGTGTGACTTGTATTTGTAAGGCAAACAGTACACAGGAATTAATTGCAGGTAGGAATTAAAGTTGAAAGTGGGGAAATGAAGCAAACGTCTGACCACAAGCACCATGGGAGTGATCTATCGCAGTGGTCCAAAACCCGCAATTGGTACCAGGCCGCACAGAAAGAATACATAACTTACATTATTTCCGTTTTATTTATCTGATTCTGAACGATGTTTTATTTTGGAAAATTACCGGATTCTCTCCGCCACATCTGTCTATGACTCACTCTTGATGCATGTTAAGATGCCTCGGTCACATGACTTGCCTCCATCCGCTACCTTCTGAAAGGGGCTCTGGCTGATAACACATAATACATTACCGCTAAACTGAAACCCCCAAGCGAGCAAAATGAACAAAAAACAACCCAGTGGATTCACGTTTATTATTAGATTTCGAAAATACCAGTTTTATGCCGGTCGAATCATTTTATTTTGTTGTATTTATCCGCCACACCTTAAAGGCCGGTCCGTGAAAATATCGTCCGACATTAAACCGGTCCGTGCCTCAAAAACTTTTGGGGACCGCTGCTCTAAAGAGTCACTGTATTTGTTACTGTAACATGTCATGATTCATTTGCACAGAATAGAGAAAAGGGCTTTATATATCAATAGTCTCACTGTCACAAATCTAACACTTCAGGTCACAAACATTGAAAATAAAGGATCAGCTGTCCACTGTAGTGTGCTTGTAGAGTAAACTTGCCTACACAGCATATGCACTGATCTTATTTGCCACCTGAATGTGAATGTTTACTCAGCTCACACAAGTGAGAAGTTTCCAAACTCTACAAATATGTCTGTAGCACTTTGAAGTTACATGTACAATGAACAAAGATTTGCTAAAAATCACCATTTTAATTCGGAAACATTAAAAATAACGTACATCGATACCAAGGAAACATTTTTTTCAAATGAAGACCCTACCTGTAATGCTGTTGACCACAGAGCGTAAAATATTTGGAGGTTTAATAAGTTCTTTCAGGATGTTGGATTCTGTTGCCAGAGGGAAGCCGTTATCCAGCATTTCTTCAAGGAGTTCATACACGATCACAACATTGTCCTTAATAGTAGTCTCTGAGCATTCACCAAAGTAATCCTGCATAAAGTTTAACAGGTTTAGCGTCCTTATTACATTGTAAACAGGCAATTCTTATACAAAAATAATTATTTGAACTGCAGACTGTTTATTTAAATTTTTTTACCTGAAACGTCTCAGCAACCCGATGAAGAAACTCTATAACAAACAGAGGGGGTACTTCTGCCTGGATGATGGAAACGAAAAAGATTTTCTCGCGGTAGATATTAATGAGGTAGTGATGAGGCGTGCAGAGCACAGGTGGCACGTTATCCGGTTCCCCTGCCTTTGCCGCGCTTCAAAGAAGTAATCGCAGACAGAGCGGCTTATCACACTCTTCCAGTGTTTCTCCAGGAATATGTCGCCAGTGCTGTTAATCAGGAACAAGCTGTGAATCATGTTGGGCCCTGTGGGGATGAAAAATACTGAGGATTAGCTATACTATGTATACATTTACATACAAAATCTTTAAAGCAAATTTTATACAAGATCATGCTAAAATATAGCTTTCGTTCAACCGTCCCAAAGCCTAAATCCTCTATTTGCCACAATTTTGCAAACATGATCCATTTCTCCAATTTAGACAATGCTATATTTTCTAAATGCATTGCAAAATATTTGGGAAACGTAATGTTTTGTTCGACAACGTGTTCGTTAGCGCAGAGAGGATCGTTGCCTCTGTACAGCTCCAGCCTCACTTTTTAAATCCCGAGTCAGATTACTGTGTAAATTTTTGACCTTCCTCCGAGTTGTCTGGTTTCCTCCTAGGTGTCAGTAAGTGTCAAAATGCATTGCGTTCCATCCAGAGTGCCTCAAGCAATGCATTCCTGAGTCTGGCTCCAGAATTACCACAACCCTGAGCAGGATAAAGCGGTAAATACAGACGAATGGATGTTATATGACTTTTGCAGGCTTTCAAGATTGTTTATGAACCTTGTGTCAATTTTAAGCCTGGGGTTTTAGTGTGATGTAAATTTGTTATCTATCTATCCATCCATCCATCGATCTATCTATCTAATAAATCTTCTAATAAATCTAATATATAATCTAATAAATAAATAAATAATCTAATAAATCTATCTAATAAATCTTCTATCTATCTATCTATCTATCTATCTATCTATCTATCTATCTATCTATCTAATCTTTAAAGTAGATGAAAGCTGGCAGAAACTGTTCATTTGCTTTAGGATTTGAAAATCTGAACATCAGAAACTAATCCAAATACCCAGTCAAAAATCTTCTACATATCTGAAAGCATCTGTATAAACACTGTGTAGAACATCTGTACATTTGCACATCACGTATTGTAAATGTATATTTTTATATATTTGTTTGTACATTTTTCTTGTGCCTTACACACATCCTACTATAATTTTATTTTACTTATTTTTTTTTTACTGCCAGAGCCTTAAGATAAATGTTATGTACATATATTTATATATTTATCTGCACTGTAGTACTGCACTGTAGTACTGCACTTCTGGAAGATGTTAACCTGTATTTGGTCTCTGTGTACCTGAACTATGCAATGACAGTAAAGTTGTACAAATTTATAAAGAAACAACGAATTAAAAAGTCCCAGAAATCCGAGCACAAACAGCCGCCTCTCACCGTGAACAGTGTAAAAGCCATGCCATGTTTCCCATTCACACGATATTAATATTACTATAACACTCATCAGTCACACCTAAGCAGCTCGTTACTCCTCTAACCAAATGAGTTCGCTGAAGCGGCTCGAGCTTAAAGTTGTCTGTTTTAATGCTACTTTCTTAACTGTTCGCTATCTGACAGTGACTAATAAAAGTGCTCTACGTTATACCAAAAAACCCCAGCGCACTTCTCAAGCACAGGAAATCCAACCTTTTACAATAAAATTACCTTTTTCCCCCCGAAACCCGTGACTAAAGTAACAGGAAAAAGTCTTCGCTGGCAATATGGCAGAAGTTACAGGACCCCGAAGGTTTGTTTATTGAGGTGCCCACAAAACTGCGGGTTCAAAAATATTTTTAATCACGTAACTAATAAAAACAACTTATATAAAATACATACAAAATGAATGTACTTGCCTCTGTATTTTACACTACTTTTCAAATCTGTTGTTTGAACAAAATAATTTAACATTAATATTATATATCTGATCCGGCAGTAATAGGGGAATCTATACTTCTCAACGTTCGCATGGTGCCGGTCCCTTGTTGGTTGGGTCTTAAATTAATTTCAAATTTACAAATAGTGCACTGCATAGAGTGAAATAGGGTTCATTTTGTAGCCTGATTAGTGTGCCTAGGTAGGGTGCCTAGGGGGATTTAGAACGCGTGTACTTTCACCGCGCTTTCTAGTGCTAAATCTCATTCAGATTTGTCCAGACAAGGTGGCAGGGACGTGTTTTTATTATTTTAGTATACTATTAGGTAAGGCATGGCTTCCGGAGAACCCAAAAGCAAGAAAATCAAACTTGAGGAAAAGACGATCAGGTGAGTGATTTAAACAGATTTTGGGTTGTAAACGTTTAATGCCGCAGCTGGAAGCATGCAGGAAATCATGTGCACTTCAATTGTGTTGCTTTATTTATGTTTTGCGTGTCTCAGACATTGTAGTTCTGGACTGTTTACTAATGCCAGCCTGTTCCTGCAACAAGTCGGCGTTGATGTTTGTCAGCCAGCTGCAGGGTTTTGCCGCTTTATAAAGTAATGCTGCTGTTGCATCGAGTCGGTACGAGCTCTGATTTCTCGATTTGTACAGTTTACTGTAAGAGTAAACAATATGTTCACATGTATAAGCTTTCTGGTCATGATTTGTGTGAGTACAGATCAAGCTCCACAGTTCAGGTCCTGTGTGCTGGTATATTGTGTTGTACTCTGATTCTGCACATCTGGCCGTAGTCCAAGGTTCAGTGTTTGATTGTCCTCTGTTAAACACAATGGAGGTTCAGTGTCGCTGTGTCCTGGGAGCTGGTTAGCTGTGAGGACTGACGGTTATTTACAGGCTAACAAATCCACAGCCCGCATATATGCAGCCATGAACTTCCAGTTATTTCCCTTATAAAAAAACACATGGCCACTGGGACAACCGCATTAGGGTTATAAATCCTATCGAGATTTGACGATCTACAGGCCAAGACAACAAATTACTTATAAATGTAGATTTTATACACAATTACATTGATCAACACACTCATAATCAGGACAACACAAATTGTCTCTTTTTATAAACTTGCGCGGAAACAAGCCACGAGGAAAGCGAGAGGCCACTTCATTGAAGTGAAGCTTGTCATGGCCCCGCCCACGTCTCCACCCACTTTCACTCAAACCGCTGCAAGAAGCACGAGTACTTATTTGCATAATCCCGCCCTCACTTAGTCCCATCTTTCATTTATTGACTGCACACACTGCTAGTGAAGGTTGTGTAAATTTAAAGCTGCATATTTTGGTCCTATTTTTTTTTTATCATTATTATTTCAGCAGCATGGCCAGGTATGTGTGCCTTCTCACATTTAGTAGATTTTGTGCTGAGATGACAGAAAGTGTGTGTGTGTGAGAGAGTGAGTGAGAGAGAAAGTGTTAATGCATGCAGTTGTAACCTGCCTACTATGAAAATAGTTTAAATGTTTTCATTTAAATTCAGTTCAATTTATTTTAATTGAGATTTCTTACACTAGATTCTGTCCGTAAAAAAAGGTAAAACTTTAACTAATGTCGAACAATGTGTGTGAGCCACAACTCCAAAATCTTCCACTGATACATCTGTGTGAATCAAAAACTTTCCCATGGAAGCTGCACCTCTGGTTTAGCCAGTTAATTTATTCTGGGTGTATAAGTAGCTATTACATCACAGTGTAACGGCCTGAACATGCATTGGTGTTGTCTGTGATCTTTGAAATATTTATTCATCAGCATATTTTTAAGAGCTATATTTTGCATTTTGTTACATTACATATTGATTTTCAGCAGCCTGAAAGTTAGCAGTTTTTGTGCTACTTTGTGCGTGCGGGACGCTTTCACAATCCGGGTGAATGAAAGAGTAGTCTTTGACCTAATGTTTCCAATGATTTTCGACCGGCAGTTTGACCAAGTGATTTCTTCACAATTCAGGCATTTCGCAGCCATATGGGTGACGTTTGAAGAAATACACTCATTTTTTTGAGCCGCACCAATTGAATATAAGTATGAACACAATTCCTGACTATCCAATGTAAAATTCATCTTGGTTTTTATCATCTCTTATCTATCCTGGACATATGCACCCGAACATAGCATTAGTACATTTTTTCACAGGTTTGAAGCCTGAAAACTCCGTGGCTAAATGTTTTTCTGTTTCATGCCTGACTGAATGTCCACTGCACATTTCTGCTTGGTGAAATCGTAAAAGATTTCATTTTGAAGGCAAACACTACGAACTCCTACATATTTACTGGATGTGTGTTCATTGGGCAGCTGTTTAAGTAGGTAAAAGAGAGTCTGAGGGGTGGAATAAATGACTAAATGTCTGTATAATCCCAAGTGATCAGGTATTGCTTATAAGACTAATAAACCTGTGTGTGTTGTGTCTTTACAGTGAAAATGCTCTTTTTGGCATGGGAAATCCCCTACTAGACATGTGTGCAGTGGTGGACAAGGATTTTCTTGACAAGTAAGTCACATGTTTCTTTGAGACGAAGCTTTAAAGTGACTTTACACTGAGAAATGTGCAAACTTACACCAGGCATCTCAGGAAAGTACATGTTCCCAAATTAAAGTAATTAGCCTAATCAGTAAACCAGCTAAAAACCGTTTGGAGAATGAATCCATTTTATTGTCAGTCAGTCTTTACTGGTGATTTGAACAATTTCTTAAAGCAGAAAGGGATTTTTCCCCTCTGAGTCATCTGTGTATCACTGTATGCCAGCCATCCTTTTCTAATTTCAGTCTTAAGAGGAAACTGAATATAATTCTCTTGACTTGACAGGACTGTTTCTTTAAGAAGGTGGCATGCGTAGGCACCCTGTGGCAAGATGAATCCTCCTGTACTGACACTGTTCACATGCTTGCCATCCCAGTGCCAGTTATAAAAAAAAAAACCCCTTCGCTTCTCGCTGTTCACTCACCGCATTATATAACCTTTTTAAATACGGTGGATGTGCCGGTTTCCAAACTCAGCCTTAGGCCTGGGGAAGATGCAATGCAAATGTGTTTTTGTAGAATCAAAAGTTGGCACCCGTTTTCTTTATGTAAGCGCATTTATCAGTGTTTTTAAAAATTGCATGCAGATATTTTCCTAGACTGAACTGATGTAAAAAAAAAAAAAAAAAAAAAAACAAACAGCAACCAAACATTCAGCATGATCTGGTTTTCTTTGTACTGTATTTGCATGTGTATATTGATAAGTGACTATCCGCAGAACAGTAATGTATTGTTTGTTATTTGCTTACAAAACACCATAAAAGGCAATGTTACAGAAAAAAATTCAATGTTGAAATGAAGGGTAAAACGACTCTGAATCTTCCAGTCAGCTACCTTAGGTGCACGCACTGTGGCACACGTTAATGCCATTGCGTGCCATTACTTATTGGCAAATTTGCCATTTACATAGCTGTACACAGTATAACATGCAATGTAATGACTAGTATGTGACATAAAATGGATTGAAAAATATAAAGGGTAAATAATTTACAGTACTATAAGTTAATTGCATTGAAATAACAGATTCTATGATAATAAAATATTGATTAAACATATGTAGCAGCATTTTCATTTCATTGAGACAAACATTGGGATTTATAATGAGATTTACTGAAAGACCAGTTGAAATAAGCTACTGTATTCAAACTAAAACAAATTAAGGAGCTCTAGGATCTGACCTGTTTGTTTGAACCAACCGGATTTCCATATACACCATCACATTTCTTTTGTAAATAGTTGTGGGAGGGATTTTACTAACAAATTAGTTTACATCCTGCTTGATCAGTCACTCCCAGTAATGTCAATAATATATTAGTATTTACAGATGTCTACTTTGTCAATAAGGCCTTGTACTTTTAAGAATCACTGTTGTGTGTTACACAGTGTTTCGCTTTATAATGTAATACGATCATTGTGAGATGTACACTGTAAAGACCATTGTGAGATTTGAAGTGGCTCTTGTAACAAAATGCCAGTCCTCATATTCTTCTGTTTATTGTGGTTCGCTTTGAGCAGGTTCAGTCGCAAGCTGCTAAACAGATGATGAACTTTGCACTAAGACTATGGATTAGTGAGTAGTTTCAAGAGTCAGACACCAGTGCACGATGCATGCGATTAGATAACTAAACTGACTACACAAGCCCTCAAGCTATGAGTCGATCTATATTTTATAAGAAATTGGCTTTATTTATTTTTTTTAATAAGAAAATGGATAATATTTTCCCATATTTTAGCCAGAAGCTACACTTTAGGGACAAAAGTTTGTGAACCTCTTATTATATGATTTGTATGTGTTTTTTAAAAATTCGACCAATATGGGTTTTTCTCAGGCCGATTCCCATATTTAGAGATCAGGGCAGCCAGTGGGTGATATTATGCCGATTCCCCCTTCATGCCATAAAATCTAATTCTTTATTAATAACAAACGTGATACAAAAAATTGCTTAGATTAAACACTTAGTGAACAACATAAGTCTCTCCATTTACTGTACTGGTTACCAGGTTTTTGTACCCGTAGCCTAAACTACAGAAGTTTGAAGGCTCAGTAATAATACATTTCCAAAAAGTTATTCTCTTCTCATTGTCCCTCCAAATGAAATTCTCATTCTCTTTCCAAATGTTGTTCTAATTTTCACACACCAAGCTGATGGTCGGCTGTTGGGGAATGTTGGGGGGATTTAAGTGTCTGTCAGCTTTAATTTTTTTCTGACCATTGGCTCTGGTCGGACGCCATCAGCTGTTTCTCGGCTGATTCTGTGTGTCGAATCAGTGGCGAAGCTTCTCGGTGAAAGAGAATCCGATTGGCCAATTAGCTTGGCGAATGTACATGGAACACACTTTGTTGTCATTCTTGCTCTTGTCTTTGAAATTTAGCAGAAAAACTGTGAACTATGTTAGTTATGATTGTGGCGGGTGGAAACGCTGCTTGCTTTGGATATTTACAGTTTTTGTCAGAAACAGTGGGACTGAGTGGATACTGGAAGGAAGGACCCGAATTTGAATTATTATGAAACAATATTTTATGAAATGAGCAAGCACAGAACACAAAGTTCAAAAATTGTTCCAGGGACAGAGCCGACCGACAGAGCAATATGGTAAAAGCCAAATAACAGTCCAGGGTCTGAACACAGGCAAACAGTGGGACAATGCAGGAAAGACAAAAATCAGAAAACAAAAAAACAGTTCAAAAAGTCAGGCACAGCAAACTAAGCAATAGGGGGCAGAACAAAAACAAAGACCAGAGAACCAGTCCAGAGTTTAAACCAGAGCAGAGGCAGTGCAGAACAAGGACCAGGACCAGAACAGGCAGGGTGGTGAGAAATATCCCAGGGACATGAAAAGCTGGTGAGAGCATCTGGCCCTGAGCTAAAGTCTTGTTGTCCTTAAATATCCCCAACCTGGAAGGGAGCAATGTGAAACCGGAAGTGAGTGCCGCCAGAAAATCCTGACAGTTCTTTCAAATACTGACTACTGCCAACTGCTGGTATAAGAGAGTTGTGTTCTTTCATGCAAGCGCAGAACGTACACTCACGGCTTGGTGTCTCAGATGTGCCTGCCTAGTAATCAGCCTAATCTCCTAGTTCCAGTGAAGGGGAAAAGGTAATGCTACTGCATCCAAAACAAACTATACAGTCTTATGCCTCAATCGTTGTGTTAAAAGTTTGGGGAAGTACATTATACTGATAGATAGATAGATAGATAGATAGATAGATAGATAGATAGATAGATAGATAGATAGATAGATAGATAGATAATGTGTGTGTGTGTGTGACTATAATGAAACATTGAAGTGTGACAAAAATTATAAATCAGGAAGGGGCAAACACTTTTTCACACCAGAGTGTGTGTGTGTGTGTGTGTGTGTGTGTGTGTATGTATGTGTATATATATATAAATATATTAGTTCTTCCCCAAACTGTTAACACAAAGATGTTTTACCTTTACCAGCAGTGGCTTGTGTTCAGAAAAAGTTTTTTTTTGCGTTAATGTTGTAGTTGTGGAGCTGCTTGAACAATCCATCATTGTGAATAAAATGTTTCGGCTGAACTAACAGAATCAGCAGGTAGGCTTTTAATCCTTTTGAAATGTAAATAAGCATTCATGCCTTAAACTTGCCTTAATGTTAATTGAAAAAAAATTTGTGGATTGAAGGGATAAAGTGAAGTCTGTTGTGTGCTTTGGGAGTGAAATAGTGTACATTGAACATGAGTGTGCTGGATTTAGCAGAGGGTGCTCTGTATGTAAATTGTGTATTACATTGGACTGACTAATGTTTCGCTCCATGTCAGGTTTGCTTAGTGTTATTCCCATGTAAACACCTAACAGCCTGAGGTTAAAACACAGCCAGCTACAACCTGCAGTCAGATTCTGAAATCCTGCTCATATAATCAGCTGGAGTTTATCTCTGCTGTAGATCTTCTTCTTCTTCTTCTTTCGGCTGCTCCCATTAGGGGTCGCCACAGCTGATCATCCGTCTCCATACCACCCTGTCCTCTACATCTGCCTCTTTCACACCAACTACCTGCATGTCTTCCCTCACCACATCCATGAACCTCCTTCTTGGCCTTCCTCTTTTCCTCCTACCTGGTGGCTCCATCTTCAGCATTCTTCTACCAATATAATTCATGTCCCTTCTCTGCACATGTCCAAACCATCTCAATCTCGCCTCCCTCACCTTGTCACCAAAACATCCTACATGTGCTGTCCCTCTAATAAACTAATTTCTAATCTTTGTCCATCCTCGTCACTCCCAACGAAAACCTTAACATCTTCAGCTCTGCTACCTCCAGCTCCACCGCCTGTCTTTTACTCAATGCCACTGTCTCTAATCCATACAACATCGCAGGTCTCACCACAGTCCTATAAACTTTCCCTTTCATTCTTGCAGATACCCTACTATCACAAATCACTCCTGTCACTCTTCTCCACCCACTCCACCCTGCCTGCACTCTTTTCTTTACTTCTCTAACACACTCTCCATTACTTTGCACTGTTGACCCCAGGTACCTGAACTCCTCCACCTTCTCCACCTCTTCTCCCTGCAACCGCACCACTCCACTGCCCTCCCTCTCATTCACACACATGTACTCTGTCTTACTCCTACTGACTCTTATTCCCCTTCTCTCCAGCGCATATCTCCACCTCTCCAGGCTCTTCTCAACCTGCTCTACTCTCACCACAAATCACAATATCATCTGCAAACATCATAGTCCAGGAGACTCCTGTCTGACCTCGTCCGTCAACCTGTCCATCACCACTGCAAACAGGAAAGGGCTCAGGGCCGATCCTTGATGCAGTCCAACCTTCACCCTGAACCAGTCTGTCGTACCTACGGCACACTTCACTGCCGTCACACTGTCCTCATACATGTCCTGCACCACCCTCACATACTTCTCTGACACACCTGACTTCCTCATACAATACCACAACTCCTCTCTTGGCACTCTGTCGACGCTTTCTCTAAATCCACAAATACACAATGCAATTCCTTCTGTCCTTCTCTATACTTCTCCATCAACATCCTCAAAGCAAATAAGGCATCTGTGGTGCTCTTCCTCGGCATGAAACCATACTGTTGCTCACAGATGGTCACCTCTTCTCTCAGCCTGGCTTCCACTACTCTTTCCCATAACTTCATGGTGTGACTGATCAACTTAATTCCCCTGTAGTTACTGCAGGTCTGCACATCTCCTTATGCTTAAAGATCGGTACCAGCACACTCCTTCTCCATTCCTCAGGCATCCTCTCCCCTTCCAGAATCCTGTTAAACAATCTGGTTAAAAACTCCACTGCCATCTCTCCTAAACATCTCACGCTTCTACCGGTATGTCATCTGGTCCAACCGACTTTCCATTCTTCATCCTCTTAATCGCTGCTCTCACTTCCTCCTTACTAATCCTATCTACATCCTGCTTCACCAACTCCACATCCTCCAACCTTCTCTCTCTGATTTTCCTCATTCATCAGCTGCTCAAAATACTCCCTCCACCTTCTCAACACACTCTCCTCACTAGTCAACACATTTCCCTCTCCATCCTTTATTGCTCTAACTTGCAGTACATCCTTCCCAGCTCGGTCCCTCTGCCTGGCCAATCGGTATAAATCCTTTTCTCCTTCCTTAGTGTCCAACCTCTTATACAGCTCCTCATATGCCTTTTCCTTGGCTTTCGCCACATCCCTTTTTACCTGCTGCCGCATCTCCTTGTACTCCTGCCTACTTTTCTCATCACTCTGTCGATCCCACTTCTGTTTTGCCAACCTCTTTCCCTAATGCTCTCCTGCACTTCCTCATTCCACCACCACGTCTCCTTGTCTTGCTTTCTATTTCCAGATGTCACACCAAGCACTTTTCTAGCTGCCTCCCTCATCACTCCTGCAGTAGTTGCCCAATCATCCGCACCTCTTCACCACCACCGAGCCCCTGTCTGACCTCTTCCCTGAACCTCACACTACACTCTTCCTCCTTCAGTTTCCACCATCTTATTCTTCTTTCAATCCTTACTTTCCTCCTCTTCTTCTTTGCCTCCAAAACCATCCTACAGACCACCACCTGATGCTGTCTAGCTACACTGTCCCCCGCCAACACCGTACAGTCTCCAATTTCCTTCAGGTTGCATCTCCTGCATAGCACATAGTCCACCTGTGTGCACCTTCCTCCACTCTTATCGTCACCCTATGATCCTCCTTCTTCTTAAAATACGTGTTCACCACTACCATTTCCATCCTTTTAGCAAAATCTACCACCATCTGCCCTTCCACATTCCTCTCCTTAAAACCATACCTACCCATCACCTCCTCATCACCTCTGTTCCCTTCACCTACATGCCCATTAAAGTCTGCCCCAATCACCAATCGTTCTTTCCTAGGTACACCATCTACCACTTCATCTAATTCACTCCAGAATCTTTCCTTCTCCTCCATCGCACTGCCAACTTGTGGAGCATAGGCACTGATGACATTTATCATCATCTCCTCCTCCTCCTTCGGCCAACAGTAGCCCAATTTCCACCGGTACCCTGTCGGCTAACGATACCTATGGCGGTCGTTGTTAACCCGGGCCTCGACCGATCCGGTATGAAATTCTCATTTGTGATCCGCATATTTGATTTGGCACATGTTTTACGCTGGATGCCCTTCCTAACGCAACCCTCCCCATTTACCCGGGGTTGGGACCGGCACTAAGAGTGCACTGGCTTGTGCCCCCCTAATGGCTGGGTTTTTATCTCTGCTGTAGATATTCAGCCTTAAGTGGCTGACTTCAGGTTACATAAACTACAGCTTTGCTCACATCAGTTTTTCTTTTAGAATATATATTGCATATATAACATGTCTTCTTTACAACTATAGTGCTAAAATGTTTATTCACAACAATGCAAAACTAGAAGCAAAAACCTAAAATAAATTTCAGAAGTAAGGATGAGATGGTTGTATACACAGCAAATGAATATACTAGCCATCAACAGGAGTTTCACAAGGAGGCACTGAAAAACTGAAAATTATACACTGGTGCAGATTAAAGATAAACAGGAGAGAGGTAAGCGTGATCTGGGGAAGTTGTCTAACAACCACAATAAAGTGGTCATTAACTGAACCCAAGAAACAGCTTAAACTCTGCATCATTTAATTTTCTTGGTAATATTTTTTACTTTGTTGATTTGTCATTTTGAAATACAGTACATCGTAATTATAAACCATACTAACTCAAGCGTAACCAACCCCAGCCATTAGGGTTGCACAAGCCTTAGTGCCGGTCCCAAGCCCGGATAAATGCCAAGGGTTGCGTTAGGAAGGGCATCCAGCGTTAAAATGAGCCAAATCAAACATGCGGATGATCCGCTGTGGCGACCCCTAACGGGAGAAACCGAAAGAAAGAAAGAAAGACTAACTCAAGTGTAAACTTATTAACCATGCTGCATCATTTCAATGCAATTTTTTAATTATTTAAATATATTTTAAAAGGTAACATATAATTAATTGTACATTTTAGATTAGACTTATTGCATAATGTTACAAATACAAACGGATCTCAAATTTGATCAGTTTCTAGATTTTTCTAAAAAAAAAAAAAAAGTTTATTCATATCCCTAATTGGATAAATATTATTGAATAATGTGGGATTTTTCATTTTTTCTTTTTTCCTCCTGATTTTCTGCCTAATTAAGTCATGGCCAATTCTCACCCATCAGGCAGCTTTCCAGACAGGGGAGGGAGTGAAGGCATGAATTAGATTTTGAACTTGTGATCTAGGTGATTGCTTTTCTGTTTTGTTTCTGTCCACGTGGGAACACTGCATGCCATTTTCTTGAATAAAATATAAAAAAAGTTCAAGAATCCTCTTTCAGAGAAACAAGAAACTTCCTTTTTGGAACTCCCTTCATAATGGTGTGGTGTGTCAATGAAAAACGTGTAGTAATCACATTTGAGTTACCTTCATAATAATCATGTACTGCTTGGGAAGTGCCAATGTGTTTAACATGGTGTTACAGAGATATTTTACCATTGGCGTGTAAGAGTCAGCATGAGCCCATGATTAGCCCAGGACTGTGTTTATCTTTATCTCACACACACACAGACACACACAGACACTCACTCACTCTTCTCACTCTCTCACTCTCACTCTCACTCTCTCTCTCTCTCTCTCTCTCTCTCTCTCTCTCTCTCTCTCTCTGGGAACCCCATGCTTATACACTATTCATACAATGAAGGTTTTATCCCCCCTGAGAAAGCTTTACTTTTATGCTTTTGCTGATGACAAGCTCTATCTAATATTTTAGTACTTTAGATTTATTTACTATCAATTATTATTCATTTATATATAATTATCATGGCTGATCCTGCACTCTGACCCCAGCTTCCTGACATGCTGGGATATGTGAAAATTACAATTTCCATTTGGGATTAATTACGTACTATTTAAAAAAAGAAATTATGCACCAATTTATTATGAAAAGGTGTGCATGTTTATTTTGAAGAATGCTAATTTGCATAAATATATATTCTGTTGGTAGAGATCATCATTTTGGTTTAAATAAATTGTTCTTTTTATTTGGAGTGTCCACAGGGTGGTCATTGAGGGACAATTGGGCAATTGTGATTTCAAATCCTTTCGCTGGGGTGTGTGTGTGTGTGTGTGTGTGTGTGTGTGTGTGTGTGTGTGTGTGTGTGTTTAAGGATATCATTTATTTATTTTTTTGTGTTCAACAGATACGGGCTCAAGCCGAACGACCAGATTTTAGCAGAGGAAAAACACAAAGAAATGTGAGTATTCTTTTAATTCCTGTTTATCCAAGTGTGCAGTTCACAAGGTCTAGAATGAACCTTTACTTAATTTTATCAAATGTCTAATGCCTTTACTCACCACCCACCATATTTTGTGCTATAAAATTATCATTTTATCAAGACCATGACCATGTGGACAATATAAATATAATTGACCTAATTTATTTGTGTACAAAACCCTTGTAACTGCAAGTCTTGTGATATAAGGTTGCAATATATATATATATATATATATATATATATATATATATATATATATATATATATATATATATATATATATATATATATATATATATATATTTATAGACATTTGTTTTGTAGACTAGAATTACAATAATGCTGAAACAAATCGCTGCTACATTCTCTGCTAGCTCTTACATTAGCTACTAGTTTCTGTTCAAACTTAGTGAAAAAGGAAAACAAATAGCTTTTTGACAAGCAGAAATAAAACTATTAAAAATAAAAAGTATTATTAGCATGTTATTATTTATTAAAATGTCTCTGTTGATGTCCTGTGGTACTAAAAGCTTCTGTCAGAAGCAAGCTAATATTTGAGTACCGGTAAATCCCCAAATAATGTGTTAGCTGATGTTTTGGATTAAAATAAAGCTAGCTGTTTGGTTAATAATTATTATGTTGTGCAGTAATTGCACATCAAATGTGTTCCTTTAAATGATACTTGTGCTGCGTCTTGCCCTGTTACACCAGGTGTACTTAAAGGCTATCTGAAAACAGTCCATAATATAAAACTTGGTATAAAACATTTTGAAACCCTTTTTTGCAAAAAGTTTTTTCCGATGTATTGAAACCTTGGGACACACAGTATAATTAACTAAATAAATGTAACCAAATAGTTGTTATAAATAGCACAAGAACAAATGTGCTGAAAGGTGAAGCATATTGTGACTACTAGCAATTGTGTTTTGGCCTAAGATATTCATTGGCATTTCACATGTCACATTTAAGCAGAGGTGGACAAAGTACACAAACCATGTACTTAAGAAATACGCAAGGTAAAATATTACTCCAGTAAAAGTGCTCCCTTTAAACTTTCACTTGAGTGAAAGTAAAGTGAAAGTATTTGCTTTAAAATGCACTTAAGTATCCAAATTACAATAATTTCTTATGGCTATATAAAAATATATTTACAGTCATGGCCAACAATATCGGCACCCTTGCAGTTCTGCAACACTTCTTTTAGAAAATTGTTCCAATTGCAAATGTTTTTGTATTTACATGCTTATTTCTTTTGTTTGCACTGCAACAACAAAGAAAAGTCAAACTTGATAAGATTTCACACAGAACTCAAAAATGGACTGGAAAAAAGAATTAGCACCTTTTGAAAATTGCTTTTCAAGCATGTGATGCTCCTATTATTTGTATTTAGTCGCACCTGTGCCTACCTGCAGCTAATCCCCCCGGACAGGGACGGAAGAGCAAATTAATGAAAAATTACAACGAATTATTGTTTGAATGGTGGATAAAGAACCCTGATTAACTTCCAAACAAATTCAAGCTGATCTGCAGACACAGGGTACAACAGTGCCAGCTCGCACTATCTGTCGCCATCTAAATGAAAAGGGACCCAATGGTAGGAGACCCAGGAGGACACCACTGCTGACACAAAGGCATAAAAAAGCAAGACTGGAGTTTGCCAAAACGCGGGAAAAAAAACACAAAGTACTGTGGACAGATGAGACAAAGGTAGAGCTTTTTGGTAAAGGACATCATGGCACTGTTTACAGAAAAAAGAAAGGAGGCCTTCAAAGAAAAGAACACAGCTCCTACAGTCAAACATGTTGGAGTTTCAAAGATGTTTTGTGGTCGCTTTGCTGCTTCTGGCACTGGATGCCTTGACTGTGAGAACGGTACTATGAAATCTGTTTATAACCAAAAGATTTTTTTGGGCCCAATGTAGTGGCCAGTGTCAGAAAGCTGCGTCTTAACCAGAGGTCATGGGTCTTCCAGCAGGACAATGACCCGAAACACACTTCATAAAGCACTCAAAAATGGTTACAAACAAAGCCCCGAAGAGTCCTGAAATGGCCAGCAATGAGTCCAGATCTGAATCCCATATTATGCCTGTGGAGAGATATCAAATCAGCAGTTGGGAGAAGGCACGCTTCAAATCTATATGACCTGGAGCAGTTTGCAAAAGAAGAGTGGTCTAAAATTCCAGTAGAGAAGTGTAAGAATCTCATTCATGATTACAGGAATCGATTGATTCCAGTTATTTTTTCCAAAGGGGGTGGTACCAAATATTAAGTTCAGGGTGCCAGTAAGTTTGTCCAGTGCATTTTTTGGATTCTATGTGAAATTGTTTCAGATTTAACATTTCTTCTCTTTTTTAATTTTTTTTGTTGTTTCAATGCAAACCAAAAAAAAATTAACATGTGAGTACCAAAAAAATTGCAGGGTTGCATTTTCTGACAGAATTGCAAGGGTGCCGATATTTTTGACCATGACTGTATATAATCAAATGTTATTAATAGTATATTAAGGATGTACTGTTTTTTACACTCCTGCCATGCTGTTCTTGTGGTATCCTCTCCGGCTCTTATATAAAGCCGCTGCACATTCTCAATGACTTAAAACTTTACTCTCTTCAATATTAATAAAAATATATAATTAATTTTAATAATAACATTTTCCACTCATAAATAAAAAGCCATGACTGATTTTGCAAAATGAAGTTGAGTAAAAAGTAGGATATTTGACTGAAATGTAGTTAAAGTATGTCTCTACAAACGGAAAATACTTGAGTAAAGTACAGATACGCAAAAAAAGCTACTTAAGTACAGCAACGAATTCAATTTACGGTGTAACTTTCCTCCACCGCGTTTAAGCGATATTGTTAAAAGAGTAGAGTGATGAAGTGAGAAGTGTTTTATTTTAAAGGTTAATAAAGTGCATATATTTTTGGTTTAAATTCCTGTTGGTTCAGGAAGGAGAATCGAAGGTAATTAAGTGCATGCAGAAGTAAAAGGCTGATTTAAAGCTTTACAAATTAAACCCAATCTTGCTATAAGGCTATATTTTGCATGTCACATTGTAAATGAAGGTTTGTACATTTAATTAACCCCTATTTCTTAGAACCCGCATTTGTTGTTCGTTGTAATGTTTGTTCATTTGCAGATGATGTTCACATTTTTATGTTCTATTTTGAATTAGATTTATAATCTCACACTTTTATGGAACACACATTTTGCTTGTAAGCTTCTTGAAAAATACCTGAAACACAGTTTTCTGACTTTGAGTCATCCCTGTGACACTGTGGACCTACAATATTCATTACGGTCCACAGCTGGATGGCTAATTTGAAGTTTTTTCATTTTCTTTTTCTCAAGAAGTTCTCAAGAAGTTTCTACAGTGTAGGTACTGAAGCACAGAGGCTTGAGAAATGTGAATTTATTACAGAAGAATTAAATCTAGCAATACGGTGTCTTACACTAATTTGGCACCTTTGTTAATATGGGAAAAGAAGGCTGTGAAAAATTGTCTTTATTGTTTAACCTTTTGGTCTTTTGTGGTGATCAACACAAAAAGTCGGTCTCATGCATCATGGGAAAAGGGGAGGCACTGATGTTCAATCCTATCCTAGAAGATGTGTAACATTAGGCTAAATTGTTTTAATGTGTAAATAAAAAAAATGGCCTGTACCTTGTTAGCTTTTTTTCCTTTTCTTTAAAGAGCCTTGTGAAAAAGTATATCATCAGGATGTCCATGTGACTGTTTCGATCAAACGATGATCAGCATTTTTAGCTTTCTCATCAAATCCAATCAAATTTAAATCAAATTCTATTTGTCACATACACATATATGCAGTGAAATGCTTTTTACGATGGTCCGGCATGAGGGAATAGAATGAGGAGAAAAATAAATCAAGAAAAAAAAGAAGGTAGATAAATAAAAAGAAAAAGTATAAAATATATAAAATATATAAAGATATATGTGAAAAAAGTGTATATACAAGGATGCGTATGAACAGTAAACAGTAAAATTGAAGGTGGTTGATGTGATAAAGTGACCGTGTGCGGTATGGTGTGGTATAAAGTGCACTGTGCTGTGCAAGTCCAGAGTTAAAGTTACAGTACAGAGATTAAAGTGTCATATGTCCTGCCTTGACTTGATCGGTACCTGAGCATACTTTGGTATAAGGTTTTATACCATAGGACGATGAATCGGAAATTACTTACCTGAGTCTGTGTAACATTTTCAAGTGTACATAATAAGTGTACATAAACCAAATCATCAGCATGTTGGTCTGCTGAATACAGCCCCTCTTATGTAGGTGTTCCGTTTAACGTCTGATTGTGTATCGTCAATAAACATGTACAAGTTTGTATTGTGCCACTTTAAGTACATGATCTATATTTATATTTAACAAAATGCATGTTGACTCATGTCTGTGCTGGAGTTTAAAGTATTCTTTAAATTGCATTCAAAAGGCAGTTATTAGAAAAGAGAAATGTTATTTCTAAATCTAAGCTAAGGCTAAAGCAATGTGTTACAGTGGGTGAAGGATGCTGGGACACCATCCACTGCTGCCTCCGCTTCTGCAGGGAGTGATGTTCTGACACGTTTGTTTCTTGTATAGTTTGAATCACTCTGGTTACACTCTGTAGAATTCATCTTGCTTTTGACAATGTGGGATTATAATTACTCATCCTAGAGTGTGACTATTAAGTCCTATTAGTTTTGACAGTTTTGTAGAAAGTTTGGTATAATGTGTTCCATTTCTAACTCTGTGTCATTGACCAGCAGACTGATTGAGCTCTAGACTGAGAAAGTTTAATACGAACAGAAACTGGTTAGAAAGCTGCATCCAACTTCCATTATTATTCAACTGCTGCAGATCCTTCTCTTCATTTTAAGGGTGTCGATGAGATTGATACAGTTTTCTCTTCATATAAGGTTGAGATACAGAGGAGATACTTTAACACAGTAAATGCTTGCTGTGATAGAATGGTGTCAAAACACACAGTACAATCAATGCCCATGGCCACAACCAAAACCAGCTACACTGTGCACCTGAAAATGAACTGGATGAGGAGGAATGGAAGAAGGTGGTCTGATCTGACGAAGCCTGTTTTTTTTTTTTTTTTTTTTTTAACACCATGCGAATGATCAGGCACTTGTGTGTGTTAATTACTGTATTTAGAGAAGAGATGGGAATTAGTGCATTACCGGAAGGAGACAAGACCCCTCACTTACACAACTTAAAGTATCTGCTGTGAACATCTTGGCACCAGTTACCACAGCACACCTTCAAAGTCTCCATGCTGCTACAGGACATAGCTGTTTCTGTGGTACAAGGGGACCTACTCTATATTAGGCAGGTGTGAAAAAAAATTGTGTTTAGAAATAACAGCATAAAACAGCATACTTATTAATCATTACTATTCTGGATCTGATTGGATTATGGGGATTAAGGAGTTTGCTGCAGCGTGAACGTATCTGCCGGGTTGTTTTTGTTTTATTGGTGCTCTGAGTGGGAGAAGGTTAAAAGTGCTGCACAGGGAAGAGGCCTCCTGATCCGCTGGTTTACACAGCTGACACGTGGCCCTGTTTTCCACTGAATTCTAGCAGTGTTGTAGTTCAGTATGTGTTCTATTAATCTGTGTGGTGAATCTAGGTCTGGGTGTGTTCATCCACGCCATGCAGCAAGTCTGAAAGCTGCAGTCACTGCTTCCTGAATAAAGGAATATTCGACCCTCCTGGGCTACAAAGCCTTTCTTTGTGGTGGCTGGAAAGGATATAAATAAAAGCCACATAATTTGATTGACGCACATATCATGTAACTAAACGTTTTGCACAAATTCAAAAACTAAATCTGTGTGTGTGTGTGGGGGGGGTGTTGCACTTATCTGCTCAGAGTTCTGAACATTGTGCACGTGCTGTGTGTGTTTTGGCAAGCGTCCATAAAGAATAAATGTTATGATTTTTGATGGAAGGCAGAATTCCCCTCTCAGCTCCGTTTCAAGTTGTGTTTCTGACTAAACCTGAATCTGAGAAAACAGTGAACAGTGCTTTTTCATGTTGGATCTTAATAGAGTTGGACGTCAAGACTGGTTTTTCTCTCCATTGTGACTTAAAGCCTCAACAAAGGTTCTTTAGATAAATGTCTTTGATGCTGAAGGAGAGTGGATATGCTTGTGTGTGTGTGTGTGACCCATAAAGCTAAGAGACTTTCCATGCATTCCATTTACAAATAGATGTTCAGTATTTTCATCCATTTATGGCCATCCATAAACTTACATTTTTGGTGTGTTTGTTTTTCTCCCCCTGAAGGTTTATAGAATCTCATTCGGTTTTTGTTTCTGCTTGATTTCATAAGTGACTGATCACTGTGATTACATCACCCTGGTCCAATAAGGAGGATGCAGTTATGCTGTGATGCAGTGTTTTGTCTGATGGATGCTCTATAATTAAAACAAATGGCTTCCCGATTAAAATCATATTTCCCTTCATTATGCATGTTAACAATGTGGTGTAGCTTTGCTGTTCTAGATTGATTCGGTGGTTATGTTTAATGAATGAGCAGTGTGCAATTCTTTTCTAGTTATACAATGACTGCATCTTGTGAAATATTGTGTGATTTTTTTTTTTTTTTTTTTTTTTTGTAAGAACCACTTACAATACAATTACAATAAAGTCTACTGATCAGTTAAATAATTTTATTTAAAAGACTGATGAAAACATTTTTAAAATAGAGACTAAGGAACTAAGGAACTCTGTACTAAGGAATGCACCAATGTTTATTCATGTGATTGTTTATAAATTGTGTTGCATGTACACTTTTAGAAATATCTCCACAAACATTATTCATATTAAATGTATATCATTGGAAATCGCATGGAGGGCATCTGTGCCGTTTCTCAGCCCTATGAGTTTTACATTTCTTAAAATACTCAACCCTCAAACCCTAAACTTATCTTATAGATTGTAAGTTTTCTACATAGCTTTATAGATATTAAATAGCTCGTGAATATGGTTCTACTTTTACACTAATCCTGAAATCCAGAATTTCCAAATGCTCTCAGCTATACAGTGCCCATGTCAACTTTTACCGCTGGGAGTGTTGAATGGCCCAATTTTAAATATTAGCACACGACTGGTGCATATGTTTTATGACATTCTTCTTCTTTTACTTTCAGCTTCTCCCATTAGAGGTCACCACAGCGGATCATCTGTCTCCATACCCCCCTGTCCTCTACATCTGCCTCTTTCAACCCAACTACCTGCATGTCTTCTTTCACCACATTCCTGAACCTCCTCCTTGGTCTTCCTCTTTTCCTCCTCCTGGCGGCTCCATCCTCAGCATTCTCCTACCGATGTACCCCATGTCCAAAGCATCTCAATCTCTCCTCCCTCACCTTGTCTCCAAAATGTCCCTCTAATAAACTTATTTCTAATCCTGTCCATCCTCGTCACTCACATCGCAAATCTCAGCATCTTCAGCTCTGCTACCTCCAGCTCCGCCTCCTGCCTTTTACTCAATACCACTGTCTCTAAACCATACAACATCGCAGGTCTCACCACAGTCCTATAAACTTTCCCTTTCACTCTTGCAGATACTCATTTATTACAATGTTTTATGACACATTAACACAATTAATTATTTTTACTAATTATGTTTACATTACCCCCAGTGAGACCTTCGGCTTCTCTTTGCTCTTCACAGAATACAAGATGCGCTGTGCACTGAAATGAAGTTTTCATGAAGGATTGATTCTTTATATAATTTATAAAGTTGGGGCTCTTGCGCAACAAAACAGATTAGAGGAAAAAATCGCACAAGATTTGGTATGAGGACGACTGTCAACAAGAAAGTACAGTTTTCACAGGATTCAAACAATACATTTAAATTACTGATCCCTGATCATGATCCCTGAACCCACTTTATTGTTCACTCAGGGAATAAGAGGTCCTTGTAGTTGAACCTACACTATAGTGCAGTTCAGAACTGTAATTCCAGGTTCCTCAATATATTTTAGCTCTATGATCAGGTTTCCACTCAGCACTTTTATGTATACACTCTTCTGCATAGTTTCATTGTTTTATATTACGCACCTTGTTTATCTTAAACGCACCAGTGTTTATCTTAAAAAGAGATCTCATCAGTTAAGTCAGTTGAGAATCCTGGGGAAAAATGCTATTATGGGGATATTCGAGTTATTTAAGTGTTATTTCAATAGTTTGTTGGTCAAATAAGTATATTGGCACATAATTAATGCCAAATAAAGTGACCTGAAGGGGTGCCTTGGTGACGTCAGGTCACCTATGTTACGATTTGGATGTTACAAAAAAAAAAAAAGATTTTCCCCAGATGAAAATATACTGGATTCAGTGTTTGATCTATGACAAATAAACATTGCATACAAAATGTGTAATTTGACAGGACAAGAGATTCCGTTAGTCAGTTGTCCATATGTGCGTAAACAAAAATGAGATTTAAAAAAACTACATATGTACTGGATGATGATGATATTACATTCCTCAATGTACGGCAGCATTATGTACAATTCTCAAACCAGTAAAATGACTTTTTTAACAGGAGCAGGTAAACAGTTGCGTTTCAGTTGTGCTTCCAAACAACCAATATGTAATGTGTAACGTCACTGCATGTGAACCTTTGAATATAAATTACAAATACAGCTTTTACGAGAAGGATGTGACAACTTGAATTTAGGTTACTTTTGTTGCACTTTATTAAGTGATGATCATAAACCAAGCTTGTTATTATGATCAAAGACTTGTTGCAATACATGTGTTGTCCAGCAGATGGCAGTTTAAGCTCATTAACGTTCCCATAAATAAAATAAACTGGAAGTAGAATTTGAATCTGTGGCAAAAAAAATATATATATATATATATATATATATATATATAAAATGTTTGTCAGTCACATTCAGCCCTATACTCTGGGGATTTGTGTTGCAAGCACAAAATCCACCATGCTTTGGCTTTAAAAAAGTGAAGAAATTATGAACCAGTTGAGGTGATAATAGGCTGCAGGAGCTCTCCCTTCACTGGCGTGCATGCGATGTTTTTTCTCTCCTGGGAGTGTGTGTGTTTGTGTGTGTGTTTCCTGTGGCTCAGATGGAGCTGCTTCTGATGAGTATGCTGTTCTGTGTTTGTGAGAGGATGGAAAAATGAGCCTGGGCACTCTGCAGTCTGAAGTGCAGGTGTGTTTGGGGGAAAACTGGTGCCTTTGATGGGACAAACCTGTGCATATAACGTGTTCTAGCAATAGGAACATTTACTCAGCAATTTTCTAACTGGAAAAGCTTTGCCAGCATAAAAAAAAAAAAAAGAATGAACAAGGATGCTAAGCTATTAGAGTACAGCAATTAATCAGCTGCATGCCATTCTTGACACGCTCATGAAATTTATCACAATGAAAAAAATGGCAAGCTTCACTGAGGTACGTGTTTTGCATATTTTGGTTTGTGTGCTTATTCACCTTTTTGGTATTTTCTCATATTTGAGGATCTGCCTCTCAGAAGAGCACTTGCTGCACCCTTCTATCGAACCCTAAGGTCAAAGGTTGGCATGACCTCCCAGTGGTGATCACAGAGCAGGTTTCAATGCTGTTGGATTCACGCTGGATGTGTGGGTACAGATTTGCCATTTGTAGCCAACATGGGTGAATCTGAATTCCCTTTGCTACCACTCCTGCCCAGGATCGATGGTCCCTGGCGGCTCCTTCTCTGCCTCCTGATTCATTTCCCATTAGCTCCAGGGCCTCCTGTCCTCCCTCCAACTGATTTCCTCCAATGCTTCACTGTCCGAATGCTGACCTCTCTTCCAGTCCCCTTAGTCTCTCACCAGTGGAGGAGAGACTCTATCATCATCCTGCTGGCTCACTGTTATGACTGTTTGGATTTATGTGCTGTGAATTATAGCTGCGCTAACCTGGTTGCCAGGAAAGCCTGTACCCACTCCCTATCCCCCCTCTCTAGCCTCAGAGTGTGCTTTGTAGCTCTGGACAGAAAACGCAACATTGGCTTTTATTGCCGTGGTGGGACTTCAGGCTGCTCTCTGCCCTCTCGCTTCTCTGGCAGGGGCGCCGATCTCTCATCACTTAGGCACATTAGGTGGCTTACATCCAACTCTCTCCTGTGAATTAGGTACTGTGATAGTCTCATGTTCCTTTGTCCTATGCAAGATGTAGGTTCATAATTGCTGAGCTGCTGGCCAAGATGGAGCAAGGCCAGGCTGTCTGTTTTCCTGTTTTCTGTGCTGCACTGATGGTGTAGGGTTGGTTCTGTTCCATGCACTCGTCACAAGTCTGGAGAATTTCGTGTGGAGTTCATGACTCTATAATAAGAAGAAGCAGTGTACAGTTGTCCTTGGATCAGCCTTGATATCCCCAGTTCTGTCAGTTGATCCAGCCTGTAAAACTGACTTCAGGCGTGCTGCTGAGGACACGCTGTCCCCACAGTGCTTCATCCTGAGCAGGGACAAATGTGCAACGCTGCTTTCCAGATCTTCCTGCAGTTTTGCCCCAACTCTCTTGTGTTCCCTCCAGCAGGGGGAGCATCAGGCTTTGTGAATTGTGACCCTTGGAGCGATTTAGCCATTGGCCAAAAGCCACATGGAAAATATTTTGCTGTATGCAGTATTCTTTTGAATGGCTCTAAATGCACCTTTTAAAAATACTTTGTTTTAAATGTATGTAAATAAAAAACTTTTTTTTTTTTTTTTACAAAAGCAACAAACCCATGATCTTTACACACTGGATCACGTGGGTTTATTTATTTATTTTTGTTCTATGTTGGGGCTGAGATTCATCTATGCTGTTTTTCACAGTGTGAATTATTTTATCACTTCACACAGCAGACCACATGCCAGAAGTATAAAATACTGAATGAACATGAAACTATCAAGAATCTGTGTTCAACTAGGTTTTTTCCTCCTCTGTTAAAACTGCAGTAATAAAGTGTACACTGTAATTGGTCAGACTGAGGTATATTATCATATATTTTGTTTTTCCATAGCACCATACATGATAGACTTTTCCTTATAGTGATAACAAGATCGAACAGCTTCTCTTATCATGTTAAGAGTTCATGTTAGGCTGTGTGGAGGTTTTCTGAATGGATAAGAATTATTTATAATGACCATCATAGATCACCAGCTTATTTCTGAGCCAAAGGGCTTTGTTGTTATAGTCAGCTTTGAAGAGCACAGAGTCTCTTCTCGTTTGTCTCCCTTTGTCTCTTTTTTTCTGTCTCTCTGTGTCTACCAACTCTCTAGTAGGGTTAGGAGATGAACATGGACTTTTGAATGGTCTTTACTTTGTGTGAGAGTGTGACAGAAGGTACAAAGAAGCATGAAACGGCTCTTTGACCTAGGAAAAGATCACACCATGTTGACCTAACCTTCAGGGCACTGTGTGTATGTATCAGAGGATCAGAGCGAACTGTGATATGACTCTTGCGAGGATTACACCATGATAAAGATCTTTGTGTTTGTGTATGTGTGTGTTTGTGTGTGTGTGTTTAGCCAGATCTGAGACTGATAATGGAGACTCTCTTGGCTTCAGGGTAAGACCGTGTCTCTGGGATTGCAGATATCATCTCTAAAGCGTCTCCTCCACACCTGTGTTGCCCCTTCCAGCCCGGCTTATTTAGTACGGTTCTTTGTTAAAGTTAGCAAAGCTAATGACTGGATTCAGGTTGACAGATTACCAAGGAAATGGAACACATGGGCCGTGCGTGTGACATCACAGGATAATTAGGCCTCGGAGCGCGCCCATGTCTACACTGGCACTGATTTGCATTTTAATATGTTGTTAGCATAGGTGAAGGTTTATCTCCTCTTGATTAGATTCCAGTGATGTAATTACAAAGCCGAGTTTAGTTCTCAGAAAGGGCACCGTGCATAAACATCAATATGATTACCAGTAATTGTTTCAAAACAAATAAGCAGCAGAGTAATCAGTCATCGCGCTGCCTCCGAATTGTTTTGGCGCGCTGCTTCGGCGGAGGCACATCTCACTCAGCTCATTTTAACATCTCAATTTAAATTGGCTTTCCACTCATCGGAGTAAAGAATATTTTAAAGGCGAGTGGCGTAGACTCAAAGGTAATCAGTGCTTTTAATGATCTTATTTGTGTGTGAGTGGCTCAGCAGACATTTACTTAAGAGGCATTGAGAAGGCTGAGGCGATGCTTTTCAAAAGCTCTCCCCTGGCAGTCAAATCCATCCATTTAGGAACGAGGAATTATTATTGACTTCTCCCCTCTCTTTCTCCTTAAACAAGAAAAGATAACAGATTCAACCTTGGGAGAGCAGCGCAGTGGAAGCTCAGCGAGCAGAATAAGTAATGGCGCCATCGTCTAGCCGGGACGTGCCTCGCCGTGAAATGGGCTATTGATTTCAAACAGATAAACTGTGTTCTCTTTGTGTGAAGAAATTACCGAACAATTTAATTAGGAGGGGATAAACAACAATATTTATTGCCCACCATTCCCTTTTTTTTAATTTATTTTTTTAAAGCCTCCTTCTCTATCCTGGCTGTGTTTCGCCTATCATTTCTTCTGTCCAGCAGAAGGTTTAGCTAACTCCACCCAGGAGAGACGCCATTGATCAGGCCGCTAATTCCTCACTGTTTGGCAGTCTCCTTTCACCAGATGACTCTGTTGAAGCAGGGATTGACAGCCTCTATTTAAGTCGGTGTCATCCTGCATTGTTTGAACGGGTCCCAGTGCTTCTGTTTACCGTTTGTCTAAATGTAGCATTCAGTGCCAATCAAATGGAAGATTCACTTGTGAAGTGTGAGTAGCAGATCTCCATGTAGGTGAAGCTTCACAGCTACATTTAGGAGCTTTTTTCTTTTTCTTTAAATGTTATTGTTTCTCCAACTTTATCATCACACTTAAAAATGTTCTGCTTTTCTGTTTTCGATTTCAAAGAAAGGCTTGTTTAAGTTTTTAAATCATATGCTGCCACCTACAGGAAGCCAGTGATTGAAGGTGATTATGGAGGAGATACAAGTACAAGTATTTAATAGCAGAAGCGGAAAGACCACCCGGCAGTTGCAGGGGTCGAGAAAAACTGAACTAGGATCATCTTGGAGGGAAAGAAGATATTTCTTCCAACTATCCCTAGGATTAGTTAAGATCCAACAAAACTTTTTTAAGAACTGATACCCTATGACCTAAGAAAAATTATATTTCACAATTGGCTTGGAAACATCAGGGGATTTCCCAGAATGATCTGGAAGCCGTGGCTTGGAGTAAGAGAAGCCTCGACCGGCGACCTCATTCTGCTACCACCATGACTACATCGCCCCTGAATTCTGAAAAACGGGCTTTACTTTAGTCCTGTGAGGTCTTCAAATCCAAACTGTCCTATTGTAAAGGCATGGTATTTTACAGTAAGCTGAGTCCCTGGTGGCCACCATGTAATGTCCTTAAGTCGTGACTTCCTTTGTGTGCCATCCTGTGGGATCAGAGTGTGGGATATGGAAGAGCATCATTTGTGTCTAAGCATGCTCCAGGATGGATAATGATCTCCTCTGCTTTTCTGGCTGGTGGATATGCCGGGACAGCTGTGGAGAAGAGGGTGGATTTGCGTGTGTGTTCTCCATGCTAAATGATTAAATGAATAAAAGAGCTCTCGATTGTAGCAGAGCCACATGATCCCCTGGGTCTCCGTGAGGGGGAAGAGGTCCTGAGGCAGCTGCTGCTTTCGGGCTTGGACTCCTTAAGCCCTCTGAGAACGGGGCCCCCTGCGCTTTTAGGTGCTGAAAAGCAGTTATTCAAGACCAAATTTTGTGTGTGTGTGGGAGGGTGGGTATGTGTGAGAGAGATTCTAACCCATCGGGCTCCCCCTTGTCTGAAATGCACACTGCTGCACCACAGATTCTGTGTAGACGACTGGGAGCAGGTGTCCCAGTGAGCTTTATTAACCCGCTCTCCACCCCTTCTCCAGCCGCGTGGTGAATTTGGGCCCCATGGGTGCAAGCGTCTCACATGTAGGCTGCAGACACTCAGTCTGTCACTGACTGATTCAGACATTCAGAGAGAGCAGTGTGTCCACTGTGACAGCATCATTCTTGGCCATGCCCAGATTTAAAGCCACCGTTTCATGCCTTTTATAACCCGATTTTGAAGGGAGAGCACTTGGCGCGCTTTCCTCTCACCTGCGTTCTTCTCCCTATTTTTTTTTTCTCCCATCCTCCATGTTTGCTTTTCCTACTTCAGGCCTGCATTCCTTTCTCTCCACCACATTTGGTGGTTGAGGCTCAGCTGGTCTTGATTGCTCTATTAGACACAGAAATAAATACGCATGAATGTAAGTAGGAGATCAGAGAGCATTCAGGGCAAAGGGGTAATTATGTATGTGTTGGCAGTTTGATGAGCTGCTCTACACATAGTTAGCAGGGTATCATCTGTAATAAATCAAAATAAAGAGTTTTTTTTTTTTTTTAGCTTTCTTTATTTGACTCAAATAGTAATTTGACTTAAAGTAAAAACCTGAGAGTGGAGGTGGTAAGTAACCAAAAGACAAAGAGGCTGTGTGTGAGAGAGAGACGGAGAGGGAGAAAAAGTGTGGTGGAAAGTTCCAGAAGCATTGCGATTATCACTAAGCAGAGGCCTCCCTCCAGTGGAAACTGCTTTGTGCAGGTTGATGTTCAGGCTGGCACTTGGGCCAGGAAAAGGGAATAGTGATGGAGAGACATTAGTCGGGGCTGCAGTTTGCAGGTTTATTTTTAGAGACTGGCATTTAAAGCTGGGACACTCAGTTCTGCCTGCCTGTTAATGACTCATGTTGGGGGGGGGAGGCGGCCGCAGCTCAGGCGGCAACAGCAGCAGCGCCAACAGTAACAGCAGCTCTGCTCTCTGGTCTGTGCTCTGTTCTGTCCCACAGCACCGGGCTCAGCCTGGCACCTCCGCCAGCTTCTTACCTCCCTCTGATTTATGACATGCACTTTTGTTTTCTCCACACTAAACTCGCCAGCCTTTGACTGCTGTACCGTTTTTTTTTGTTTTGTTTTTTTTTCCCCTTTGTTTTTGCCTTTTTTAATGGCAACACAGTGAAACCACAGAAGCAAATCTTAATTTTTTTTCTTTTTCAGTTGCCTTTTTTCTTAAACCCTAAACATACACATCCAATGTGTAATCAAAACCATGAATTAAGTTTACAGCAAGTCTGTGTAATTCACTTGTTTATTAACAGACCCCCCCTACCCCCAGACCACCTTGTTTCTATTAAAAACCTAGACCTTGGTCGATGAATGGCTGCTTTGTCAATCCCGACTAAGGAGATGCTTGTAAATTGTACATTTCCTGTCAGTTTCCATGTTTATGTGGAGTTTACATGACAGCCACATTAATAACTTTTTGCACCCATGCCACCTGGTTAGTGCATTTCCAAATAAATGAACCCATCTATTTTTACTCTGTATCTCGGACACGTCTGGAAGTGCAAAGTTTATCCATGAGTTCTCTTGACCACCCATCAGGGGCTTACAACCATTTTGAATCTCTGTAATTCGTGCAGATAGGATCATACGCCTGCTTGTGTGCTCTGTGTTGATGTGGGGCTGCTACCATATTTTAGAGGTCGATGTTTTTTTTTTTTGATGGCAAATCAAGTAATTCCACCATCTCCAATGAGAAAACAAGTCGGTTCTTTTGAAGGTCATGGTTCTATGTCAATAGCTCTAACAGATGCCGTGTAAATCTTAAGAGGAAATCCCAGAACTGTAAAGACGTACTCTAGAACCCCGAGGAGCTCAGCGCTGACGTGATTGGACGAGATGAATGTACTTCTGACTGGCTGACAGCTGTCACTTCACCTGACAGGTTAAACACACATGTGGGAATATTTCTCGCTCTCACGCCGGATTTTCAAATAGGCTTGTCTGAATTGAATTGGATTTGTTTGTACCCCCACCAACCACCCCCCCTTTTTTCCTTTGCTAGTGTGGAGCTTTGCTGGCTTTGTCTAGTGAACTACAGCGGCTCTTCAAGGCTGTAAATGTGGGCAGAATGCCCTCTGAGTAAACTTGGTCAAGTGTTTAGTTTTTAATGATGTGTTCTTGGAACTTGGATGTAAATACACCCCTCGCCCTCTCCCCATTCCCCAAACCCATGCTTCCGAAGCTTTAAAATGTCTATTTTTTTCAGTCTTTTTTTAAAGCATGGATCTTTTTTTCCTTTCACTGAGCTGCATTTGATCAAATTCCTATCAAGTTATGTCTGCCTTAATCTTTGCAGGGACAAATGGTAAGGATTAAATTGTCAGACACTGGGCACAGTTTCAGGTGGATGAAAAACACTTCGCTAGAAGGTTCGAATCACTCGTCTAATCTAAAGTTTTCTTTGCTCACTTTGAGTCTCACACATTTTTTGTTTGTTTTACAAACAAACATGAAGAAAAACAAACTTTGTTAGTTACTTAGTTGCTTTTATTGTATAAAGTACAATATATAACCTAACAACGAAAAAGAAAATTAAATATACATTAGATTTCAACATGCACACACAAGTTTTACCAGTGACTGGACCACCTGAATTCAACGATTTAGATGTGTGAGTGTATACTTTTGGCACTATAGTGTATGTATGTATGTATGTATGTATGTATATATATATATATATATATGTATATATATATATATATATATATATATATATATATATATATATATATATATATATATATATATATATATATATATATATATATATATATATATATATATATATATATATATATATATATATATATATGTGTGTGTGTGTGTGTGTGTGTGTGTGTGTGTAAGATATATACATATATATTACACACACACACACACACACACACAAAATCTCATGATGCACACATCCGGCAATTAAAACCGTCCGTGTGGAAACATGGCAAAAGTTCCGTTTGGTGTTCTGATGATTTATGTAATTTAAAACAACATAATTCTATTTAAACATTAACAAGAATATTTTGTGTTCATGCTCTATGTTGAGTATGGTTTCGCTAATAATAAACATACATTTGCATAAAGCATCCATTTTTGTCCATGTCCATGTTGATTATTAAAAAGTTAAAAAGTACTCAAGTTCAATACATTTAGAACAGATAAAATGTATGATTAAGTTGCGATTAATCATAAGTTAACTCATGATTTTTATATATATATTTATATATAAAATTAGTTTTGATTTGTATATAAAAATGTGTCATTCTATTTTTCAAGTTGTATTTATTAAATTTATTTTCTTTTATGTTACCTCTTGGCTTTGTTTCAATCAACGTGTTCTTCAAGGAAAAGAAAAAACATGAATTTTTTTTTTTTCATTAAGGTATTTGCTGTGCAGCACATAACTCTGTGTACAGGTTCCTCCGTCTCCTCGTCAACAAATTGATTTAAGAATAGAACAGAATGCAGTGATCAGATTTTCAATATTTCCTTCAACCGCTTGACCGTTTCAACAGATTTATCTTTGTTGATATATTATTCATTGTGAAATTTGACATGTTCCTGAGGTTTCCGTGAATGTGGCTCATTATTCTTTCCTAGAATGATGTGTAACTCTTTATTATTTCTTGTACTAAAAAGCTATTATTCTTCACTTTGGCATGAGTCAACCTGCAAATGTTCATGCAGCTTTGAGGCAATTTTTAATTCAGTAGCCTCTTGTTTGCCTGAACATGTCCATTATTTATTATATAATACAAACAAAACTTCATGGTATGAAAGCCCTGTAAGGTTACTGTTGAATTCAGGTGTATGAGGGCATCATGGTGGCGTCTCAATGGTTCAGGGTCTTTGATTAAATTTTAAACTCAGTTTTCTGTGTGGTGTTTTCCGATGTTCTCCTCAAAGCCATGAAGGGTAGATCAGTGACTCTTTATAGCCTTTACTTGTGTGTATGTGCCATTCAGTTGATTCACATTTTCTATTGACATTGTAGTCTACTTTACATTGTGACCTTACAAATTTATTTCGTTCCTGACCAGGATTGACGATACAAGATTATCTGAAATATAGAACATTTAAAAATATTGAATATTCATGTATTTCTTAAATGCAAAAAGCAAAATGATGTCTTCAAAAAAATTTTTTTCAAACCTTACTAACTATTTAAACTAACACTAACATACATATTTGCATACAGACCATGTCACCAATAAGCATTCATGGCTATAGATAGCCAGTGTATCAATCATGCTCAAACTCTCTGTTCAGCTCTCGTGTATGATTGTGTTCATCTGGCATCAGAAAGAAAAAAAAAATTGTTTTCTTGGCAAAAGAATCTGTGCAGAGGAAGAGAACAAAGCAAGCAAATGACAACGGAGCACAGGCGCTCGTGCGCACGTCTCATTTTTTCCCCCCAAAAAAACTTCTGCTTATCTCCTCATTATTTCTCTATTTAAAACTCATTTGCTGTATTTTCCAGTCGACGGGACACACGGACCATTTAAACAGATCCACGCTGTTGTGAAACATTGCCTAGACTAGTTGGTTTGGCTGCATCCCAAACTGCATAATAGGGCCTTAAATATATATCCTGGTATGTCGGAATAGTACGCTGCTTAATATTGATACAGTTTTGACAAATGAATCCGTTCAGTGTTATGTGATGATCGGATTTCCATTTGATCGTAATGATTGATTTTGAATAGGAATACAGGATGCTGCCATCTCTTGGTATGGAGAATTACTTATGTTCATGCAGGAATACACTGTACAGTGTATGTATGGCATCTAGTCAGCCGTAGGTTTTGCGACGTGTTAAAAATAGAGGCGGTAAAGCAGCAGGAGCTGTTTCTAAGTTGCCCTCATGTTTGCCTCTGTTTATTTGATGTGGGTTCCGTGTGCCAACCGTCTAAGAGCCGCTCCATCAATCTGTGCACAAAGAGGCTTCCATAGTGTTTCTTTTTTTTTCTTATTTATTTAAAAACCCGTTCTTTTCACAAATCCAAACTTGTATGTTTGGTGACCTTTGAATTATAATTTTCTGTCTAAATATACTCCATTCTAGTGGCAAAATACTAACATACAATTACAATTAGCATTTTACAGCTTTGCAATGCCTGTACTTTAATATCACTTCAAATTGGGATTATTACGATTTTGTGACCAAAAGGAAGTACATTTATAAACAGTGCACCGAAATAAAATCTGTATATACAAAACATTATAACACCTTATCTTTTATTGTTTTTTTAGAGACACTTTCATGCTCCTTTTGTTTATATGCAACAAACTAGGTTATTTAATGGTATGAACATTTACTCTTCATATAAAATATAAATGTACTGATGTTCAACTTTATTTTCAGTGAAAAATCTTCACTTAGTGTCTTTAACTCACTCCACAAAGATTTACACACCACTGGTATTCAGTTAGTTAGTTAAAAATGATCAAAAGGCCAGAAAGAAATATCCAAGAACACCTTCGATGAGTTCATCCCAGAGCAGTTCAATACAATTACCGAGCTTGGACGTACAATTTAGGTCATTGTCTTGTTTGTATGGTGAACTTGGTTCCAATGAGCCACAGTCCAGCCATAATTGCATGTTGTTGAAGTATGGAATGGTAGTCATGTTGGAACAGTATTCATTTTACCTGGAATAAGTCTCCAACGTTCCCTGCTGCAAAACAACCCCAAAGCTTTAAACTTTCACCTTCCATTTTTCAATGTGGATGGTTTTCTTACATCCTCTCTCCTGTTCATCTTTTATAAGACCCAGAAATGGTTTGCCTTTGTTGCATAATAAGTAAAAAGGTCATGCATGTGTCAAAAAATATAAAATTCTAATTTTATTTGTCACATACATATAAGACTGGGTTTCCAATCTTTTGGCAGGTGATATAATTTTCATTCAGTTTTATTCTTTAGAATCTATTCCTGAAATATATAGAGTAATAGATAAAAAAAAAAAAAAAAATCACTATAGCTGTTTCTTTGTAACCCCACACATAATTCACAAAGTCTGCTAGTTCACCCTCAGTCACAGGAAAGTTCTGGCTATTAAACACGCTGCTAAAGTCAGTAATAGTTGCTGTTAATCATATGAGAAGTTAGTCACAGTAGTAGTTTAATGCTGTGCTTGAGGGGTTCTAATGTGCCCGTATGTTTATACATTGTAAAACTAGTGGCTATAGTACTGTACCTGTTCTGTACACTTACTTTTTATTACTTGCATAGAACATATGGAGAACATCAGCAGCTGAACATTTCTGAAGACTCTTCCAGTTGAGTGTAGTGAGGCTTGGCTTTCTGTCTGTTCTTTTATGTCAGAACAGAAATAGAATGTTGATGTTGACTTGTATGTTTTATGAGTGCTGATTTGCCAGCAGATGTGTGTGTGTATATGTATGTGTGTATATATATATATATATATATATATATATATATATATATATATATATATATATATATATATATATATATATATAATGTTTGTGTAATTATATATATTTTGTAGGATTTCTTCTCAATTTTTACTTCACCTGAACTAGAAGACCCAAACCTTTCCCAGCATGACAATGCCCCTGTGCACAATGGCAGCTCCATGACGAAATGGTTTACATGGGTCGGAGTGAGAGCTCGAGTGACTTCCTTTTAAACTCTGACATGAACACCTTTGGGATGAATTGAAACCCTAGGCCTCCTCCTGACTTTACTAACGCTTGTGTGCTTAAATGAGCACAAATCTCCACACTCACACTCCAAAATCGAATGGAACAACTTCCCAGAAGTGTGGAGGTTGTTATAACAGGAGGTAATATATTCCATCTTTCTTTTGGCTTCTCCCGTTAGGGGTCGCCACTGCGGACCATCCGCATGTTTGATTTGGCACGTGTTTTTACGCTGGATGCCCTTCCTAACGCAACCCTCCCCATTTATCCGGGCTTGGGACCGGCACTAAGAGTGGCTGGGGTTGGGTTCCTGACCGGGGATCGAACCCGGGCCGCAGCGGTGAGAGCGCCGCATCCTAACCACTAGACCACCAGGGGACCTGAGGTAATATATTCCATCAAAAACTTGAAAAAAAGGGACAGCACCTGCACCCCTAGGGGTTAAGCGATTTAGCCAAATAGATCATTATATAGTACCGAGCACAGTGTATGCCCATAGTCCATAGTTTTCTCTTCACAGCCATTCTTTTATTAGTGATTCTCAGTCTTGTACTGATATCAAGATCCGGAGCCAAAGCAGCTTTTTATTTAGTTTCCAGTTGCTGATCCACTTGAACCATGTAATCAAGGGCAGCATGACGCTCACTCACCTGGCTAAGGTGCGCTTGAAGCTAGAACAGTGTAAATATGTGGACTGACTGAGGGTCTCTCAGGACTGATTAAGCCTGATTAAGATTAAAGAGCCCAGGTTAAATAGTTGACTCCTGATTGAGTGATTATAGCATGGTTAGCGGTTACTGGAGGGTCTGCTGGCATGGAGCAGTCGGCTAGTGTTTACTTCTCTCATTAGATGATCTATCCGTTAAGTGTCACTGAAGTGAACCTGATTTTCTTATCCTGCTTATTCATTTGGAACCAGTTCTACTGACTGAAAAAAAAAACCTTGCACAATATTATTGGATTGGTTCATGATCTTCTGGATTTAATTAACTGATTTTTGGGGGTTTAAAAGAGCCATCTGATACAATTCAGAGCTGACCTACTTTAATGGAGAACACAAAAGAACACTTAATGGTACTACTTTTCTAGTCTGCATCTACATGTGTGCAAACAAAAGTCATTATCATCATAAATAACAGAGCTTGGAAAAAAGGAGTGGGGGGGGTTGTTCTGCCATTCTGAAATGACACTCGATTCTCATCTTGCTTTAATATATCTAACTACAAGCACATGCAGAAAACATTCCCCTCTTTTATCAATCTGACATTTAAGTGCATTCTTTTCAACCCTTGTAACATTTGTGGTGAGGCATTTCAAAGGGAGCAGGCTGACATTCCTCACTGTGCCCTCACTTTTTTTTCTTCGTTTTTTTGGGTTTTTTTTCTTCTTTCTTTCTTTTCCTTAGCAAACACTGTGTTCTTTCAGCCCGTAATTTGGCCTCTACACTCATTTAGGACTAAACGTTTTGGTTCTGTGAATTTGTAGTCTCGCTGTCCGAATTTTTTACGAGCTGTTACATGCAATCTTTTTGACTCTAATAGAATCTTCCCTGCCCACCGAGCCTCTCGTTTCTCAGCATGAAAAGTGTGGAGACATCACATTTCCGGTTTGTCATCCCTAACGAGTTGAGGATAAGCTACATTCCTAATCCAATAGGCTCACATGTATGTCTTTGTTGTTTGATCGACCTCCCTGGCTGCACTGCCCTTTTTTTGGCCAGTCTGTATGGTTTTCTTTAGCAATTGATTGTGTTTTTCCACAGTCGGAGTGAAATAAGGGCTAAAGACGACAGTTCGGATTGAGGAATGTTCACTTTGAGACTTTTGATGAACGGCCGCCCGCTTTTCCCTGCAGACTTGCTGCTAGTTCTTTCACTTGCCAGTACAGTCACATCAGCTGCTTTCAGTCGTGCTACTGTACAGTTAATAAAACCCACATCAGTACTGTGCAGTGATGTTTTTATTTCCTGCTGTGCAGTCGAATGCTCACAACATGAGTTAGTAAGTAAACACTTGTGCTTTTCTGCCTTCAAGAAATCGACAGGGTGTGTATACTTTATAGCGTGTGGGCGTCTCTATAGGCCGACTTTGTAACCAGCAGAAGTGATGGGTCACACCAATGTGGCCAAGACATAACCTACAGTTGAATAAGGTACAAATTGCTGAAGGTTCTTTTGTGTGTGTGTGTGTGTGTGTGTGTGTGTGTGTGTGTGTCTCAGTGTATGAGCGAGTGTGTGGTTGTGGTTTGATTGTAGCTTCAGTCCAATATGCTGTGGTCTACTGGTTGTTGCGTCTTGGGTTGAGGAAGTGTGTGTGGGTGGATGTATCTGTGTCGTTCCCACGCTATGTGGAGCGTTAGTGTCGCACCTTGGATAGGGGGCGCTCTTAGCTTCTCAACTGGCCTACAAAGTCAACTCGACACCTAATTCAATTAGTCACCTAGCACTTCACCTAAAACAATTTGCATTATTGTTTCACTTCATATCCAAGTTTTTCTTTGGCCCCCACCTCGCACAAACAGTCTGCTCAGGTCAGGAGCACGCCTGAGCCTCACTACGTTGTCTTGAGTAGCCCTGACATGCCTAACTCACCAGCACAAGCCTTTTGATGCCAAGTGTGCAGCATTGATGTAGCTGAAGGAAGTACTTAAACGTGTACTTATGTGCGATCTCTCCTCGCTAAAACAGACCCCCCTGCTGCTCGCTTCCTGACCCTGCTACACCGCCCCGAGCTTATTCTGAAGTGTTGCTTGATGGGCTTTTCCTCCCTGACAGTGTTGCTTGAGAAGTGACGGAAGTGCTGTGAATCAGGTGACCCAGTGCCGAAGCAGCCCCCCATTAATAAAACCTGAATGTCGGGTTCACTCTCATCAGGCCAATGTGTTTTTTCTTTCCTTTAAACGTATCATTTATATATATATTCGGAACACCTATACACATGCTCATTCATGCAGTTATCCAATCAGCCGGCCATGTGGCAGCAGCTCATGCAGAAAATCATCTAGATACAGATAAACTGCTTCAGCTCATTTCTGCACCAAACTTGAAAATGATGTGGCATGATTGTTTAAGCCAGACAGGCTGGTTTGAGTAATTCCGAAACTGTTGGTCTCATGTAAATTGTGTGTGATGTGTACATAAAGGACAAAGCATTTGAATTTGCTTTTGGCTCCCATTCCTTGTGCAAATCAGAGAGAGAAGCAGTTTAAAAGTGCAGCTCACCCCTGATGATTATATTGTTTGCAAAGCTACCTTAACACATTCTCAAAGTCAATTATGCATATTTTTGTTTCCTGAAATGATGCCCAGATTGCATGCTGTTCACCAGGGCATGTGTGCATGCTACGTGCAGAAGTACAGTACACATGCACATTTTTAGATGGCTTGCTGCCCTCCGGCACAAGGCTACAAGTCCTCTATTTCCTGTTTACAATGTACGAGGTTTCCTGTTCTCAGTGTCTCTCTGCTGGTTGATCTTGTGGTTTTGCAGAGATGCTCTGGACAGGCCCCTGTGCAAAAATGAAACACTGATCTTTGTTGAGCTTTTGCAATAATCTAATGCGGTTAAATAATTTTTTCTGGTTTAGTCATTATTAATATACTTTTTTCCTCTCTTTGTCATAGGTTCGAAGAAATACGCAAGAAGTTTAATGTGGAGTACCATGCTGGTGGCGCTACCCAGAACTCAGTGAAAATTGCCCAGGTTTGTTTTTCATTCTTTAAATAAAAAAATAAAAAAAATAATTAAAACCTGTCGGTAACAGTGCCGTTTCTGTGAGACGATTCGGCCATGCCACAGTTCCTCGAATAAAACAGGAACCCGGGTTCTTGAGTTCACAGCTATGTTGATCTAACTGTGGTGACTGGAGCCTGTCTGAGGCAATCTACAGAGATTATCTTATTGAGGCAATATGTGTGGTTAGTGATTACTGACAGCCCTTTTACTTTGAAATAGAAGCTTCCTAAAACCCTTCCTGAGAATGTAATGATGGAAGCTGTTAGAGAATTACGGCTAGTACATGATAAATTGATTTTAAGGTGTAAGGTGTAGTTAAGTCACCTATTTAAATCCTCAGCGAGGCCATCACATTAACCGCAGAAGCCGAAAAACTCTCCAGGCTCATTCAGCTTGAAGTTCATCTCCATGTAAAGGCTTTTTCAGAGTAATGACTGAAATGCTTTCATTTCCCTGGTGACCCATCAGTGCTGTTAGAGCACAAAGAAGCAGAAAACTATGCAGAGCGAAACTGATACTCTGATACTGGGTTGGCTGTGATTTGGTTTTTGTTTGTTTGTTTGTTTGTTTTTGTTCTTCAACACAAGGTGCAAACACTCTTGCAATCCACATTATTTCAGGTGGCTGACAAACTGTGCTCTGAACTTGTCTCCGTTCTGCATAACTCAAAATGTTCAATGTTGCTAAGGAGAAATGTTTCATTGGCATCCTTGTGACACTGACTCTGATCCAAATGCGGTGATGAATTGCAACTCAAAGCCATTTTCTCCCAATGTACGCCTCGTCCTGAAACGAAACGGTCGTCGTTTGGCCACCAGCCAGAAAATGCAACTGCACTTTCATTACTTTATTGCTTGAAGCTTTACTCCTGTTAAGCACATTTGTTATGACCAGACATGGTCTCATCGAAGGACAGACAGGACCAATTCTTTATTTAAGCTGCTCTTGTGCCAGTGTTCATTTGCCTAAGTGGATTTAGATTGAATGAGCTTTGGATTGTACCTGTCCTGTCAGACACCGTAACAGCCACTGAAGCTGATTAGAACAATGTTTTCGTCAAAATGCTGAGTGGCTCGACACAAAAGTCTGTTCATGAAGAGATTGCGTTTTAAATTCTGACAATGCCACAGCCATCAAGACCTTGCCAGAAAAGAAAAGTTAGAAGCACACATTATGTGATCTCTTTGTATGGTGTACACTTATAATTTCCCTTCACTGGAACTAAAGCACAATTCTGCAAAGGTCAGAGTGGAAGAAATCTAATGGCCTGCACGGACCCCTGACCTCAACCCCACTAAACACTTTTGGGATCAACTGGAATATTGACTGTACCTCTTGCTCCTTTTCGCCTAAAAGCAGTGCCTGATCTGTTGAATGAGCACATTCCCATAGCTACGATTCATTATCCATTATCAGGTGTCTACAAACTTTTTGCCCTGATAGTATATTATAGTGCAGTCCTGGCTGATGGGGGAGAAATGGCAATTGACCAAAATGGGGAGAAAATACTTAACTGTTGCTCATTTAGAGGTTTGCATTTGGATATTGAGCAACAGTTGAAGTAGAGGTTTAGAAGAAATCTGGAGAGCCAGGAGCCATGTAACAGTGTGTGTGTGTGTGTGTCTATGTTGTAGAAAACGAGAGCTTTCGATTGATGGGCTCCTGTCTGAGCACACATCAAAGCATCGGGTGAAGATGAGGTGCTCAATCAAAGCTTTTAGGGCAAAAAACAGGCAGCAAAAGATGAGTTGCATTCTGCTCCTGTTACCTGCACAAGACTTTTACCCTACAAAATCCATTTACCCTAAAAAACTGCATAATATATGCAAACCACCTGTTTGAAGAAAAATTTTTATAATCAAAGATTATACCATTTTCCACTGACAATACAATTAATTGTCATTGGGTTATTTTTAATAATTATGATTTTTTTTTAATTAACATTTATAATCAAATATATATATAATATATATTGTGTGTGTGTGTGTGTGTGTGTGTGTGTGTGTGTATATATATGTATATATATATATATATATATATATATATATATATATATATATATATATATATATATATATATATATATATATATACACACACACACACACACACACATACAAAACAACTCGATAAATATAAAAACATTGAAAATAAATAATACAAAAAAAACCCTCTGGCTGTGCTTCACAGACCCCTGGGTGTTCCTGGACCCCACTTGAGAAGTACTTCTCTAAAGAACTCTACAGAAGGGCACACAGGAAGCCCATCAAACATATTATAGCAGCATACTTGGACATATTTAGCCCGATCTGTACCTTAACACACCCATGTCCACTTGCATTAGATGTGTTCAAGCGAAGCATATCGGACACGGGTGCTTCATGACCAGGCTTCTGATTTGCTGGTTTAAAGCATTTTTATCTTGTAACCCACGCTTGTTCTCTGCTGCACAGACTTAAAAAAAACCTCCCATTTTTATTTGATTTTATTAATAGCAGAGCTTTAAACCCTTCTGTTTTACCCTTTGATGTCCCTGAATTGGTGAGTCCATATGTGAGAGAGATGTAGTTTTATTCTGACGTTGCCCTCTCATGCCCTCGAGGGCCAGAGCAGATGAAGGCTCCCACCTGCCAGGAGGAACGTTCTCCCATTCTCTTTAAGCAGTGCAGCAAAGGGAACGCAAGCACTGTTCTGGAGCCCTGAACATCAAAGCACGGACAGTGAATTGCCAAGCACTCTTCGACCAGTTCTGTTACGTGTGCACACACTCTACACACTCCTAGTGGGGCCTTCAAACGGCCGAGTGTAAAAACAGAGACCTACTGATACCTGGTACCAGAACGCACCAAAAATATGTGCAGCAGTTTCTAGAAAGTTCATTTTACTTCATTTCTCTGTGAGGAGTTTTTTTATATATATATTTCTTTAAAGGTGTGTTTCAACCTCATCTTTATCTGTAACATATGTGACCTTGCCACAGACAACAGTTTACAATACAATACAAACTTCCATTAAAAGTGAGCTTCTGATTAATGGCTTTCTGTTCTTTTTTCCTAAGGGCACTTGTTAGCGCAGTCAATAAACGTTTATTTGAAGCGCATAAAAACGTGTTTTCTGTAGAACACTTTCATAAATTCTGCAGTCAAGTATTTGGAAATTAAGCTCCACTATTCTTTTTAAAGGTCCGTTTAGAGATGGTACTACTTCTTCAGAGGAAATCGTTTGTGCTTAGGCATTGCCAAGGGAAACTCTGAATTACACCCATGCTGAAAAATGTAATAAAACACATACATAATAGCTTTGGGTATGGATTTCTCTCGCGTGTTTCATCTTCAACCTTTTATTAGTGGAACGCAAGACTTGTATGTTTGAATACAGTTGTGCGTTTTAAATGCTTAGTGTTTAACAAATGAGGAATAAAACATACCTGACTGTGATTTTAGTAGAAAAGAAACAGGAGGTTGTGCATTTGACAGTTATTACAATTTTATAGATTTTTTTTTACTGCTTATAGTATGTATGTATGTATATAGCATTTAATGTTGTACACTGAGACAAATTAGTTAGTGACCACTTATGTTGTAGACGCTTCAAACTGTCATTCATGTGCCAGTCGTGATCTTTTGTCCCGAAGACTTTCCTGTGGTGGAAAACCTCCTGACCGTTACAAAGCGCTGACACCCAGGACACCTTTCATTAATGTTATATTAACAGAAAACCTCACTATAGTTGCACCTATAGGTTTTATTTATTAAATAACAGCACTGTTTTCTATTCGGGTTGTTATTATTGTTAGGCCGGGGTTATGTAGGTCATCCACCAAGTCAAGACGTGTAAATGAGCAGTTGCCATAGAAACAATAACATGTCAGAGTTTCATATGAACCATTTAAATGAAAGACGTGGTGTTCTAGATGATAATTCTATGCTTGAGTTAGTTGTAAAGATGCAATAGCCAAAGATTTGGTGGAAAAATGTGAAATAATTCTTTAAAAATGTAAAACAATACTTACATGCATGTTTAATTGGTGCTATTGGTACGTCTTGAACTATTTCATATTTTGAGAAGAATGTTTAAAATTTCTTCTTCTATCTTTAAAAATAAATAGGTAGGAACTAGTCTTTTCATAGAGCTATAGAGGTTTATGAGTGCACTTCATAGGGTTAAGAAGGACATTAGCTTTAATTTGCTGTATAAAATCACCTGCATTAATTCCATGACTTTTAATTTACACTAAAAAGTGCTTAAAATATTGGGAATGCAAGAAATTGGGTTTGCAGTGGGCATATAGTGTAGAACTCAACAGATATTCGTATTAATAGTTATATTTCTCTAATGATGGTTGAATGCTTAATTAAACATTGAATGGCAGTTTTCAAAGTTTTTGTCGTTAAACTTTTACACATTTTTATACTTGTTACTATCTTTTTTTAGAGTTTTGTGAGGCTCACCATTTGGCGTAGCTTGCTCTGGGTGAAGGGGACAGAGTGCATCACGCTTGTGTAATTAAAACATTTTGGCAATGTTTAGACCAGTAAATTACTGAGAAACAGCTGACTCGCTCGCCAAATGAATTCAGCCTGTTGCTCATTTTAATTATTCAGCATCTTTACATCATTTCTGGTCTTTTTTCAGAGATCTCTTGCACCTAGACAGGCACCTTAGGAGTTGGTTTTAACAAGCTGCCTACAGAGATTTATTTTTTAACTTGTATTTTTTTTAAACTTACTTTTATTCTCGGCCATTTATGCTCTTTTTTTTTGCAAGCCGTCATTGGCCCATGTTTTCTTTGCAGATTATTTTCAAGAGTAAGAAAGGGGGCCCAACCTTGGAATCAAGCTGGACTTTTTTTTTTTTTTGTATTTTTATTAGAAACACATGTGCACTGTGTAGTTGGAGCTCCTCTATGCAGAAAATCACTTAACTGTCTTCAGCACGCTGTGGCCTTTCCCAGTTCAGATTTTTTTGCATGGAAACTTAAATTGGGGAAAAGTTGGTGTCTAAGAAGACAAAAACGTTCCATGACCTCATGTTTGACTTGGTGTTTTGGCTTTCATTTAAATGAGGCCCAAAGTTCAATCAACCTACTTGATTGATAGATTATATCTTTTTCCACCCCTTTGGACCACAGACTTGTTGCCAGTGAGACTTGAGAGAAATGGCAAATGTTAGACATTGTATTAGACGTTGCCTGGGCGCGAGAGGAAATTTCAGTGGAAAGCCGGGGAAATTCATGAACCTCTGAAGTCAATTTGGCCCCTGAGATCCTATAAACAAGAGGCCTAGCAGGGAACCCTAAACTCTTGTGGTGAATGGCAACAACATCTGTGTCCTATATTCACTGCTGCACATAAGAGAAAGTCAGCGATTGTCTTGATATTTTGCTGTCTGACAGTATTTCAGACAAAACTGCAGGTTTATTAGGTGCGTTTGTGTGCGCGTGTGTGTGTGTGTCTTTGTGTATGTGTGTGTCTTTGTGTGAGAAACCGCTACCTGGTTCTCTTCACAATAGGGCTTTACAGAATGCGTGTGTAGCTGTAGCGAAGTGCAGTGGCTGATTAATGGCTGTGACATTGCTGCAGGTAAAGAGGCGGATGTAATTTGCAGCGTGAGGCTGAAGTCCAGCTCTGTCGTTAAGCACGTTCTTCCACTCCTCAGACACGAGGTTAATTGAACGTTACCGTTAAAAAGCCACTGCAGGTTTTTAGGCGGCTCAGTTGCTGAGAACTGTTTATTTCCATTCGAAGGAGGGGAAAAGGGTCACAGACAATTAAGCCCCTTCAAAAAGTGAAGGGGTTACACACATGCCTGTGCCTTTGTCCACACCTTTGCATTCCACTTGAGCAGTGGAGCGGTAGCCATTTCCGTCTGCTGCACTGAGCAGACCAACAGGTTACAGGTTACACCTAGATGTTATGTGTGATTTCTCATCACACCTTTTCCTCTTCCATCTCTATCTCTCTCTCTCACTTTCTTTCTCACACACTTTTTTTCTCTGTCACTTTCTTGTCAGTTTTTTTATTTACTTCACAAACCAGGGTGGAGTATCCTTTTGGCGTGGTTGGTTGCACACAGGCCTGTCTAAACTCGGAGCACACTCTATAATACTTTAGCTAATATTTTCCCACTGTTTCCCATGCAAGTGTGAGCAAACACACTTAAAAAGCACCAGCTCTAATCTGAAGTTGTACCAATCCTCAGGTCTCCCAGATTCCCCTCCAAGCACTCTCCTGACCTCTTCATTTGAAAGGCCGCTCGAAGCACCCCGGTTTCACCACCTCAACATGTTTTATGTGATATATAAATCCACAGTGTACAATATGTCCTGATTATTAGAGTATGTCTTTAACAGTTCAGTTATGGATGAAAAATTGCTGCATTGTCATACACTTACAGCATTCCAGCACACACTTGGCATTCACGCTCTCCAAGTATATGTCTTCAATAATGGTGCTGTGTTCCACGTACCTTGGATGTGAGGAATTGGAACTATGTCTTTTTCAAGCTCAAAGTAGGACAAAACACAATGAATGCCTCTATGCTTTAATTTTGTTGACTACAGCCTATATATATATAATATATATATGAGCAGCCATGCTGGTGAATGACATCATGCACTGAACTTGTTGAGAAGACCATTCTGAGGGAATTCCAAGTTAGATGTTTGGTATTTTGTAGTCATTAGATTTAATTGAACGTATTATAACACCCACCAGCAACCAGACATGTCTGATACCTTACTTTGAGTTGTCAGCAACTATGTACTGTAGTCCAGCTTTTTCTTAGCAGCAGTTTGTCTACTTCCCTCTTCCTTGCCCATGAATTAAAAAAATAATAATTACCATACAACCAACAGTGACCAGATATTTGGGTACTTACTCTAACATTGTAGTGGCACGATGGTCTACGTTGTGGTGGTTGTCAACTCAGCGCTTTTCACAATGAACATTGTCTCAAAGCAGCTTTCGAATTTAAGAATTTAAGTGAACTATGAGTATTTATCCCTGATGAGCAGATGTTATGAGGAAGAAACCTTGAGAGGAACCGGACTCAGAAGGGGAACCCATCCTCATTTGAGTGATATCAAGAGTTGTTATAAGTCTTAAAGTCCAAAACACCAGGGAGTGAGAACTACCACTAATACCAGAATTTAAGATTGTGAGTAATGTCCTTTCTACAGTCCTCTAGAGTCAGTTGACATTATGGAATCAGGAGCTACTGAGCAATTCATAAAATAGCTCAACATTTGAAATCATCATCATCAGATCTAACACCAGCTTCTCCATTGTATGAGGATTTCTTGTTTAGCAGCATTTCTAAGATTTTCTCTGTGTTAAAAACATTTGTTTTCTATTTTTTTAATAGAACATGTTTGTTAGAAGATATCTTGGGTAGGTGCAAGCAAGAAATATGTAGTGAGTGGGTGAGATTTGGTCAAGTAGTGGAGGAATGGGGTAAAAAAAAAAGTTCTGTGCAAACCTTTTAATCTTTTATATCAGTTTAATCTTGAGCTCTCAATTAGTATTATTACTATAATTATTAATAAAAATTAACAAGATTTAAATTCACATTATAACTTTATAGCTGCCATTACAGTGATTTTGATTACTGTAAAATTGTTTGTAACTACAAATGTATGTTTATGTAGCACTTTTTTGTGTCTACTTTGAGAAATCTGCAGTGGAAGTTTGATTTATTACACCCATTTGGTAGATTTTATACTATTGTGTGGTCTGTAGTAACTTCTATTTATTAAACAGTGAGTAGAAGGAAACTTGGTAATACTTAATACTTAAAAGTCAAATAATACTTAGTCGACTGCAGATCTGTGGTTAGAAAACGAAACTTGCACTCAACTCGCTCGTACCAGCACAACACACCCTTTCATGTCCGTGTCTCTGTTGTAAAAATGGTTTATACATAAAAATCATATTTGGGTTTTATGTTGGATCTTCTTCTTTCCATAGAGAAAGTTGTTGACAAACTCTGTACAGAAACATGTGGGCTACAGTCAGTAATTGTAGACTTACAAAAAAGTGCTCATTCAGGGAAGGTAGATCTGAGAAAACTGCTTACACTGCATTCCAGATCCTAATCAGGGTCAAACTAAACAAAATGCCCAATTCCAATCTCATCAATCTTCATGTGTAAACTGGAATATTTATAACCCTAGCTATGTTGAATGTTATAATAATAATACATGCCTATGAAAAAGAAGTTAGTATGGTTGCGTGGTGCTTAATAAAATCTTGATCACACACTGTAATTAGTAATTAAGTTTATAAGTAAACCTAATGCATCCTCAATCTTTAGGTGCTGGACAAGTTGAGGACATGATTGTTATTGCTGATTGGGTATGCTTTTTTTCCTTTCTTCTTCACAGAGTAGAGTGTGTTCTGCTACTATGTTATCAAGCGATCACTGTTTCCAATTTATGACATTTGATGACTGGAAAAAAAAACCTAAGCTGTGTGTAACTTATATTTAGTGTCTGAGTGTGTGTATGTGTAATAAAAAAAAAAAGAAAAAGAAAAAAGTTATTTTATTTTATTTATAAAATTATTTATAATTAATTAATTAAAAATATATATATTTGTATATTTACACATGTTTATATATATTTACTGTATATTATGCGAAATTCACAGTTCAGCACGTACCTCGGTTTTTAAGTTACGGTTGGCAGGAAGAAATGCATAAAGTTGCTTTTTTATTGATTGATTTTTGTTAACACAGTTTATTATTATGTAACATTTTATTATCATTAACATTTAAACAGTTTATATTTTTTTTAAACAATTTTCAAGAACATGCCTGCTTGGTTAAATCATATATAAATGTATCTTTTATAACAATAAAATAGATTGAATCAAATATATGCAATGCACTTTTTTATTATGTTGATTAAATTAAGTAATCAGTTAAATAGAAAATAATTAAGTTGATTAAATAAAGTTAAAAAAATGGATTTAAATAGTTTCCATTTGTTAGATCCTGTTTGAGTAATACAGTGTGTTTTACATTTAATATAAAAATTTCTAAATATATGATCTACTTTTACTGTTTTACTTATTTTAGCAACAAATGCCTTTATTCCTTATATCCTTTATTCATTCATTCCCTCGATATGTGGAATTGACAAGATTTTCTTCTTTTAAGAGAAATTATTGATGCTGGACATAAAACGCTAGATAATCCATAGCATTAGCCACTAGCCACTTCCTGGTTAACGGCTAATGCTAGCACTATAGATTCTAGTTTATTTTTTATACCCTGGACATTGTTGTGTATGTTTTCAAGTTTGATGATGATGATGATGATGATGATGATAAAAGAAATGCACTCAAAGTGCGAGGTGGAGACTAAACAAACTTGCGGTCCGCCACTTATGTTCCATTTGGTACACATGTGCCCTGTACCGTTACACCTTTAATACGCGTGTGTGTGTGTGTGTGTGTGTGTGTGTGTGTGTGTGTGTGTGTGTGTGTGTGTAAACCTGGGAATTATTTTCACAAACTTTAGTTGCCCATCCTCCTTCTGTTTGTACATAAAGTCTGCTGTATTGCTGTGTATTGTCATAGCGAATGCTAGCACAGATATATTCAGTGTAACTGTATTAATGCAGTGTCAGTGGGAATGAGAAATGAGGGTGCAGTGCTGGACTTTTGCTGTAGCTTTGAAGGTGTTGATTAATTGATGAAGCTGACACTTGCTCCTCCCTTGAAATTAGACTCTGCTTCCTTGTTAGTACAGCGTGCCATTTAAGCCTCCTGCTCCAGTGTGTGACATTTATACTACACAATATGTTACAGTATTGTTGCAAAGGCCGTAGAGATGATTCAAGCCTGAAGCCACTGCTAAAAGGTCGAAGGCAGTGACACGCACATACGCACACCCGCAACAACGGGGTGTATTTATAGACGCAGTCGTTCGGATGTGACAAATGGTGATGAACGCAGAACTCTTGGATCCTTCCAGCACTTAGTGTTACGTGACATAGCGAAGGTGACGCTTCCCCCGCATTATGAATAATGATTAACTGCAGGCAACCGCCAAGAAGGGCTTGGTGGGGGGAAGATATAAATAGACTCTGTCTTTTGTTCATGCGCTTCTCAAACGTGCTAAAGAGCGGGCTGATTCTGGAGGAGGAAGCAATGAGGCATGAAGAATATGGCAGAAAAAGCCTTTATTTCTCTCTGTGTTACTAACAAACCCACAGTGAGACACTTGTCGCTAATCATTTGCATGCCACGAGCATGCTCAGATGTGCAGTAATGGTTGACCCTTTATGTGCTTTTGGACTGAGGTTCTATGAATGAAACGTGGGAATTTTGCGGAAAAAAAAGCCATGCAGCATCACAGCATCCAGCTCCATGTTTTACTGACGGTGAGATGTACAGGCCGGGGTTCTCAGTTTTCAGCTATCTCCTAAAACTGATTATAGATGGAGACTTCACACCCTCAGACGGCATGTAGTTTATTGCATTGGACATATAGAAAATAACACTGGCGTATATAATGGGATAATGGTCTTCTATCATCAAAATGAATACTGCTAATGAGCTTTTATATATTTTTTTATTTGCATATTTTTTTGTTCCCAGAGCTGAAAAGGAGCTCATAGTATTTTAATGACAGGTTGATCTAGGAAATTAGATAAGCTTTTATTTTAATTGGAGCACGAACCAAGTCGTGCGTTTCTCAATATAAGCAACTCTAGAGTCGATCAATGGGCTTAGTTACTGGTAATGTGGTCGTAATTCTCACTACTCTCTTCGTCAAATTGACTGCAGCTCTAAGTCTTAATTAAAGCACTTTTTCATTTAAGATCAGAGCTGCACAAGTGCAATTTGTGGTTGAGCTCTGATCCAGTCGAATGATAATAAATGGGAGGGAAAAAAGGCCCTGCATCATGCACCTGGGATGGGGGGGGTCGGGGTGGTATCGGCGTCATGACTAAAGCGCCGATAACACGCTGGATACTCATAGTCTCTCGGCTGTGTACATTTCTATATCACTCAATTTACTCCCAGAGATGCACTTATAGCCAGTGGGGAGATGAGCAGATTGGATAGTCATTCGTAAGTATGCACTGAGATGTTTGTTGATTAACATTACTGGCTCTAGGGAGCTGGCAGAGCTTGATTTGTATCATCTCCCTCCCAATGATTTGAATTTAGATTGAATGAGACATATTGGCACGAAATGTGGGCGCCTTGTGTCCCCAGGGTGCGTGTTCGCTCTTACACACACACACACACACACACACACACACACACACACACACACACACACACACACACACACACACACACACACACACACACACACACATATATATATATATATATATATATATATATATATATATATATATATATATATATACCTATTAAAATGTACCTATTTCTTTTGTTTTTGACAGCATCTGCCATGTGCTTGATCCAGCTCTGGTCTTGTCCTTCGGTTTTTGATATGCTTGGTCCTGTTTCTCTCTGAGGAGCCTTGCAGCCTGGCTCGCGATATTCATGACTCTTATAACTGAAGCACTAATAAAGCTGTTGATTTGGCCTCAGGATGGCTTCCTGATATAGTACAGACTGTCTTTTCGAAATCCTATTATCAGTGTTGGATTTTTAATTTTTTTCCTCTTTCCACGTTCAGGACATTGTCCAGGAAATGAGTCATTTCCCTCCTGTTTGGTTATCCATGACAATGCGAACGGTCTTGGACCTTTTTGGAATGTCATCCATCACAATGACAGGACTTTTTCCCTCCATTAGCGTCATTATGTTGGTGGAAGAACACGCTTTGCTACTAGATCTTTACAGAAAACCCAGAATGCATTTTGTCACACATAAAAAATGCTCTAGGAGCAAGTCAGCATTTGACTTGACAACCGTGTAGGACTCTGTAGCGTCAGCGCACTCCCAACCTCTGTTATCATGTTTACATATCTCTGGGTGGTTCTTTACCCACTCCTGAGGAACAACCCATAACGAATTGATGACTGATGTCAACATAGAATGAGCTACAGTTACACAAGAAGTCATCCTTTAGGGCAGTCCTGCTGTCTGACTCATTTTCCCTTTAAACTCTGCTGATTTACTGGTGGGAACGCTTTGTATTCCGGGCATGTGTTTGCACTTTTACAGATGATGTCTCGAAGCGCTCCGAGAGAAGCAGAAGATGGAAATTAAATTTGTATTCTGTGTGAAAATCAGTGGAGTAACAGGAATGAAAGATCTCAACTAACGACCCTGAAATTCTAGATCGAGTCATATTGATGCAATGGCTGTTAGTCCTGTCCACATTTAGCTGCTTAGATTGTTAGGACTATTACATGCTATCAGCACTGAAACGTTACAATTCCCATCGATCATCCACATCGAAGATAACTGACACCTGTCGTGAACCGATTAAATTTGAAAGTAAGAGCGTTTAAAAATCTAGCGCATGAAACTTCTGCATCTACTTGACAGCTCGTCTTAGGGTGCAGGAGGGAAAAAAATGGGCTGTATAAATTTTGGATGATGAACAGACCCAGTATCTAGTAGTGCCAGTGCTGGTCTTTTAGTCTTCCTCCTGATCTCCCAAAGTGACAGCACGGGGGGAGTGTATGGAGGCGAGTGCGAATCTAAGTGTTGAGCGCCTGTGAAAAATGAATGGGAGGAAATGACAGGAGCCTGGTGACACACAGCAGGTGACAGACAAGATACTAACAGTCAGCTCCTTCCCATCGTACGCCTGCACCAGCTCCCTGCAGTGCAGCAGCCTGCCTGAGCTCACAGGGGCCTCCGATGTTGGAGAGAAGCTGCTATTTACTACCTGGTGTATCCTCACAAATAGGATGTTAGCCGCAACACTGTCTGACCAGGTGGATAGTCTGTGGCACTGTTGGAATGTGTGGGATTTCGCATCGTATGGTGAGAGGATTAGCGCTTCGATTTCCTGTCACATTAATCGTTGTTCATTTGTACAGGGATGCAAAATACTTGAGATATTGCACTTCTTTACTCTTTCATTTAGATATAATACTATATTATTTATCTAAGTATTATTTAATGGTGTGTATAATTTCCTTGGTGTGACTGAAACTAATCATACTCTTACTTCATTTAGATTTAAACCTTCATTGTACAAAAAATCTTTTCTCATTTAGCCAACGACTTTTTTTCACAATTCATTATTAAAGCATTAACTTAATCAATATGAAAAAGTGCCAGTTCATCATCTGCACTGACTTTCTCCTGCTTCACAATACAGCTAATATATGTTATATTAATAAGCACCCTGTTTGCACTATGGAATTTGATGATGTGTCCCTGTTCTATCTCAGTTAAACGCTACTTGAATTTGCAAAAACCGGTATAAAACAAGGGGTGGTTTTAAAACGATCAAATTTTGTTGCGAATTTGCGAGCATTAACTCACAATATGCAAATAACTAAAGCCTGCTGTCTTTGCTAATGGCGAATTTGACTAGCATCAGTTCCAACAGTTAATGTAGTTTGCAACTCAATTTTCAGCTAATGGTAAATAATTTCCATAATATTCTAATGAATGTATTAGCAAACTGTAATATTCATATTCAAATGACCAGCAAACCGAAATTGTTTGTTTTCAGGCAAAACATGTAGTTTCTTCAAACAGTTTAAGTAATAAGCAATAATTTAGGTTTCTCATGTAAAGATTACAAGAAATTTTTGTAATCAATTACAAATATTGTCTTTAATTTTTTTTTTTGTTTTGTTTACATAAGTGCAATTTAGTGTAACTAGCACATTATCTATACTTTTTTTAAACTAAAATGTTACATTTTCCACTTTAGAATTAATATAGCTCAATATTAATTATGAGAAATTATTAATATAAATATCGCACCAACTACCTTTTCACCCTTTGCCTTCATAAAAGCCGTGTTTTTCTTTGTTTGACTAGAAGAACAATAGAATAGAATAGCTTTTATTCTTCACATATACATTACAGCACACTAAATTTTCTTCTTTGCATATCCCAGCTTGCTTAGAAGCTTGGGTCAGAGCGCAGGGTCGGCCATGATACGGCACTCCTGGAGCACAGAGGGTTAAGGGCCCAAGAGTTGCAGCTTGGCGATACCGGAACCACCAAACTTCCGATCAGTAACCCAGCACCTTAACAACTGAGAAACTACTCCCCAGTGTATTATGCTTTCACAAAATGGTTAACATGTTTATCATTAACTTGAAATCCTCTCGACATCTACAAGCTGTGCAGATACATATGTAAGTATTGCTACTTGTGTATCTGCCACATAGGAATGGGTCCAGTATAACCTTACTAACTTGGATATTAGTAAGTGCTTTTCATATTAATTGTCTCTTGCACGCTTTGATTTGATGCATGCATGAATTTAGTTCAACCTAAAGATTTAGCATTGAGTGTTCAAGCTGGATTTAGTAAACCACAATGAGTGTGTGAGTGATTTAAGCACAAAAATTGAAGAGCTTTCTGTTTTCAGTAGATGACTGGAATGTACACGTCTTTGTTTAGGACACAAAATGAATTTTGTTTACCCGCAAATGCTCGGGTTCCTGCAGCGGAATGAGAAGCAGGCAGGAGCAGAAATCAAAGATGGCAAGACTTCGGTTTTCCTAGTTATTGAACGGACCACCACGGATGAATATTTCAGTCTGTTTTTAATCTTGGTAATAATCTCTGCGAGAGAGCTGGCTCCAGGGCGAAATTTACAGCTGCATTGCTGCAGATGACTTTCTGCTTGTCATTAAATGTGCTCAAACAAATCTCATCTCTGGACATCTTTTAAAGAGATTCATTATTTCTGTTACCCTTCAAGTGATTTTGTTGCTAATGTACTTGGAGCGACCTGGTTTGAACCTGCCATGTTTTGGGTTGTTTTGTGTCATCTGTGGCTCGGCTATAAATACTGGCCTACTTATAAATGTACTTTTCATGGTTACAGGACAAATCCCATTTCTCAAAAATCGTTGGAGGTAGCGACAAGGACAGTGGAAATGTTCTGTCTAGCATTTGTTGCAAAAAATAAACCCTAAACGCTTTGGGGATGTCGCAGAGTGCGATTAAATCCCTGTCAGGCACCACATTAGGATCCCATTGAAGGAGCAGAGTGATTGAGACGAGCATTTGACAGCAGGCTGAAATGTGTGCTGGACCTCACGGAGGGTTGTAACTCTTTCAAATGAGCAGTCAGTATCAGTTTTCCTGTTGCCGTTTGTCTGTACTGCTGTCCACTGTCGCATGCCTCACATATCCAAGAGTTACTGCGTCCACCTGCTCGGCGCAGTTTACGACCTCCAGCGCCTGGGATTCCACACGCCATTGCCGTTAACAAGCGTGAGAGAGTGTTTTGTTTAGATATGCGTCCAAGGGTTGGTTTGGTTCATATAGCGTTCAAATCTGCTTAACCGGTTTTGGCCTGTGCCACTTATTACGTAATCGCTGATTACGATTATTAAGGCTTATCACCATTAATCGTTGGAATCCCAGAACAGTGTATTCACATCATTTACAGGGGATTTTAGCGATACAGAGGGGACTACTAACATAAACCACCACCATACCATGTATAGTTTGTTTTACCTCAGGAGATGCCTGAAAGGAAAAAAAAAATTTCCACCTTTTCTAGCAAAGTTAGTGGACCTGGAAGCACATTTGCTTGTTGTAGCTTTTACTTTTTCCAAAAAGGAAAAAAAAAACGTTTCTAAATGGAGGCGTGGCTTATTATTAAGCATTTGTAGTTTTTTTCTGTATCTTTTGCATATGTACATTATTATGTTGTTTGGATGACATTTTCATGCAGTCACTATCCAAAATGTCCTAATTAGATTCGTTTCAATTAGATTAGATTAAATTCATCTTTATTGTCATTGTGCAAGGTACATGTACAGAGCCAATGAAATGCAGTTAGCATCTAACCAGAAGTGCATAAGTGGCCTATTTACAATAAATAGCAGTAAGATAGAGGGTATGAGATCCATATATACAGGGGTGAATGTGAATAATGTAGGTGCAGTAGGTAATAATATATGGCATATATGGTAATGTACAATATACTGTGCAAGAGTAGATAAGATGTATGATACAGTGTATATACAGTATAAATAAGGGTGGGATATACAGTAGTGCAACAATAAATGTGAGTTATGGACAGTGCAAATTGCAGAGGTGCGAGTGTTTAACTTTGCTATTTTGCTTCAATACATTTTAAGTACCTGTATTTCATCAAAATATTTTAAATAATAAAACATTTTTTGGAAAACATTTACTTCACTACATTCTTAATGTGTGATATCTTCTGCTACTTTATAGTGATTACATAAACTGGTTTTAAAGAGATCATCATTTCAAAGGTATATATTGTATAAATTATTTAAAAATAGTTGTCACTGAGCACCACTTTTACTTCTAAAATTTGGAGGGGAAATGTAAAAGGAGTGCATTTGTTTTGTACTTATTTTAACTGAAATAATATTTAAGAGGTTATTTGTGTTTTCACTCAAATAAAGGGATGGTGCACTTCATCTACTACTAGACGTAAATCTGATGATTGTGCTTTTAATTCTTTGGTAATAATGTGTGTGTATTCTTGCTCTAAAACTATTTTACATATTACTTCTGATGATTTGACATGAAGTAAGTCCTTCATAAAGATGTGTGACATGTCTGGCAGCGTTATGTAGATATTTGTTTTTTTTAATTAAGCTAGCTTCTAAAATATTCCAGAAAATCTTTTATTATCGAATTAGTATTTTATACTGAGCTTGATGATCATGTTGAAAACGTCTGTTTAGAATTCAAATGCATGTCTGCATGTTGATATAATTTGTGTGAATTACATCAACAGTGGAAGTGTTGGCTTAAGTTGCTGGGCCTTTGAACAAGGTCTTAACCCGCAAATGCTCAGGTGTATAAATGAGATTTGTAATTTGCTTTGGATAAATGCAATATGAAAAATGTCTGCTAAATGTAATGAATGTAAATGATATAAAGTTTTTTTAAATAGAATTTCATAGATAATAGAAATGCTCGAGTCAAGTTACATACAAAATTCAGACAACGTTGGAAAACATTGTTCATTTTCTACCTTAAGTGGTGTTAGTAGCCAAAGTAATGCTTTGTTCTAAGTCTGAAGGTGTGTAGGTGCTGAATTCAGTGTGGTGTTTGCCCACTAGAGTTTTAAAGCTTATTATATTTTCTCCACAACATTCCAACATCCGTTTTTTTTTTTTTTTTTTTTTTTTTTCCGTTCCCTCGCTCATTTTTTCTTTCTTTTCAAAATGCAGGAGCAGCAAACAAGCGTGCTGACAGGATCTGGGTGCTCCTCCTGAGCATAAGCTGTCAAGTTAATTGCAAGTTTTACAGGAGTGTTGCTGCTGCCTGCCATTAACTTGTGAACTGATCCATGGTGCCATTGTTTTGATTGGTATCATCCCAGGCAATTAGGGCTAAATTCCCCCTGACAATTAGATTATTTAATATCCTACTGTTAACTTTTAATAATCACCCTGCTCTTCTCTTTAGTCTGCTTTATGGACTGGACTTGCTGGTAAATTCATGCCTGGTTAGTTTGTACCAATAAACTCACTCAAAGTTGTATTTAATTAATTCTTTTTACCTGTTCGTGTCTCATTTGCGCATGTTTTGCATGCTGTTGATTTTACGTCTGAGTAGACATTTAAATTCTGAAGTCTTACAAGTGATTCTAGGAATTGTCTAATGAGAACAGATGTTTTTGGGCCCTCCTCTCCCTATTTCTATTCTATGCTCATCATTATTAATGCTGCCATGTGAGATTAATTAACTCATTAGCCAGTTCAGGCTTCATTCGACCTTTTCTTACTCCGATCTGCACAATTACGCGTGCATGCCAATAAAGAAACAGATTTTGAGATTCTCACTTTGTACAGCTGGGTAACAAATAAAAAAGAACTAAAGCCTCTGGAGCGATGAACACTGTTCTTTAAAAAGATATTCTCTCAGTTAGTGTTTTGATGATGAAGGCGGGTAAAGAAGACAGGATAATATGAAACCATATCTGGGTTTCGAACTGTAAACAGGAACCTGAGTTGTGAATGAAGAAATGGATTAATCTGGGAAATCATCTGAGATGCTTGTTTGGATTTGTTGTCTTTCAGCTGTGTATTGATTTCGATAGAATGCATGCGCTGAAATAAAAATGCTTTGTCGCTTGCTAGAGCGATTGTAAGAGAACTATGGCAGTAAAACGCTTTCCACACCATAACCAAGCCAAGATTCCGCTTATATTTGCAGAGCGTCTGTATTTCTTCAGAAGTCGTGTAAGTGGCGATTGTTTTATTAATTCGCCATTGGAGTGTTTATGTTTGGTTTCCTTTCGAAGGGGTCTTCTCTTAAACTAATTGATGCGGTTAATGCAACTGTGCATTGTGGTGTAGCGTCGCACCAGGAGGCCCAATATAGATAACAATACTGAGAGTATCAGTGTGCAGAGGAGGAGTTGTCTTACATGCTGCTTGTAGGGCCTCCCATAGAGACTCCGAACCTAATTAAAGAGAAGGCAGTGTGCCTTACAGCATTCTCCATAATTCATAAAAATCAGTGAGCCTGCCACGACTCCTGTCACACCTCAATACCTGTGTTTGTCCAAGTGACAAGGAGGAGGGGGCCGGGCATTAGACGCACGTCTGCGTGCTGTGGTTGCTAGAGGATCAGAGAGGCTGTGACGAAAACTGTTAGGGTCTGATAAGATTGTATGCTGGTGGAAAGCAGCTGTTCTGAGATCAGTGAAGGGCTGTCTCATGGGGCCTTTAGCAGCACTGCTGAGGAAGCAGGTCACCTCGTGACAAGCTGTACTCATGAGAGAGAGAGAGAGAGAGAGAGAGAGAGAGAGAGAGAGAGAGAGGTGGCAACACAAACCCGGAACAGGTGTTACCATGTTGTCTCCTTGTTTTGATGTATTGCTTGCTCTGCTTCCCCACTAGAAGTCATATTTATTTGCTCGAGAGAGTCTGCTGTTTCCCTGTATGTTTATAATATGTACGTAAAACTTTCAGCTCTGTTTCGTATTGTGTTATGAAAAGGTCAGGAACAGCCGAGTTTTCCAGTCTATTGACTTGTTCTTTGCAACCTCTGTAGCGCTCTAAAAAGTACAAGAGTTTATAAATTATTCAACTATCTTTTTTTTTTTTCCTTTTTCTTCCTCTTCTTCTTCTTATTCTTCTTCTGTCTCAACTTTACCATCTAAAATAGGCTGGCCCCTGTCTCATACATGTCGTCTCGGCTTTATTTCTCGAGCTAAAATTCTCCCAGCTCATAATATTTCAGTGCCACGATACATCAGGGACGTGTTTAATTCTAAAAGCAGCCACATGGCTAAAAGCGGTGCGCTCGAGTACACACATTTATGAGGTCGAGTACACACACTCGTTTAATTACTCGATCTGATTATTGAGTTCAACAACTTTATATTTAATAAATGTGGCTGTTTGCGGTCTGTTTTACAGTCGGAACAGATCCTCCCTGAACCCTGGGGGTACTTACCGCTTAAAAAAGAGCAGTCGAGGAGTCTTTTGAAAGTGTCTGGGAGTGTGCTGGAGTTGTGCCAGTGCAGAGTCAGTGTGTATTATTTTGAGGTGGGTGTAACTTCCCTGTGCCAGTCATGGGCGCTGGTGTTGGGAGGCCCAGATTCCTGTGGCGGCCAGCTGTTTTGCGCCTTTCTTTTAAAGAAAAAACATCTACAGGAGGTACAGACGAGGGGTTTGTAATCATTAACACATGAACCTAACACAAATACTCAGCGGGGAGGTGGAATGAGAAAGCGATGAATTCTATTGAGAATTGATGACAATTATTAACATTAATAATTAGGATTCCCTGTTGGTGGCACATGGATTTATAGAGGCAGGGGAGGAGTTTTATAATACAGCGGTTTAAACGTTGCCCCTAGGTGGCTGCCGGAGAGAGAAACGCGTGCTGTTAAACCCCGATGTCACACTTTTGACTAAAAGAGGAAAAGTGACGGGCTTTAGCGCTGTAATTAATCTCAACTTTGATTTGTGGTGCCTGTGCACGAACGTTATTCCAGGCAACAGCTGAGGCCTTTACATGAAATCATTTTAATTATGGAAGCCAGTTCTCCCAACAGGGGTTTTAACATGCGGGTAATTTTCTTTTGTTTGTTTGTTTGTTTTTTGTTTTTTTGTGAAACGTAATTCAATCTTGAATCACTCTGATTGTTAATTATCGGTCACATTTTTCGCCTGGCTGTAGGAGACTCCTGAATAAATATTTAATCATTTTTTTCCTCCCACTTATATTCATAAATGAGTTCTTTTGGAAGGATGTCTCTTGATTGGTAATAGTAGTGCTCATGGTTATAACTGTGCATCTGTATATCTGTTATTGCGACTTATTTTTATTTTGAAAAGATTTTTAGCTCCACTGAATGTTTTTACACGAACATTGAGGATAAACTGATTGAAATATGTAACTTCCCACTGCTGAAAGAATTCTTACAATCAGTGATTTTCATTTGCACTTGACAACGATATTTATTGCACGTAATTGCTTTTTTTTATTGTCATAATTTAAACAAGTTAGTGGTTTAAATCGCCATAACTCAAATCAGGACTAATCATTGAAGCGTATGGCAGTAAATCACACACGGGCAACCTATACGCATACCAACTGATGAGGGTTTTGTAAGTTTCATGAAAGTCCATATGCTCCCACCCATGTAGAAGAAAAAAAAAAAAAAAAAAAAAGCCCACATTATTTGTTGGGTTTTGCGTGATCCCAGGCCAAATGTTCACTTTTACATCACTGTTCTTATGTTTTAAATCTTTCACCTGAAAGGCTGTCAGTGCATCCGAGGATAAATATTCAGCAAGACCTCGTTCTCTTTCCCGTAAATGTACCAGGACTTGTCTTAATCAATTCCTGCATTTATCTTTCTGGGATTTCTGGAAAAACTGTGTTCGTATTGACCCCCTTTTCTGATTGATTAGCATTAAATTCCAGAGTAGAAGGGCTGTGTTGAAGAGGCCTGTTCCTTGTTGGGTTTCATTTTTTTTTTGTTTTTTTAACACTGTTGGAAAGAACTTTGCAGAACCAGCACTATGGAAAAAAAATGTCAGTTGTTAGTTATGCTTAAGCGTTCAGTAGACTTGACCACAGCTCTGTTAAAGTGAATAAAGATATTTGTGGTGAATGAGCGGTTCAGAGAGTAATGTGTTCGTTTCACTGAAAGAGAGCCAAGGAAAAGCAGAGTTACAGTGATACAGGCCTGCGCTTTCAGGCCCGTGTGTAAAAGCAATTAGTGTTGGGCGGCTCACAGGTTCACCAGTCCCAGGTGTCTGAGAGAATTTTCTTTGCTCAGAGGCTGAAGAGGAGAAGGGGGGAAAATTAGGAGACGAGAGGCATGGAGGAGCGGAATCTTCTCTGTGTTTGCAGAGCGCTGCCACTCAGCTGCGCTCGGCCTGCCAAAGTCAACAGGGTCTGGTTGTGGCGAGACAAATTTGCCAGCATTAGCTTAGAATGAAAAGCTCATTTATCCCAGATGACCTTCTCAACGTATTTCTCAGGCAGTTCTGTCGATGCACGGCTTCCCTCCTGCATCTCTCCCTCTGGTTTTTATAGACACTAAAACTTCTGGAAACTCATGGAGGGGGTTAGTGAGAGTGGGTTGGAGGGATTTGGGAAAGTGGGGAAGTAGGAAAAAAAGAGAAAAAACAGGATTTTGGTAAGGGAAGAAAGCAAGGGGATGAGAACGCAGGAATGATCTGCAGCTCAGGTGCCATAGCTCGATAAATCAGCTAAAGCTCCAAGGGCTGTGGGATAATTGAATTGTTTTGGTACGGTTGTCCTGAAGTAAAATGTGTGTTAAATGTGAAGGGTCTCTCTCTCTCTCTTTTTCTTTCGCCATTTCTCTGTTTGTTCACTTTTTTTAATGGGTGCGGTAGATGGGATGAAATCGGATCCAGTGTTTGGCTGAAGGGAAGCTTCTCTTGGCCCAGAACCCCGGGGCCTGTGGGAGCTATTACGGAGCAGAATTCACATTTTTGCGTTTTCATATGGCTTTAACTGAAGAGCCAGGTCCCCCGCTCTGACCCCGGTAATATTGTGCCGTGTCTGGGAAGGCGCAGCCTTTGTGCAATCCACCGCCATGCTGGACCACGAGGTGTTACGTTTGGCAACCCAAAAGAGCTTTTGAGAGACATTTTTATGGGCGCAGAAATACATCTGCCACATCTCTCGATATGTCTATTATTCTATAGTGCCTTAATGGTCTGGAGAGGAATCATTTCCTGAGCACAGTTAACTACATGCTTGAAGAAACTCTAGCCAAAGTGGGGGGATTGGGAAAACCTGATGGCCTAGTTCCCAGCTCTCTGGCAGCTCTCACACAGCTCTGTTACAGTACACTTACAGTTAGCCCACTCACAATGGCCTTGATTTATCACATTGATTAGATTTATGGCTGAGTGTACTTCGGGGTACAGAACAGTCTGCCTACCCTGTGATCCAGAGTGTGTGTATGAGATCAATTTGACCTCTGAGCTCTGCTGTGACCAATATCCCTGTTCTCAGGCTTTAAAGAAATGTGAAGCTTATGAAGCAAACCTGCACCTTAGTTTACCTTTAGGAACAAGGTGCACCCAATCTAGGCTTTTAATATAATCGTTTATAAAAACTTTTTTCTTTTTTCAAATAATATGTTTAAAGTTCTTAAAAGTCCCCTCTAAATGGCCTTTTAGCTGTGATTTAATTTTGCACACACTTCCTTCTGAAACAGGAAGTAATTGGCATCTTAATGAAGTGCTTGAGTGATTTACAAATCAGCCAATAAAGTCTGTGAGAGATTCCACAGGGTGGCTGAATCTGAACGTACCCACTGTCGCTTTGTTAGTTAATGCATTATGGAGAACAGCATAGAGGTTAACAAGAGTCTTTCTCTAACTCTAACTCATGGATCCTTTGACTCCTTACCCTTTACTAATTGTGTTTTTGCAGCATTGAACAGCCCAAAGATCAGAACCAGGATGTAACCATGACCTCTTTCTACCCTCTTCAAAATGAATGAATGACGAGCCTTTATTCTTTTTCTCTATCAGCCAGGAAATTGCTGGAAAAAGAGTAGTGTGCAGGAAGATGCACAGCCAGAAACAGGAACATTTTTTTTCTGCTAATAAGTAGCTACTACTGCTAGCAAGATGCTACTTTAGAGCAAGACCCACTTCCAGGGGGTATTTAATTGGGCTATCATGAATACTTGCATGAATATGAATAGAAGGTTTTTTTTTTTTTTTTTTTTTTAAGATGTAATATTGCATTAATGTCCATAAGAATAAGAGACTGGCATTTAAAGCTGTAATATTCCAGCTCTGATTTCAATGACACGTGTGTAGAAAATGTAACGTATTTAATAGCTGCTGTCTGTTTAGTAGCTGCTGTCTCTTATAACACTGTAATTAGTGCCATGATAGCGGTCATAATAACACAATAATAAACTCAAAGTAATTGTACACTCAGAAGAACACATGCATGTGTTGCAGTCTTTAACAGTGAAAGTCATTAGAGTGTAACAGCAGTGTTGTATAGCAGCTTTTCCTGTCAGTGTCTTCACCATGTGCCATGTTCAGGAGACAGAGAAACACGTCTTATGTAAGCGTTCAGCTTTTGTTTAGCTCAATTAACTTCACTCATCAATCCATTATCATTATGTGACTCTGGCATACCAAATGTACACTTGCCTACGAAGTCTGTTTGTTTTTGTTTTTTTTTTCCTAGCCTTGAAAAATGTGATAATGCAGCCTTATGTCAGCCTTATCTTCTGCCTCAGGTGCTCTGTCACCATGGCATTAAATTTGTCAGAATCAGCCTTTGTGTTATCATGCCTGTTGGAATAAGCCTTTATAAATGTTTATGTAGGTTTGTTAGGTGTCAGGAAGGGATTATGCAAGTGTTGTGAAGCTGGGGAATTTTGTTTTTCATATACTAACAGCTTTGCTTTGGTTGTGTTCCAATTTCTGCTCTTCATTATGAAATATTTTTTCTGTACTCAATACTACTGTGATACTTTACATTATATAACTAAAAAACAATAAAGTGCACTCGGGTGATTATTGAAGTTAATTTTTACAAGATGATTATTAGTTGAACGAGACACCTGCAGCATGCTTGTGCTGTTACAGTGATTGTTTTTACACGCTGATATCTACTTGTCATATTTTACAGGAGTGCAACTGAATTGCAAGCTGTGTCAAAGCAAACAGTTCTGCAAAACTAGTTCGTTTGGGAGTTTAGTGCAGAGGTCAGATTACTCTGTGTGTGTGTGTGTGTGTGTGTGTGTGTGTGTGTGTGTGTGTGTGTGCAAACTGCCACAGGGAGAATTGTAATTGTGAGAATTGTGTACTATGTACAATAATTCTATGATTATTAAGGCAATTGGTGTGTATTACATTATTTACAATTTGTAAAGGACAGTGTATTGTATATAAACTGTCACGGGAAAATACATTTTTGTCTGGTACATCTAGGATTACTATTAGGCACATCTACGTTCTTATGTGTCCGGATACATGCCTTTTTGCACATCTCATCCACACATCATCCCGTTTGCTTTTCTAATAACCTCCACTCTTTTGGAAAGATGTTCCACTAGATCTGATTGTGGAGATTTGTGCTCAGTCAGTTACAAAAGGAAGAAAGGTGCTTTTATTTTATTTTTTCACTAAATTGTTATACATTACAGGACAGTGAAATTCTTTCTTTGCATATCCCAACAATGTGAGGAAGGTGCAGTCAGAGTGCAGAGTCAGCCATGTTGGATCACAGAGTGTTAAGGGCCTTGCTCAAGTGGTAGCTTGGAGATACGGGGGTTTAATCTCCGATCATTAACCCAGAGCTTTAACTACTGAGCTACCACTTCCCACCAACAAAGACTTTGGTAAAGTCAGGCACTGATGTAGTGTAGGTAGGCCCTGGGTTTAAATTCAGTTTTTTAATTCTAATTTTATTCATCACATACATACAGATACATACAGAGTACGAAATGCTTTATACGACTGTCCAGCATTCAAGTACAGACGTCAACATTCCTGTTCATAGCATGTATTTTACACACACATATGTCTGTCAGTCTGTCTGTCTATCTGTCTATCTGTCTGTCTGTCTATCTATCTATCTATCTATCTATCTATCTATCTATCTATCTATCTATCTATCTATCTATCTATCTATCTATCTATCTATAATTAGCACTGTAAAAATTATTTCTTATTTCTATTAATGTAGTGCACGCAATTCTGACAATTATTAAAAAAATATACATTTAGTAAATATAAAAGAAGAAAAATGTAAACCTTCAAAATAAATGTATTCACAATGTCCTTTCTTTACTCCAGTGTAAAAATATGTGCACCAAAAAAATTATTATATATATACACACACACACACACACACACACACACACACACACACACACACACGCACAGTAATCCCCCTTTTAATGTGGTGGTTAAGTTCCAAAACCGCCCATGTTAAACGAAAAAGCACGATAAACGGACGTAACCCCAACAATTCTATTTTATCTATCTATCGTGCTGTCCGCAAGAGACCGGGAAAATCAGCGAAACAAATTAGTTATGTGGCAAATGCAATTCCGGGATAAACCGGGGGTGCGAGATTACTGATATATATATATATATATATATATATATATATATATATATATATATATATATATATATAATATGATATAATATAATATAATATATTGTGTGTGTCTTTAAGCAGCTTTATATATGTCATGAGTAAATTGTGACTTGATGGCGAGTTTCTTCTCACACTTTTCAATTTGAAAGAAAGTACTTGCTGAACAAGTTATGAAACATGTATATAATCACCATTCCATCTTAAAAAGAAGAGATTCTGGGCATCCATCAGCGTGAGCAAATTCAAAACTCCCAAGGCTACCTTTCAGCAGCAGTATGTTGAAAGAGTTGTAATCTGCTTTGACTATCTCCTTTTCCAAGACCATTTCCTCAGACATAAAATCATTTCTGTCTTTTTTTTTTTTTCTGTACAAGCAGTTAGCTGTACCTGAGATGTTACATGTAGCATCTGAAAGCACTTTCAAGGGAGGAAAAAAGTGGTAATTTCTGGGCCACAATGGTCCATTAAAAATTGCACTTGCACTTTGAGTATTGAACTTAAATCAGATGAGAGCTTGTTAATGGCTAGTCTGTAATAACATGATTTTTATTGTCTGCTTTTGGAAAGACTGCACCAGTCACTAATGTAGGGTCACGTTCAATGACGCCCGCAGAGGCTAGTGAAAAAGGAATGGGGGAAAGTCTTTATTCTCTGGATTAAGTGAAGTCATTATATTAATGGATCGTTCCTCACTGTATGTTTGATATATGTGATGATCAGTGGTTTGAAATCGGAATGAATCAGACTGTAGGTTAAAAAAACTCCATTCTCTACTCTATTTGGATTTTATAGGGTTCCGATGAAATATCTCTTCTTTCACACCGTTTCCATATTATTGTGAAAGTCAAACAGTAAATATAGACCAAGAAGCTCTCAACTGTACCATTATGTGATTACTACCTTTCTCAAGAAAGCTGAGAACGCTTGTCTGTGCCGGATGGTTTGTTGTTTATGCTCTCATTTTTTTTCATCACTCCCCCAATTCCCTTTTATTGCTAGTTGTAACGAAAACCTTTTAATGAACATCTGTGGGTGTCGTAAGCTAGAGTACGACTGGCTTTTTACTGAGTTCTCTCCCCCAAAGATGTCACTAGTGTCACATTTGCATATCCATGTGCACATATGTGTGCATGTGTGTATGTACAGCATGTTTGTGTGTATGTGGGTATGTTTGTATGAATATTAGCACTCTTGGCTGAAATAAGTGTTGATACTGCCTTATGTTTGAATTCATGTTCTCTGAAAATTCTTAGACGTTTTTTTTTTTCTAAGATTTAAAGGCTGTCAACATTTCATTAAGCATGCATATTGGGTAATGTATGGAATAGGAAGAGAATATTGGCATAAGACAGCAGAGACTTGCTCAGCTCAAAGTGTTGCGTGTAAGCCCATAATGTGTGTAATAACTGCTATTTGCAAAAAAAATTGTTTGTTTGTGTTGCGTATTTGGGGTAAAATAAAAAAATAATTGATTAAGTGGAAGCATCACAGCTCGTAACTGATGTAGTTAGCCTCTATTTCAGCTGAGCACAGTGCGTTCTCCATTTATCATCGGAAACCGGCATGCTCAAATCTTGAATATCTCCATCTCATCTCTCTCTCTCTCTTCATCTTGCCATCAGCCACAAAGAGAACACTGACTACACACACACACCGTGTGTAGTTTAAGTACTTTAAGGCACCAGTTCAGACAGTGTGCTTTATGGTTTGGTAATGGCACCCTTATTTTTCACAATGCAGCACAGCTGTATCTATCAGCCAGTGTGTATGAAGATGAATGAGAGCTTTGGCATAAGGAATCCTCCGTCGTAAATCGGCCGCGCCGGGCCCGCTCATGTCTCAGACAGTCGTCTCAGCCTCCAGATATGAGCCTTTGCGCTCTCCACTAAACCCCTACAGATGTTTTTTCAGAGCCAGAGGGGGTTCGATAGACAGGGTATAAGTGTTCCTTACAAGAGAGCCTTGTAATCGTATACACACAGCTGCCAGTTGTCCATTGTTGCCCCTTATTCCAGGGTGTACACTTTACACTCGCACACACTTAAAGCGATTTTCCGCAGAACGCTGCAATATGGCACCATATGCTCACTAATCCAAATCCAGAACCCTTACTTAAGTACATGTGTCCATTTCCTATTGAATAACAGTACCTGTGAATGACCGTGACCTAATTCCTCATCTGACACCAGTGTTAACTGGAAACAGTAAAAGTAGCAATCGCAGAGCTTTAAGGTCCTAGTTTCCTTTCACAGCATTGGGTGTTATTGGGATGCATCCGAATATGCAACCTTCTGACATCCATTGCATTCATTAGTAATGTTATCAGGCACTGCTGAAAATTGTTGTTGTTTAATGCAGCCTGGCAGAATTCGCAACAATATGCAAGTATATGCTGTATAATAGTAGCATAAATATGGGACGCTATTTAGTACAACAGTATGTGGTTTGCATTAGGGCCATTGATATTAACCAGTTAATGTTCTACAGTGGATTCTGGTCTTTGGATGTTTAGATGATCTGTAGATATTGGCACATTATTTAGCAAAACGGGTCGATTTGCGCTAGGCGATAAAAGCCACAGGTTTGTGTTCACATAGAAAAAAACTAAGCTGCTAACGCTAACAATGTTTTCCCCCACCATCTGAAAAATAAAATGAATCATATTGCTCAGCTCGGATCTCAAAAACAGATATTGCACTTCACCAGATGTACTGAACTCTCGAGGCAAATGGCCCAGGGTCCAGTATAAAAGAATGAAAACGACTTTATTGATGTAAAACAGTTGGCTCATAGATTTGTCACTACACTATTCCACACATTTAAAAAACAGTCCAAAGCAATACAAAAGGAAAAGATCTGGTGTCATGTTATGTCACCTTGTATTTGAAAGAGCTTCTTTAGTGGCTACAGATATAAACTCGTAACTAAATCAGTCAGACGCCAGGCTTCATTTTGCACCGTTACACATAATTGTAATTAGAAAGCGCATCTTGTGTCTGGAATGATGTAGTCTTTAAATATCTTCTTGTTATAGTCTTGTTGTTTCCCTGAAGCGCTTTCATTTTATTGGTGTTGCTTTGCATTCTTTAGCAGCACTAAGCCTTTTGATTTAACGTCCATATATAGGTTATAAACAAAGTTGAACGCTGGAATCCTTTGCTTATTTGTAACTTAAACTCAAATATTTAAATGTAAATAACAAATTAATTATTTACACACAAAAATGGGTGTAATTTTCTTTTTAATTGCATTAACTATATTTCTAGGTGTTGTGTTTTTTTTTTTTGTGACAAATTTGTCATCTTCACCCTTCTGACACACACATTCCTGTCAGACTGTGAGTGGTGTAAAACAGGATTTGGTTGCTTTGGTAGCACTTTAAGGTCAGAGGTCACTCAGCAGTAGTGTGGAAATAGTTCTGGGGGTTAACTCCTGCCTGCTGGCTCAAAAAACTCTTTCATTCACCAAAGAGGACAGGGAGCAATTTAAGTCCATAAAAACCCCTCACAATAAAGCAGCAGCAGAGCAATGAACAGCTTCAGACAGAGAGTTTATTAATGTGTAGTGAACAATTGTGGTGCTGCATACATTTAGAGCACTTGGAAAGGACAAACACGGCTGCTGCTGTTTTCCTGCTTAGTATTTGGACTGTCAATACAGCTGTCCAAAAAAAAAAAAAAAGACATATATATCAGTATAATATATACACGCATATGCTCCTCGTTTTAGGGATGAGTTCATATTTGCACCGGTTTGATCCAAGTCTGTTCTACCTGCCGCCTTTCTTCATTTACCCCTTCTCACATCCTGTCACTGCCGCTTACACTCACACCTTGTTTGATTATTTTCATTTCTCACCTTCTGTCACACTTTACTTTCTCCTCCCCTCTTTCTCACACTCGTTCTCTCACTCTTTGCACGCACTTTCTCCCACCCCAAGCTTCCCTTATGTACTCAGGCTGCCAGTGATCCTTTCCCTATGGGTGTTTGACATGTACTAAAGATCAAAGTGGAATGTCAATTCCCAGGTCTGGGGCAAAAACCAATTCACCTGCAACTCTGCTTTGACTAAGAGTGGCCTCTCTTTACTCATTCACTCTCTTACTCTCTTTCCCTCGTTCTCTCTCTCTTTCTTTCTCTGTTACCAAGATAAGTGGAAGCACAGCTGTGCTCCCTTCCAATTCGGGTCACAAAACCCCACCACACACACACACACACACATGCTGATTGCTCCCCCTCCATCCATCTCCCCACAGACAGGATTAGCTTGGCCGTGCCGGACCAGGGAGCGCCAAGCACCCTTTTACAACTTGATAAACTCTGGCCATAAATTGGACGTCGGGTTTCACAGCCACTGCCTCACGTATTAACAAGAGTTTGAGAGATGGTCTAGACAGTCTGATTCAGTCCGTGCGTACAGGACGAGAAGTGGCTGTTGTAGATTTGCCGGCATTGTATCGTGACACGAGCAACCCAGCCTTGTTTGTCTTGTGCATAATTTACCAGGCTTTTCCAGTGTTAAACCACAGTGCTCTTTACTGTGTGTTAAATGAGAGAGGTCTGGTGATTTAAAAAAGCAAGTTTAAAGGCAGATAAACGCTACCTGGCCTTGATGTGGCCTTGTCTAAGAGTTTACACTAGGTGTTTGCGAAGGGGGGTGAGTCTACCAGAGCCTTGGTGCATTGAGACGATGTCACAGCAGATAGCGCCAGGCACTTTGCTCTGTCTGTGTGTGAAAGGAAGAAGCAGAGACACCGGATGGTGTCATTTAGTCCGTGATACTGCTGTTCAGGACAAACCAGTGGCTGTAATCGGACCTCGTCCCCTCCTCCTCTTCTGCCTGTTTGAAATGTGACACTGTGTTCTCACTAGAGGCTGTGAGAGGGGGAAGTGGCATTCTCGGTTAAAGGCCTTGCACTTCCTGCACAGGGGAAAGTGTCTGCACAGTCTCGTCTCTCAGCATGCCTGTGTTTGTGTGTGTCCTCTGCTGGCAGGATTCGATTGCTCCTGACCTCCTGGTGCCACACAGTAGCCTTATGGGGTGAAACACATTCTCATCTTCTTGGTCCCTCTCCCCTTCACTGCCTACACTCGGAGAAAATTAGATGGTGTTGAAATGGATAGGATTACAGTGAAGCGTGGCAGTGTGTTATTTAGTTCCCTCTGCCACAGATGAAATGGGAAGGTGTGTGACGAGAAGAGTGCAGGTTGGGGCAGGGTGATGAAGACGTTTACGATGCCTCACGTACGATTCCTCTAGGGGACGGTGGCAAAAAGTGCAGTTTTTGGATAAATCCCAGGGAAGAGATGGGAGAAGGTCAAAGGCAGGCATTAGGGGGGAGAAAAGGCAAAGTGTGAACAACGGATATTCAGTGTAGACGACGCTAGAGTGTAAAAAAAGATGCAGATAAGAGAGATTGAGCAGATGTTTTACTCTGTAGGGCTGGCTGAAAACTGAAAGTAGTCCAAAGCTTGATATCTTGTTGGGATCTGAGACTTGAGCCCTAGAGTGATGAGTGATTTAATGCAATCAGGCAGTGCTCATCATTGCCCCCCACCCAAGCTTGCCTCCCCCAATGACGGTTCTCTCTCTTTCCCTCTCCATGGCTCCCTTCCTTCCGAGCTTTGGTGCCAGGCTGGCAGCTTCTGATGGGCAGACGGCGAGTTGTCTTCATTATAATGCCTTTATTTATTCATGTGTCTGTGGCCAGTGACAGCCGAATCTACGCTAGTCTGTACTTTCTTCCTGCATCCTCAGAGATGAGTCACATTCATCACCCACACTCTCTGTCTTTCTCCCACTCGCTGTCTGTATTGTCCTCTAGTCAAGTGCTACTTTTGCTCAGCATCAAAAAAAAAAAATGTTCGGAAAAATACAGAAGACTCATCAGTCAAATCTGGTGGTTTGTGTCAGCACAGTGAGACCAGAATGAAAAACATCAGTTTTCTGCGATGAAATTGTACTCGTACTGCTAATACGGGGTTTAGCTCATATAGACGGAAGAGTGCCAGATTGCTCACGGCCACTTTCATGCGGCAGCCACTGGCCTGCTACTTTTGCTCTATAAATAGCAGGCTGCAGTTTTGCGAGGTTGATAAGCCTGTAATTGGAGATTTTGCAATCAGGTTGCAGAGAGGCTTTTAATACTAAATCATGACCCAAGAGCTTTTCAGGTTAAAGAACGTCCACGATCACAAAGCTAAATGCAATTTCATTGTAATGGTGTGAACAGCAAATTACTCTAATCTCACCATTACTCACCAGACTGCTGAGCCACTCTTATCATGTACTGTGTTCCAACCATCTTATTTGTAGCATTTGAAGCATGTATGTGAGGTGATTTTTCTTTTTCTTTTTGTTGTTTTTGAGATTGTGATTATAGGATTATGATTCATGATCTTATCCTGAGGCAAAACAATTCCCCCCCCCCCCCTTTTTTTTGCAGTGTTTGTGAACTAGATTATTTTTTTGCACCAATGACATTGAGGATTGTTCAACTTGCTGATCACTAAATGGTGTGTAATCAGTATAGCGCCACAGATTTGGACAAAGGTAGTTCTTTTGTGCCTGGGCCCTACTGTCTCACTGTCCATTGTAGCAGATTAAAAATAGGTGCTTTATAGGTAATCGAGATCTGCTCATTTATGATCCCGTGTCCATTTCATGTTCACAACACCTGTTCGGTATTCAGGAAGGTGCTGAGTGGGGTCATTGATTCCTACACATTGCCAATCTTTGGTTAAGTATTCAAGCAATAATACAATTTCAATACTTGATTAAAGCCATTAAGCAGTAGATGTGACAAAATACGGGTTTGCACATTTATTTTTTTACTTTTTAATACTAAACATAGTAGTTTGGGTGGAAAAATTGGAGCTTCTGTGTAAAGTTTTCATACAGTAAGCCAAGTACACAAAATCTCGAACGCTTGAAAATGTCAGCGCACTTATGAACTGAGTGTCCGTAAGTAGATTGGCTACATGAAACATCCCCTAGGTGTGAATGCACCTCGTGACAGGATGAATTCCTGCCTCGCACCCAATGTTCCTGGGATTGGCTCCGGGTTCCACTGCAATCCTGATCAGGATAAAGAACTCACTAAAAAAGAATGAATAAATATAAATTGTTTTTTGCCTAATTATCTCCCGATTCTTCGTTTCTCAAATAAACTGCTTGATGCTTTCTGTCTACTCGTGCCAACATGGCATAATTGGGCATGTATGAGTATTCAAGTAATTTAATTAAAAGTAAGCAGTATCTCATTACCCAAGTTATGTACTGCCAAAAACTGCTTAACAAGATGCCACCCACAGAACTTTGGTGTGTCGAGATTTCAAGAAATGTTTTGCACCAAACCCCTCTTCCACCCCCTTTCTGAAAGAAACACTCCAGTAGTTTCTCACCTCTCAAGCAAATTGTGTGGCACTGTATGTTTTCTCTGTCTCTCTACATGCAGCTGCATCTCGACTAGCCAACTGCTCTGTGCTCATGGCCACGGGGAGCAACACAGCAGGAGCTGCCCGCTGCCTAATTTCCACTCTTCATGCCCCTGCGTAATGAAGCACCCCTCACACACGTTTGCTGCTGCTTCTGGGTAATTGGGATGAGACGGAGTGTATGTGTGCCCTCACCCAGTGTGGCTCGACCTCCTGGCGACCCTTCACAATTCTTTTTTTTGTCTTAATGGAAGTATCATCTTTTATTTAGATCTCCATTTGAAAGTAATTGTCAGCAGGGGGGGTTTATTAAAGGAGATGAAGATGAATAGACTGGCGGCTGTGCTGTAGATGACCTCATTAGATTGAATGAACTGTATGTGTAGTCTCAGGTTTTTTTTGGACTGATTGATTTAAATCAGAAACTATGATTTATACAGTCTCGTCAGTAGTTTTCAAGACTATGATCTATGTGTGAACGTGTGATCGGTCTGGGTTCAGTTAGTGGGACTAAAGTAAACGGAGAGCATGAAGGATTACTGCCGCATCAATTGTAGTGGGCTGTGCAATAGTCGCTTTTGTCTGTGAATTCTTCAACGCAGAGGTTTTGAACCGTTGGAGCGCAATCTGGAGGTGCATCCCGAAAAGTTTTCGAATGAAAAATACTGTAACATAACTGTAGCTTTTTCAAAGAAAAGACAATAAAAAAAAAAAGAACAAGGAGTGTGCATTTATATGTTCTGTACAGGCTTCACATCTGTTCGTTGCGCCAGTCAGGAGTGGCAACATGAAGTGACAAATTAACTTGATATGTCTTATTTATAGATCTGAACTTAGCACTAATACAGTAGTTATGCACTGAAAGGTCGCCGTTTTCACCATGCTGTCATTTTAATTGCTCACCCAGACCTTTGTAAACAAGAAATTGTTTGTGTAGCCAGGCTTTCCCAGATCCCTAATCAAATATGATTTGCCACAAGCACAACCAGACACAGTACAGTAACATTAAGTAGCATGCTTTTAGTGATTGGTCTGTTACATGAAATGGAATAGAATAAAAAATACATTCAAAACAAATGCATTAAAAAAAAGAAAGCTATTAATAGAATTTACATTGCATTCTGCTTCTTAAAGGCTTTTAAGATTCAACAGCTTTTAAGTAAATGAGTCCTGTGGTCTAGAAGTGTTTGGTAGCTGCACTTGCAATGACAGCAGTGAACAATTGAGGTGACCTTGGGGCATGAGAACTACTGCAGGGATGTTCGTTATGTGTCAAGCCTAGCTGCACGTTTCTTTTAGAAATTAAAAAATTGACCGCAGGCGGTTGCACATATGCCGGATTGTGCGTCAATGCGACATCTTTGCCTTATTGCTCTTCTCGCCTTGTTTTCTGCCTTCATAAAACAGCAAAGGTTTGACCTATTGCTTGCTACATTATGCAGCATGTTTTATAGCCTGCAAATCTGGTTTTTTTTTTGTTGGAATTTTTGTGCACAGTCTAAACTGTGTTGTGGTGATTAGAGACGTTGGTTTCTCATACTGAATACGGTTATCTAGTGTGAATGATGAATTTCTCATGTATGCAGGTCATCGGTGCCAGCGGGGAGTGTCTCATTCACAAGGGGCCCCATCAACAACCATCGCAAGGTTGCAGTTAAACAAGCAAGCGTAGCATTGTGTACAGCAATAAATCATCTGCACGTAAAGCCCAAAGCACTGAAACTGTAGAAAATCTGGTATGCTATCTAGCTATCTCTCTCAATCTGTGTGTGTGTATATGTGTGTATATGTATATATATATATATATATATATATATATATATATATATATATATATATATATATATATATATATATATATAGCTAGATAGCATACCCGATTACTATTTATATATATATATATATATATATATATATATATATATATATATATATATATATATATATATATATATATAAACTAAGCAAAACAGCAGTCACAGTATGGGTCTGTTTAGGCACTTTACACTATAGTTTTGCACACAGCCTTGTGCTTCTGGCTCCTACAAAGCTGTCAACTCCTTAATTTTTCCTTTGTGTACCTGCTCCCTGTCAGTCATAATATCTTTTTTTTGAAGCAGCCCTGTCTTTTATTCCTTACTTTTCTTCCTTTCTTTTTTCCTTTTTCATTTTTTAAAGCACATGCCCACTCATACAGCCTTTCCTCGAAGAACACCTGTCATTTCAATAAACAAGCTTGTTTCCAAAGATGGCATGCGCTTTAAATACACCAGGTCTCTTGGGATAAAATCAAAATTACTAAGATAGCAATGACTCATTCCATCACGTTCTGTCCTAAGGAGCTTTTAAAAAGCAGCTCTGTCTTTTTTTTTTTTTTTTTTTTCCAGGCCTTTCTCCTTCTCTCAGGCTGCAATTATTTCCTGTTTGTGTGTTGCTTATTCACCCTCTTGTACGTATAGTGCCATTGATTTTCCAGGAATTGTTCCCCCCCTCTGCATAGAAAAGTTTCCAGATGAGTGAAGCACTATTTCTAGCCCAAACATCATTCCAGCTTTGCCTCGGCAAACTCTTTTCTTATATAGAAATGCAAGAGAATTTGGACATCTGGGTTTACATTGCTCAATATTTACAATATCGTCTGTTTTTATTGTCCCGTTTTGTGTGTGTCCCTTTTCTTTCTGTTTAGTGGATGATTCAGGAACCGCATAAAGTGGCCACCTTCTTCGGGTGCATCGGCGAAGATGAGTTTGGACAGATTCTGAAGCAGAAGGCAGAAGAGTGCCATGTGGACGCACATTACTACGAGCAGAGCGAGGAACCGACAGGGACCTGCGCTGCCTGCATCACAGGAGACAACAGGTCAGTTACCCTTTTTCCTCAGGAGAAAGCCTTTATCACTTCCTCGGGATAGCACATTCTTGTGTACACACACACACGTTCGCTCACATGCCTGACTGAACACTAGAACGCACTGTTCTCTCACTGGCTGTTCTGCTCCTTTCCTGCAGAGCTCCTTATTTATTTATCTAGCAGGGTTAGATCAGCACCAAGCTATTTTGATTGACTGCTAGACTTGGCACTGAAGGGTGCCAGATTCAATGACTGGCCTGATGCATGAGGCAAGCAGAACACATTACGTGCCACCTAAGCATTTGATACTGGCAGGTTGTTTCCAACTTTTAAAGGCTATGAAATTGGATAAACATTTACAGCCGACTGTGGCATCTCCCTCAGGCTTCTATTCCCCGGAGAAGTCCAGATATGATCAACTCAATGATAAACAAGCGCTCACGACTGATGCTGCTCTTAATTCATTCCTTACTGTGAGAGAACAAGAACCAAATACAGCAGATAAAAAAAAATATGGCTACTTTTTTTTTCTTCTCCCAGAGACACCAGTGTCATGGATATAAAATAAATAATACATGTTCCCTCACGAGCTTGGGAGGATTTTTCATCCACTGCCAGAAAGCAGTGTTTTTTTTTACTCCATGTGAATTAATTCAAAATCAAAAGAAATGTTTAAGCCTATGGATAACAGCAAATAAATTTGGGTCCTGAAAGAGGTCCTGGGCTATGTGTAGTTAATGAATTTCCCACCTGGCATAGCACAGTCATGTTATCTTCCAGGTAAAATCTCAGATTGTGTTCCGGTCAGTTCTACAATACCATTATTCCACCTTAAGAAGTAAGAACATAGAGAGAATACAAAGCCCTATTGGATTCATCACAACTGTGTGAATTATTGGGTTAAAGAAGAAATGTATAATCAAGCTTTGATGCTAGTACACTGAAGAATGTACTGCCCCTAAATAATGTGAATTTGAAGCCTTAAAGTTGATCAGAAATACAGTAATGTTTTGTAGTTTGAATTTATTTCACTTTTTGCAATCAGGATATAGGAAGCACTGATGTTAATTATGTTCCTGTATCACCAACATCACCAGAGTTAAACGAGTTCTCCACTTACAGCTCACACAGTGATCCTTATTGTACACTTTTCTGGCAGCCATCTTCAAAATCTTGAAGGCTGTGAGTTAGTTGGCTAACTACATTCCTGTGTATACACACATACTGTCCATGTGCTGGGTATCCCAGCAAGCTTTTTTTGCAAGGTAGAGTTACGGTTTGGAAACAACTTCCTGCTGGCTGTTTTAAAATTAAGAGTTTGTAGCAAGTAAACATGGTACTCTTACAAGTTTGCCAACAGACTCCAGGCAAAGTCCGAGCTTGAGCTTTGGCTTCAAAGACTAGACTAAGCCTATATCTATTGGTTTATTTGTTCATTCGCTTTGATTTTTCATTTGAAATCTATCTAAAGTTGTGACATACGGTATATCTAGAAGTGTATTATTTTTATTATCTACAGACACAGTGAACTTAGTCATGAGATGATGCAAACTGAAACTGGCACTGGCTCTCGGCTTATACTTCCTGTGGTTAAAGTGTTTCAGAAGCGCCTGCAGTCAGCAACTCATTTAAGTCTCTTTGGACATTTGGAGGCTCACTTGCTACCTAATAAGTAAACTCGTTTTTGTCCCCTGTATAAACCTTTGCAACATTTGCAAAGATGTTTTTTAACTTCTCATTTCAAAATATTCTACTTTTTTTGTGTGTGTATTACAGTCAGAGAGCAGTGACTCTGCTCTCTGCTCCCAGCTTTTTGCTCTTTCCTAAAAATGGAAGTCTCATGTAATGCCTGTGGATCAGTCTCCATTCCTTTCTGTTTGGTTGAGTGTTCTGCTGGAAAATTCTGGAAGTGTACCTGTTAACACTAGCTGTGATGAGTGGACGCATGTAGTGCTGGGCAGTGCTGTAGGGCCTAGGCTCAGGCTTCAGAGCAGACGAGGAGGAGGTGGAAGAAAAAAAGGAGGAGGAAAGACCTCTTTGTTTTTCAGCCATCATGGTGTGAATCAGCCAGGGCTGCTTTTAATGGAAGCTAGTTTGATGTGAGCAGACTTATAGAGCTGTCAGTTGTAGCCTTATGAGACTACTCATTACTGGCTCACCTGTCAGAGCAGTCTCTTTCATTACATGGGGCTTTAGAGGTGACCCCGCACATACACATACTGTAGATATACATACACATATACGGTGGGGCAAAATATTATTTAGTCAGCCACCAATTGTGCAAGTTCTCCCACTTAAAATGATTAGAGAGGAGTGTAATTTTCATCATAGGTACACTTCAACTATGAGAGACAAATTGAGAAAAAAAAATCCAGAAAATCACATTGTCTGATTTTTAAAGAATTTATTTGCTAATTATGGTGGAAAATAAGTATTTGGTCACCTACACTCTGTCCTCCACTTGTTACCTGTATAAATGGCTCCTGTTTGAACTGGTTATCAGTATAAAAGACACCTGTCCACATCATCAAACAGTCAGACTCCAAACTCCACTATGGCCAAGACCAAAGAGCTGTCAAAGGACAGCAGAAACAAAATTGTAGACCTGCACCAGGCTGGGAGGACTGAATCTGCAGCTTGGTGTGCAGCTTGGTGTGAAGAAATCAACTGTGGGAGCAATTATTAGAAAATGAAAGACATACAAGACCACTGATGATCTCCCTCGATCTGGGGCTCCACGCAAGTTCTCACCCTGTGGGGTCAAAATGATCACAAGAACGGTGAGCAAAAATCCCAGAACCACACGGGGGGACCTAGTGAATGACTTGCAGAGAGCTGGGACCAAAGTAACAAAGGCTACCATCAGTAACACACTATGCCACCAGGGACTCAAATCCTGCAGTGCCAGACGTGTCTCCCAGCTTAAGACAGTACTTGTCCTGTCCTGTCTGAAGTTTGCTAGAGAGCATTTGGATGATCCAGAAGAGGATTGGGAGAATGTCATATGGTCAGATGACACTTTTTGGTAAGAACTTAACTTGTCGTGTTTTGGAGTAGAAAGAATGCTGAGTTGCATCCAATGAACACCATACCTACTGTGAAGCATGGGGGTGGAAACATCATGCTTTGGGGCTGTTTTTCTGCCAAGGGACCAGGTCGACTGATCCGTATAAAAGAAAGAATGAATGGGGCCATGTATCGTGAGATTTTGAGTGAAAAGCGTGACAATGATTCCAAACACACCGCCCGGGCAACGAAGGAGTGGCTTCGTAAGAAGCATTTCAAGGTCCTGGAGTGGCCTAGCCAGTCTTCAGATCTCAACCCCGTAGAAAATCTTTGGAGGGAGTTGAAAATCTGTGTTGCGCAGCGACCCAAAACATCACTGCTGTATAGAAGATCTGCATGGAGGAATGGGCCAAACTACCAGCAACAGTGTGTAAAATTCATGTGGAGATCCGATTGTGATCCGCATATTCAATTTGACACATGTTTTACGCTGGATGCCCTTCCTAACGCAACCCTCCCCATTTATCCGGGCTTGGGACCGGCACTCCGAGCCTCCCTAATGGCTGGGTATGTATGTATGTATGTGTGTGGGTGTGTGTGTATATATAATTTATATATATATATATATATATATATATATATATATATATATATATATATATATATATATATATATATATATATATATATATATATATATACACACATACATACATACACAAATTCCTTAAGTTTAAAGACTGGATGGACATTTGAGCTTTTATCATAACACTGTGGAACATCTACAGGCTGCAGAAGTACATTTAAAGTACAGAACTGGTTGAAATTTAATTCATTTTTATTTGTATAGTGCTACATTATCTCAAAGCAGCTTCACACAGATAATGCAATAATAAATAATGAATAAGATTGTTCTGTATAATTGTAAGTTTGTCCCTAATGAGCGAGCCGGTGGCGACTGTGGCAAAAAAAACTCCCTGAGATGGCATAAGGAAGAAACCTTGAGAGGAACCAGACCCAAGAGGGAACCCATCCTCATCTGGGTGGCACCGAATGTCCATTTATTTCAGTTAAACCTTTTTGAGGTGTGCAGTGATAGGTGATCATATGCAACCTGTAGTTTTTTGGTGAAAAGCATCTTGGTTTGGCTCTTCAGGACAAGCAAAAAAAGCACCTTGCTTGACTTTTATTTGTAAGATGTACCACTGTAAAATACAGGACCACCATTCGATTGGCTTTGGTTTGTGGATACCACTGACACTTATTTTTTCTGGGGTTAATGAAACTTTTGAATTGTGGCTAGCCCCTGGAGGACTTCTAGCTCTTGGTAACAAGTGAGTAATGAGAGAGGTGGCTTTCCAAACCAGGATTAGTTGTTTTTGTTGATTCGGGGACCACCAGGAGGTTAATGGAGAAACCGTGGTCCCGACGGAGCCGTTCTCTTTCTCTGCATTATTGATCTGTTTGGGTTTTTTCCGTTCCATTTATTTACGGGAAAGTTCTTGTAAGTCGTTTGCAAGGGGAGGAAGGTTTTTTGGGGGGAACTGGTGTGTAGTGTGATTTCGAAAACAATCCATATGTCAGCACTGTTCAGCCTTTAGGTGTATAGAACAGCTATTTGCTTAAGTAGGAAAATGTGATTATTAGGAAGAAATGTATCTTTAACATGCGTCATTGCGGGTCTACTTAAAATGTTAAATGTCCTGTATTAACTTTATCTACGCAGTATATCTTGGTTTGATGGATGTTGATGGTACTTGCACAATGAACTCTATTTACTGATATAGAGTGGTTTAATGTGTCACTGTTTTTGAATGCTGGATAAATATATATGTTTTATACTTCTTGCAGGTCTCTTGTTGCTAATCTAGCAGCTGCCAACTGCTATAAGAAAGAAAAACATCTGGACCTTGAGGAGAACTGGAAGCTGGTAGAAAAAGCTAAAGTCTACTATATTGCTGTAAGTAAACTTGCATTCTTCCATCTTTTGAATTACTGAAAGAATCACTGTACTAAAGAATTAGGAGTTATTTGCAAACTTTCCCTCTATACAATTGTTTATCTATAATGGTGGCACACACTGAGAGAGAAATCAACAGAGATTGTGTACAAGTTGAGAGATAATGGCCTGGACAGTGGAGATGCTAGGTGTTATGCCAGCGCTTCTGTGCCAAATAGCTTCCACTGATCTCACCTCGGCAAGCAGATACGCTGCTTCATTTCGTGCCCTTAAAAGGGTGCTTTGTGAATCTGTGTGATGCTGATAGGCTGCGTGCTGCCCTGAAGGGTGGGAGATATGAGTTTCCGAAAGTGCAACTGGCTTGGATGAAGAAATTTAGCTCTCTGACCCGTGAGAATGATGGGCTTCGACGGAGGGGTCATCCGGGTGCGATGAATGCTGCTGACTAGGCCGAGCGTTTTCATTTACAGGCCATGCTCTTTTCTTGCCTCTTGAGAGCAACGTGTGCTTGGTATACAACATATCAAACAGCATCAGTCAGCCATGCTGTTCCACTGCTGATTGAGGAGTTAACTGGAGGACATGGTGCAAACTGTTGCTTGTAATCATCCGTAATCAAGGTTGGTGTGAAGCGCGTGACCTCATTACACTCCGACCTGTCAGTTAATGAGCCATTACAAACGTGATTGGGACGGCTTGGCATGCAGGTCAGTACTCGCTCACGGCTTCATTCGCCAAGAGAGTTCCATCTGCGCCCCGCTGGACATCCATTTGTGGATACCTTTAATAAAGGCATGTGATTAACCTCGATGCAGGAATCAGTCAATTTGGCAACCATTGTAATGTGACACTCTAATCATTTTCATCCCTGATTAACTGACTTTCATCACGGTCCTGCTTACCGAATAGAGCCGGAGGCTACTTTAAATAAAGAGAAGCAAAGCTGCGTTGGTCTCTTTTGTGTTTTCCTGCCTTGATTGGATGAAATGGCAGGGACCTTGGGAAAGTGTCCTGATGACGCTGTCTGGGTTTGCCTCCTTTTGTTTCTACGTGGATCCTGTGTTGCTGTACAAGCCAAAGGACAAACGTTAAGCCTATACTAACTATTAATAGTTAAAATGGGAAAGGTTTGTGTGTGAATGCATTTAGGAGACCTGGTTCAATTCCTGTGAAAGAGGGGAGAATCTATTTATCCTTCAGTGTGCCGACGCATTCTGATAAGGAAAATCGCCAACAAGGAAGTACAGAAATATCTGGAAAAATATGCTGCATACCGTTCTTTCCAGCAAAGAAGCCTTTTCTTCAAATCTTCTCCAGGAATGTGGTATAAACACATAAAAAGAAGTAGAAACCTTAGTTTAACCCACTGCTCATTGCCAATAGGAATTTCACTGCAGATCTGAATAGCTGCATCCAGTTTTGAAGGACACAAGGTCTAGTAAAGACGTGTTGATAATGTCTGGGGTATTGAGTGTGAAAAAAAGATGCACAGTGGTGGTGTCCTGTGAGGAATGAGACAGTCTTGCCTCTGACAATAAAGTGTGTGTGTGAGAGAGAGAGAGAGAGAGAGAGAGAGGGAACAGACACATTCCAATGTTTATTGAAAGCGTTGTCCCCGTTTAGTCTGCCCTGGCTTTCCATTGCGCTTGTTAGACAGGGCTCTTGAGGGAGGGGGGGATAGTTTGTGCTGCCGATGCCCAGCTCAGTTTGTCCACAGCTCAAATTTCAGCTGAGATTGGAGCGCCAAGCGTCCCAGTGGGCCCACTTGTTTTTCTTCCACAGGCCCAAACAAAGCTGTGATAGCAGCTTCTCCAGGTGCACTGCAGGTCTCTACTCTATAGGCATGTTTAATGCATTTGGAAGGGCTCTGTAGTCTTTCTGATTCTCACTTTTTCACTCTCTTTCTCTCCTGTTAGTCTCTTTTTCCTTCCCTTAATCAGGGACAAGGCTGTGAATTGATTATCTTGTCAGAGCTTTCATTGGTGAAGCACGTCCTTTTCCCTCAGCAGAAAAAGTCACCTCCTCACCTCTTGTATCGTTACTCACAACCTTTAACCACATTTAAGCATTAGCCAGCGTTTACCACATCTGAACTGCCACCTATGCTCTGCCTTAGCCTCCTTTTTCCCTCTCCGCCTCTATTTTGGAAATGGATTCCCGCGTGAGGTCCGGAGGTCAGGCTTAAATCCCTGTCGGTTTAATGGAGAATGAAAGCAGAGCAGGCTGGACAAATAAACGGGGTCTGTCCTGTCAGAAGTCCTGAGTGTCTCTCTAAGAGGCCGTGTGGGTTATTCTGAAGCAGGGTTATGTAAGTGATTTCCTTTTGCGTGTAGCTGTCCCAGAGCCTGGCACCAGCCTGTCTGTCGACACACTCTCTCTCTCTCTCTCTCTCTCTCTCTCTCTCTCTCTCTCTCTCTCTCTCTTTCATGTCCCGCAGTTAGCTATATTGACCTTCTCTTGCACTCGGCATCGTTCTACGCTCATCTCATCTCTTAATGTCAGTTAAACACTCTAATGCTGATCTAATTTTACTTAATATTTAATTATGACTTATGAATCTGATAAGGTCATTATAAAAAAATATATATTTTCTGTGTGAACACTAATAGAAGATTTAGTATACATTTTTTAGGACTGTCGCAGAATTGCACCAGCTGTGTGTTTTTGTGTTTTATATAATGATCCCTGTGAAGGTAGGAGGGGTTCTCTGGTCGTTGTGTTGACATCTTTTCTTACCCATCTCTAATAATAACATTAGCAATAATCCGTGAGATTCATGGGGTTCATGGGGTTCATAGGCTTCATTTAACCTTCCATTTGCCATTTTGTTTCATGTGAAGAGACAACAAGAGCTTGCGAAGCTTGAGAAGTGATCTCGGGTGATTTATGCACCTACCTGACACTAAAATTTAATGGCAAATGCAACTGAAATAATACTATTGAAATATACCAGTTTTGAAAGCAGACATTTTCACTTTGATTTAATTGGATGTCTTCGGAATGTTTATGTATATTCTCGTCTCTGTTCAAAGTGGTTTCTTCAGCGTTAACATACTACAATGCAATGATATAGTTTTCAGATATTTAAAAGAATAAAGTACTCAAGTTTCTTATTCCAGTGCTCAGACTAATCAGATTCAGTTTGTTGGGAACAAACCTACAACAAATTAATCGCCCAGGCTTCTCAGGGGTAAAGCCAAAAGCAGTCAAGCAAGAACACAATGAATTGATATCTAGCTAATCAGTGCCAATCTTTCATTCCAGGCTCATTTGCCTTTTTTTTTCTTTTCTAAAAAAGTCAATTTTTACAAACTGAATTTGACAGGTTAAGTATCTAAATACAGAATTATCGATTTTAAATATGTTAAACACTTTTAGATACAGTTTAAAACATGAACTTTGGAAAATTGGTACTGTATGTAACCTAACAGGGATGTAAACAAGTAGAAAAGAGAAAATATGCGATCGCACATTTGTTACCCATGTAACATTGATGTGTGTGTGTGTGTGTGTGTGTGTGTGTATATATATATATATATATATATATATATATATATATATATATATATATATATATATATATAATGCTTGGTGAGGAGTTTTTTTTTATAAGAAAATGAGAATATTTTTAATGAAAGATGGGCCGCAGCCAAAAGAAATCCCAGTCAATATGAAAGTGAACCCGAGGTGAACAGTGCCCTTACACAGCCCCTGCCTTATGGAGGATCAGCACTAAGACTGTGTGCCACCTGCAGCACTTTGTAAAGCCAATCTGTTCCTAATTAATAACTGATCCAGTAAGTCATTAATAGTAGTCATGTTGTTTTTTTTTGCATGCTGTCTGAGATCAAAGAATTTATGTTTTTACCGAATAACATCAAGTCTGAGGTGATTTCCGATGATTGATGTTTGCACTGTTAGAAAAGACAGATCAGCTCTGGTGTATCTGTCCCCTCAGAGATTCCCAGCACAGAACAAATAGAGATTTGTGCAGATTTCCTCATATCCTTGTCATGTCCTATGGGACAGCTTGCTGATGGCCTTCTCTGTCCACTGACAGACAAAAGCTTTTCGGCAGATCACAGAATTAGAAAAATACTCAGTGTTTTGCCATTTTTTCCCTCCTCTCAAATGCCCCCAGCAGCCACACAGGTTAATTTGTTTAATGGTAAACGAGGGAAATTTGTGAATGTGAGTGGAGTTCAGTCTGATGGCCCTTACTTAAACATTGTGCAGACATTTTTGTTTTTTTATAAATAGTTGAATATTTCCTTTTAATTCCTTAGCAATGTTCTACATTTATTGTTGTTTTTGGTAAAGGAACACCCACTTGATCAAACATTTAAGTAAGCAGTAATTCAGTCCAGTCACCTTGTCACAATTCATATATGATCATTAATACATTATTATCTTGGTTGATCTGGATGTTTCAGGTGATCATGTTTTTTTTTTATTATTCTATAATGAATAGTTATTTCTTCGAAAAAAAAAAATCGGACAAACCTTTGTTTCAGTAGTTATTCTCAGTCGATTATAAATTAAAAAAAAAATTTTTGATCTATAAGATTTGAGTACATTAGTAGAGAATAGTATAGTATTCAGTATTTTCAACGTGTGTGCTGTGGTTCATTGTTTATTGTCCTGTAATCTAGTATTTAAAGCATAATTCCCTTCCGAACGGCTTGCATATGAATTATTATGGATATACAGTGCGGGGGTTACGCTCTCTGAGCCATGAGGTTTTGACTCTCTCCTTTTGATGGTTCTTTTTCAAGGGAATTGTTCATGTACTGTACTATAAACTCAACAAAAGTTGTGAATTACTTGTCAAATGTTTTATTTACGACTTTAAATGATTAGTAAATATATAATAAAATAATAAAAATAATTTTTCAAACATTTGTATGTAGTTTATTAGTATAAACACTGTTTTGAAATGTTACTTAGAACCTTCGAGCCACTCGCAGTCCGGTTCCAAATGAAAAGTCGCGAACAATCGAGTTTGCGAGTGTCGAGGTCGCGAGTATTGAGGTTCTGCTGTATTTCCAATTTAACTTTTTTTGTTTTTGAAATGTTTTAGTTAAAACTAATTTTCCTAGATTAACAATGTCATTTACACCCTTCTTCATCTCACGAGCTCTTACTTCCATATGTGTACACTGTGCTTAAACAGATCAGTGTTTATGTGAAAACCTCTCATCACTAACTAGAAACTTCGCATCATATATCTGGATTTTTTTTTCCCATTTTCTCCCTACGTTTATCCTTGGCCAATTCCCACCCTGATCACAAAATAGCTACTAATCCGATGGGAAAAAGGTTGTGTGCTTCCATGTGCTTCCTTTGAGTCATGTCAAGCCAGTTAACCACATCGTTTTGACCTGCTACTCATGCTGAGTCATGAGACAGGGAAACACCCACATGAAGGAAAACGCTATCCTGCACCCTTTCGCATGCATGACCTCACAGACACCCACAATTTGCTAGTGTCAACGTGATTGACAGGGGAGAGAGAATACATCAACCCTCCCGCCTAGAGAGCTCCACCCGGTTTGCTCCGTTGGACTCCTGGCCACAAATCATCAGGAATGGAACTTGTGATCTCCGGAACATAGTGACTGCTTGTGTGTTTTATTTCTACATTGATTGTTTTTTTAATTAACGAAGGTTTTGGAAAATTGTGAGTGAGAAAAGAAAAGCTGTTGCTCTTTAGTTTTTAAGGGGCAACAGCAAAAAGTGACCCATCGCTTAGGGTCCAGATTGTATTCCAAGCTGTTCTCCAATTAGATGGCTTTATAACTGTGATAGCTGTCATGGCCACTAGTTTCTAGGAAATTTCCCCTTGACCGAATAAACACATCAAATGTTATCATATGCCCATGTCATATATTCAAAAGACGAGTATTTCTAATTTATTTATTTATATATATTTTTTTTTTTAGTTTTCCATGATAGTTTGGATTAAGTATGACCATGACCATAATACACACACATAATATACACTATACAGACAAAAGTATTGGGACACCTAAGTTTCCTGGCCATATGTGGTTCTTTTCCAAACTGTTATTGCAAACCTAAAGGCACACAATTGTACAGGGGGTCTTTGGATGCAGTAGCATGACATTTTTAGTTTATTTGAACTAGAAGACCCAAACCTGTTCCAGCATGACAATGCCCCTGTGCACTAAGCAAACTCCATGAAGATATGCTTTACATGGGCTCCAGTGGAAGATCCTCCTGCTCTAGGGCTCTGACCTCAACACTATTGAACTCCTTTGGAATAAATAGGAACTCTGTCTGCACTCCAGGCCTCCTCACCTACATCAGTACCTGACTTTACGAACACCCTTGTGCCTGAATGAACACAAATCTCCACAAGCATATGCCAAAATCTAGAGCAACATCTTCTCAGAATAGTGGAAGGAATTATTAGAGCAAATTGTTACTAAATGTGGAATGTGATTATATAATAATGCTGACAGGCTCCATTAATCTCCACTGATGCTACATCTAAGCGCATGCTATGACCCTCTTTTAGACCTAATGTCAGTAAGGCAATCTATTTCAGCAACCTGAAATCATTTACCTTGATGCCTTTTCATTTGTAGACTATTAGGTGATATTGTTTTCGAACCTCTTCGTCTCTAAGTCAGATTGGTGGCAGAGTTTTTGTACTATTGCGCTGATTAATTAAGCCTGGGGCGAGCTTGCCAAGCTTCCTGCTGCTGAAAGGGGTGGAATTGGATGCAAAGCGAGTTAATGGAGTCTCACGGCAGGACAGGCAGCACAGGGAGCACAGGGCACTGCCATCCAGCCTGAGCCGGAGAGAGCACGCAGTCAGGGCAGCCATCTTTTTTACAGACGGAGGACTGTGGCAAGGAGAGGGGGGTGGAGGAGGAGGAATAGGAGAGGGGAGGGGGTGTTTTTGAACTTGTGCCAAATGTTTGGTGGCAGGCTGTTGCTAGGAAGTAAGGATCCTGAGGCAGAGTGGTGCACACTGAGCTGTAATGAGGGACAGGAATAAGGCTGCAGGAAGAAAATCACACTGAAAAATATTTATATAAATATATATTTTGGAGGAAAAGATGGCGCAGTGTTCTTGTAAAAAAAATAAATAAATAAATAAAATGATTTGGTAGCTGTCTACTGTTGAAGTATAAGCAAAAATGTAATCATTTCAGCACAAGCCAGCAGTGCTGCAGTGCTCCTTTTTTTGGCCTACCCTCTAATTTGATCTGCCTTGGAACATGAGTTGCGCATTATGCCAGGGCATTAACCTTACAGTGCTGGTTGTCGGTTCTGCTACTAAACGCAGAGTCTCTGAAGCCACTGGCTCAGAACCGTGTCCTCTTAAAGAGACCGCGGCGCTAATTCTAGAGGGAAATGTGTGCATTGTATCATGGTGAGGAAGTGAGAGAGAGAGAAAGGGAGGGTAGGTGTGTCTAAGGGTGAGAGATGAAAATAATTAAAGGAGGAGTCACGCAAGCCTTGGAGGCCCCAGCTGCAGATGGTTCTAGAACAGCCCAGGGACATGAGAGAGAGACGTGCTCTCGCAGGCAGACGTGTGCCAGTTCTACTGAATGGATGCTCCATCCAGTGTGGGGATGATGAGTTTGTGTGGGGAGGAAGCTGTGAAAGTGTCACCTGTGAAAATGAAAAATTCTCCCCATTCCCTCTCGCTCTCACTCTCACTCTAACTTGTCAGGTTTTTCAGCGTGTGTATAGCTTGCGTTTCACATTGCACACTGGCACAAGGCAGGCTTTCAGAGCTCTAAGTGCTTTACTGCGACACAAAGCAGGTTGCGTCTCATCAGGACTAATGTCAGCACAGAGTGACAGCCAGCCAGAAAACACACCATTAACTGGTACAGTAAGTGGCATGCCAGCCTGCACCCTGAAGTGGCATATGCAAGCGCTTTCTCTCTCTCTCTCTCTCTCTCTCTCTCTCTTGCTCTCTCTTCCTGTCTGACCTCCGCAGTTCCCTGGTAACAAGAATATGTGTGCTGGGGGTTTCATACTCATAATGACACCTAATTCACAAGGGCTCTAGTGATGATTTCTGTAAGGTGACTTACAGTGCTTTTGCTTCCATACCTCCCCCCTTCCTTCACCTCTTCCTCTCTCTCTATCTCTCTGTCTCATGCTCGCTGTATCTCTCATACGCACACATGTGCACAGCCCTCATGCTGACCTTGAGCTGAATCTGGCGTCAGCTGCCCTACACACCATCTCCCCCACCTCCTCCGCTGAGAAAGATCACACAATGCAAATTGAGAAAGAGAGAGCGCGAAAGAGAGAGAGATGAGATGTGTGGTGGTGGTGGTGAGGATGGAGGGAGGAGGGGTGCGCAGTTGGCAGGTTGTGTGTGACTGTAGGCAATTGGTCACAGTGTTGCTCTGCTCTGATGAAATTTAATCTTACCATATTTACATGCAGAGTTTCACTCTTGGCAAGCCCTATTAAATGCATTTGTAAACGCACTTCATCTTGATTAGAGTTCATGCCTCCGAGCGGCCTCCGCTACGCCTCCTTTTCCTCGTCGGACATACTTAAGACGATCAGTCCACTTAAATCGTGTGACAGCTGGAAAAAAAACATTCAAAAAAAAATATATATATATATATATATATATATATATATATATATATATATATATATATATATATATATATATATATATATATATATATATATATATATGTGTGTGTGTGTGTTATAGCTCATGTGCTATGTTGATCACTGATGTACCTGGTTTGTTAAATCTCCCGCACCATGCCGCAGGCTAGTACATAGACTTGTAATGCTAACATCCTCATATTGTCAAGGAAGAGCGCTGGCCACTGCAGGAAATGATTATAGCCCTGAAAAACAACATCAGTCTTTATTAAATCACACGAACCTCATAATCTCTCCTTGCTATCAGCATTCATGTATTCCCCACAGCACCGATTATACTCCTGCATAGAAATGTGTTTACTATTTTATTTGTGATATTGTTTTTATTCTTTAAAGAAATCGATTCAAATCTCTTCGCTGTAGTCAGCCATCTGCCATCCTCTACATGATACTCATGTTTACATGCGTGTGAGTACATTTGTATTTCTAGGTCACTGCATTTGAGTCCTGTTTTTTTTTGTTTTGTTTTTGTACGAACAATTAGTTAGAAAAACGTCTTACTGAAAATGTCACGAAGAATTAAGTGGGTTTTTTTTCACACCAATATGCGAATAAACCCAGCATTTTAAAATCCCCCTCCAATTACATTAGCTCTGAAATTGCCCTTGTTTTATCGTCTAATGGTGGCATGTTCCAAGGAACAAAATTCTCCGCTTTTCAAAAGCATTTTCAGTTGAGAGAGAAATGAATAGATTCTGTTCTCCGTTTAAATGGTTTTTCTGTTCATGCTGAGCAATTTTACGCTAATAGCAGTGGGTAATGCTAAAAATTTCGACAGGATGACAAGCGCCTAATTATTCAATAATGTGCATGTTGCATGTTTAACCATTAGCCCCTTTCTCCCTTCGCCTCCTGTGCTAATTTCACTTATGTATCTGCAGTGCAAACACACAACAGCAGCCGGTTAGGATTTATTTGACATCTCGCTGTCTGTGTCTAATTTGCTGTGAATCAGAGAGGCATTTGCACGGGGTTGAGCTAGGTGGCCGTTTACTTAGCAGAGCGATGTTTGCAGGCATAATTGAACCATCATTAGCTGACACGAGCGCTGTCACGTGGGCCGAGCGTGTTAATGTGCAGCTCCAAGGCAATGGGATACTGGGCTGAGGCACCATGGGTAATCAAACACCCCCCCACCCCTCTTCCTGCAGCTCTCCGGCAGCTTCATAGCAGTACAGGTTAAAAAACTGTGAGAGAGTGATAAAGGAGATAGATGTACTCTATCTAGACCAGTTTACAATTTCACTTTATAATTGGAGCTCTTTCCCCCCCAAGCAGTTCTGCGAAACTGATAGATTTGGATTGGTAATGAGAACAAATCAGTGAATCAACGTTTTTTTGGTATCATTTCCATGAGAGTCACATTGTAACTAAGTACTTGTGGTAAAATTGGGTACCCATCTGGCCCACGCTAGCAAGAAACCTAGACACGAGGGTGGTGCTAGAAATAGCGCACCACTGACTGGTCAAACTTCAGACATTACAAATTTTCACTCAGCGCAGAACAGTCTGAATGTTGAGTTCCAAAGTGCATATCTAAATACCTCTTTATATACAAATGAATTGTTCAGAAAGAGTATACATGGTTTGGGACACAGCCGAGGTAGATGATGGAAGGTAGATGTTTCCACACTGTAACCATTTCCTTCTTTTAATCATATTGATACACTTGTTCCAACTGATTGTACATTTTTTGTATCTTTATAAGTAAAATACATGCACCTTTTCAGGTAATACATAAATACACACTGAGATACCAGCATTGAAGAGTAATGGTTCTGTTTAGTACCATTTATTTTGGAACATGTACATGATTAGAACCTGATTGGCATTTGGATTGGATATGTACAACAACCTGTCTGTAGATTTACAACAAAGAGAAAGCCTCTATTAATAAATACATATAACATAAATCTATTCATAATCTATAAGATCTAGTAATACGGCTAAAGAGAGCCCTTTTTCTAGCTTCAGTCTAAGTGATCAGGCTAATATTTACAAATGCTGAGTATCTATAGGCCTCTTTTTTGCTTAGTGCATGTCAGTAGCCTTTTCAAAATGTAGATGCTACTAGAATTCTGCTTTCCACCCCTCCTTCACCTCTGCCACAGGAGCAGTGCTCCACACAAGCTCTCCAGTTGAAACATTGATGCTCTGGGGCCATGAAATCGCTTCAGCCGATGAAGCGAATCGACAGCGAGAGACATCGAGATGTGCTTGATTGTTTCTTAATGCGCCGAGGATTGAAGCTAACACATTTTTACATGGGTCGGCAGATGAGCGTGTACAAGCGTGCTAATAGGACAGAATCAATAAAACATCTCGGGGTGTGAAACGCCAAGCTGCAGCATGTGGAGATTTCTGTAATGTTTTGACTGAATGAGCGAATTGTGTTTTGTGTAGTTTTTTTTTTGTTTGTTTTTTTAAAGATTGATATAGTAAAAATTGTTTGCTGTTTATAGTTTGCCAGTCCCTAGTGCTTCTAATGCAAAAGGGTTTTCGAACACATCTCTCATCTTGAAACTCTGATAGAGAAGTGGACTTCATGAAGGCGCCGCTTACAGCAAGCACGGCTGTGAACTTCTCATAACCCGGCTTCATGGCCTTAGGCATGGCCTGTGGTGTGTCTTAATACTATCCCTACCTTTGATTCATGATCACTTACCGGGCTTCGAACCGGGAGTGATGGAATTCCCTTCAAAGCCGCAGCCCCCTTCATCATATATTAAATGTGGTGATGGTGGGGTGTAGCTCAGTTCGGAGCTGCAGCTCATTCTTTGGGAACCGCATTAGCACTGTGCAGATGTTGAGGCTGTGTGCGGCAGCTGTCGAGCGGAGGGCCCCGGTGAGACGGGATTCACGCGTCTCTTTACTGGCAAAGACTGCTCCATTTGCCTCCCCTGCGATGGCTGATGGGTAATGATTTGCACATTTTCATGCACAGTTCTACGGTGCAGGATGGGCGCCGGGCCACACGGTGCATCCGAGCACACGCAGACCTGCATGCCGTGGGAAGTGGGTACTTCTGAAACCTCAAGGGTTATTTTACCTTCTTTGTGGTTGCAAAATCTCCCCCCCTCCTCTCTACCACAGAGAACAAGATGAACTTTACCTCATGGTGAAATGTAGAACATTGGCTTTATCCAGATTCTTAGGAATGGTCACTAATTTCCCTTTTAGCCCAGTTTAGTTTTTATTAGCTCTAAGCTCTAGCTCTATCTCTTTTTTTTTTCCTCCGATCTTGCATAAAACCCAGCATGTAAGTAATGAGGTTGGAAGTATAGCAGCACAGCAAACATCTTGTTCCCCTTTGGGATGTGAGCATGCTCATTGGAACGAGAAATGTCTTAACCCTGAGTTATATTGTTTTGCTGTTGCCTTTTCCCTCGACTCCACTGTTAACAGGCTGCCTGTGATTTATTTGTATATTACTTTCTAATCAGGCCTGGATTTGGCTGTAACCCCACACACCTGGCTGAAGCCACATCACATAGACCCCGAGGAACCGGAGCAGAACGAGAGCACTGAAGCAGCTGTATTTATACGCACAGTCTCACATACAGGGTTTCGGCTCGAATCATTGACCCGGCTTTTAGTCGTCTCTCCACGGACTCCAAAGTAGATCTCTATGACAGACGGGTTCTCGTCAGAGCGTGGGATCTCTTTAATTTCATTCAGTTTGATTTGATCTTTAGAACATTTAATTTGTATGATATGCATTTTCACTAGATTAAAAAAAAAAAAAAAAGGAACACAGATGTATATTATGATTTATAATGAGCAACAGAAGCAAGGAAGATCTTTCTCTCTCTAAAAAGAAACCTTGAGAGCACGCATGTTCTTCTAGGTGACCCCTGATAGTGGCAATTGAAATCCATGTACAGCTGTGTACTATTACGTTAAACAGTGGTATAAGAACGTTAAGCCTGATTGCTGTAACCTTCATAATTAAAGGCATCATGATTCAGGTGAAATGATCTACTGAGGACAGGGCGAGATCTGGGAAGAGCAAATCTTTAGGGCTTAAGTTCACACCTACTGAGAATCCTTTTTTTTTTCCTGAGAGAACTTTGTTTAGACATACAATTTTGACGACATTGATAGGTTTGGGTTTGGATCAATGCAGTTCAGACATAATAAATGGACTACGCAGGTCCATACTTGTAGAAATGTCTGCAATCTTAAGTTTGTTTGGGTTTCTGTGTGGGGAAACTTGCAATAACTAAATCTCATGTGCTAAACACATTTAAAGAAGTCGTGCCTGTGGGTGGAGTCAGGACACTATGGGAGTATCTGGACTGTTAACAATGGCAGTTAGGTAAGCGTGTTGCAGTTTAAGATTAAATCTGTATTATTTTTGGACTAATTACACATAGTGTGCCAGTGTTAATGAATCAATAAAAATATACAAGTCTGTGTGAAAGGGAAATATTGAATAAACTTAAATTTTTTTTCCCTACAAGTCTTTTGGCATGTCCTGTTTTTTTTAATGAAAAGAAAAAAAAAGAGAGAATGCCAAAAGATCGACTTCCCTAATTATTTTTCTTTCTTTGAAATCTATTTATTAATGATGACTTTTCTGTAAACTTCCTCATACTGTCAAAATGTATTAAGACATTTGTTATTAACTGAGAGTGAGCCAAAAAACTGCTGCTTAGCCAAGAATAGTGGTTTCATTTCAGAGGCGGCATTTCTGAATTAAAAGAACGTTTGCATTAAATGTCTTCATTTAACTGAATTTTGAAGGTGGTGTATATATTGTGTCTTTTAAATCCCATCACCCTTTTACAAAATTATTTATATAAAGTAGTAGAAGTATAAAGTAGTATAAAAATAATACTAATACTACTGCTAATAATAGTGTAGTATAATATTGTATAGTATAGTGATAAATCTTTATTCAAGATTTTATTCTATGAGTTGCATTTTTGTCTCCAATGATACTTGATTTCATAATGCATTATAGATGTCTGGGTTTAGGACCATTACATTTTTCGGTGTTCAGCTCTCTGTAAAGCCAATCTCGATCTATTTTCTTATAGGCACCTTCTCAAAAATTGGAACAAGCCAGCTGTTTTCTGTTTCAGTAACACTTTCGTAGCAGTAGTAAATTAGATTGGACGTTTACAGAAAGACTCTATAAGATCAATTCTGTAAAATCGATTGTCTGTTTGTGCACTAATTGACAAGACAGGTAAAAAGAAGTAGACTTTTCAGATGAATCCCGTTTTGTTGGCAGGCGTTTGCTTCTGACAATCACCTTTTTTAAATGTGCAAAAAAATCCAGCATCACAGCTTTTAACAAGCAACATGTTTTATTAGATTGAGTGAAAAACAGTATTCACCTGCCTACTTTTTCAATTAATATCAGGAACAATAACTTTTATCAAGAAATGTAACTAAAGATCCAAAAGGACGCATCACTCGCAAAGTCAGAAAAGTGTTTTCAGCTGTTAACATCACAATGTGTGGTGTGTGGTGTGTGTGTGAGAGACAGTATGCTTGTAAATAGTGCTGCACAGAGGAACAGCAGCAGGGTTATTAGCTGGTGACATAACTCGGTGACGTTGTGGAGCTCTCAGTGACGCAGTCATTATCTCTGAATTGCTGGAAGATGTGAGTCACCAGGCAGGAAGAGATCGTTTCTCCGTCAGGTTGTTGAAAAGAGGCAAATTAGAACATAAAGGAGAATAAAGTGACCAGTTGCTTGGTTTGGCTTTCTAACAACATGGCTTGTATATCAAGGCTTAATTATTTTATATAGATATGTATGTATATAAATGTGTGTGTGTGTGTGTGTGTGTGTGTGTGTATAATATAGGAAATAGTATTGTATATATAAACCCTGTTTAATTGAAAGACCATACTATTTCCTAGGAGGAAAACAATACGTCTATCCTATTTCAGAGACGAGACATACTGAGATTGTGTTAATCACATGTTCTGTGTCCTGTAAATGAAATGACATTCGACTTGAGTTTGCAGCGATTCATCACTGTTTGTATTTTGCCCGCTATTCAGCGTACTTTGCTCTGCACTTTTACTTCTAAAGAAATTAAACGATGCTATTAATAAATGAGTGATTTCCCTACTTTCTACATGAAAATCCTAATGAGCGTTTACAATTACCCATAACAATCGTGGAGGCGTGGTGCCGCTATTAGGCCTGTTAATGGTAAGTGGTGAATTCCCTGCAGTTTTGGGTGCTGTAGTTGGCTCCACTGCTGCTGAATCACTGCTACATGAATATTCAAACATCCCCACTAATGAGAGCCTGGCTGGATGAAGGCTGCCGGCACTGACACTCTATTTAAATAAAAAAAAAAAAGGGATATGAACTACACAGCTGGTGGCTGTGCCTGCACCAGGATGTGATGTAGGGGTATTTCTACACTGAAATTATTCACAAAAGTGAATTTATTTTGTTTCCTCCGGTATTTTTTATTTATTTTTTTTTGGTTTGGGTTTTTTTTTGCCCCAAAAAGAAAGCTGTGAAATTCCGTCTGTTTGAAACGGAATTGATTTAAGTAGAGAACACAAACACATTGACAACAGAACATAAAAGAACAGCAGCTTGAACACTCAGCATCCTTAGATCTCTATTACTAATTAGCATTTTAATGAAAAGTCTTCAGAGGCAACTTTTAGAACGAGAATGGTTTTAGATTGGCTTTTACAAATTTTGGTCTGATTCTACAATTCGAAGCCAATATAATCATCAATATATAAATGTATTATGTTGGATCTGGCTTTTCTAGGTCTGTTCTAGATATTACAAGTATCGGATAGTTTATAATATATACACAATAGTCAGCGATAACTTTTAATCCACCTGGCTATTATTGTGTAGATCTCCCTTGTTCAACTAAAGCAGTTCTGATCCATAGATGTCTGGATTTCACAAGACCTCTGAAGGTTTGCTGTGGTATCTGTTTTCAAGATATTAGCAGGAGATTCTTTTATGTTCTGAGGTTGGGAGGTGGGGTCTCCATGGATTGGACTTGTTTATCCAGAACATCCCAGAGATGTTCGATCGGACTGAGATCTGGGGAATTTAGAGGTCAAGTCAACACCTTAAATTCTTTGTCATGTTTCTGAACATTCCTGATTATTCTTTCTGCAATGTGGCAAGGGAGCATTAAATTGCCGAACGAGGCCATTGCTGTTAGGGAATACCATTGCCCTGAAGGGGTGTACTTGGTCTTTAACAATGTTTAGGTAGGTGTTACATGTCAAGTTAACCCAAGACCCAAGGTTTCCAAGCAGAACATTGCCCAGAGCAACACTCTAATTATTCCATTTTTACCTATTTCCCATAGTACATCCTTTTGCCATCGCTTCCTCAAGTAAGTGATGTGCACACATACAGCCGTCCACATAGAATGTGCTTCATCGAGCCAGGTCACCTTCTTCCATTGGTCCAGTTATGATCCTCACATGCCTATTGTCGGCATGTTCAGAGAGGCGTAGGGGTCAGCAAGGGCACTTTGACCAGCCTGTGGCTTTGTAGTTCCATATACATCAAGCTGCAATACAGTTGGACCAGACAGACTAGCTTTCTCTCCCCATGTGCATCAGTAACCCTTGGGTGCCTGAAACTTGGGAAACTCTCTGACCCAGTTATCTAGCCATTACAATTTGTCCTTTGTCAAAGTTGCTCAGATTCTTAGGCTTGCCCATTTTTCATGCTTCCAACCAATCCACTTTACTGAAAATGTACTGGTGACTTCCTGACTGATGTATCCCACAACCTTGACAAGTAACACTATGTTGTCAAATAATTATTTAGTGACTTAAATAACACTTGTGATGAGCAGAAAAGCATGTCGGAAGCCAGTGCATGGCCTACAACAGAAGAAGCACATGCCGGGTTGCACTTTCCTCATGAAACTGAGCCTGTGGTGAGCTCTTAATCTATAGTCCAGTATTGGTGAGCCTGTGCCTCACTGTGGCCCCCCGGATTACTGGAGGTATAAGCTAATAAATGTAGAGCATTTCATAATTTTTCATATGTTTTATATTTAAAGGAAAACCTGTACATGAATTCAGTGGCATGTAATTACCCAATTGTTAACATTAACTCTTGTGTAATTGCTTGGAGAAGGAGGGGGAAGAGGCAATCCACATACTGCCATGAGAAATAATCTTACTTCCCATTAATTATTTATTTTAATAAGCATGTTTTATAAGCGGGAAAAAAACTTGCCTGTACATTTTTAATGCTTATTAAAAGTTAATGCTTATTTATTTAAACATCTCTTGGTGGCTAGTATATTCCTGCTTTTGGCACTTTCTTACACCACAGTCTGAGTCTCTGTATTTCCCAGAGACAGATGTTGGGCTGCTTATACCTTTGAAAACCACAAGATAGATACTCTCCCAAGTAGCAATATGTTTTTTTTTTTTTTTTTAAACCAGGATCATTTAACGTTTCTCTCTCTCTCTCCCTCTCTTTGCCTGTCTTTTCTGTGGTTCTTATCTTCTGAGCTCAGGAAGTAGTTTGAATTAACAGGCTGGCTTTGAAGCCATCAGGCGAGGTTAGCCCCACAAGTATTTCCTGTTATGGCATCGCTCTTAATCCATGAAACCAGATTTCTCATCTGTAAAGTAGATAATGTGTCTGGAAAAGCAAAAACATTTACTCTGTGTTATCATGATTAAGCAGCTTAGCGGCGCTACAGAGCACTGGGGGAGTAGCAGCGGGAGACGCTCTCTCCATCGCTCTCTTTACCCCCATAGAAAATATCACTGCTGGATTGATGCAGTGAGCCTCGCTCAAAAAACAATCAATTTCTCCCCTCGTAATAAATCGCCTGTTTGTTTCAATTCGAGGCAGTCTGAATCGTGGGAGCTTTTGTTTCCCATCAGCATGTCATGTTCGGTTAATGAGCCAACTGTGCAGCCGACATTATTGACTGATAAATAGCGGAGGAAATTGCATTTGATTCCGTTTCATATTTACATATTGCGGCGTTGGAATTAATCAGCAGCAAATTCCAGCTCGACGCTGCCGTTTAAAACCGTATTAAATTTCACGGCAAATCGGGGATGTCACCGCTTACATTAATTGTTCCCTTGATCTCGGGATAACCTTCACATAAAATGCTGGCCTCCATATATATTTCGGGAGAGTAATAACATGGTGTTAGTTTCGAACTGAGGCCTCACACATCATTTTGTGTGCTCACGCGTGTATAAAACACATTTACGCAGTAATAAACACCATCGCTGGTACTATCCTGTACTCTTACACCTAGCTACTCATACTGACTGCCAGGATTTGGCAGATGCACAGCGAGTGGTATAAGCCTGCGCTCGAATAGGGTGTAGTTTGACCTTCATTTGCAAATTTTTGGCATGAGAGATGAACATAATTTTAGGTTAACAGCGAATTAGTGATGATTGACAGTTCCTCTAAATTTGGTGCCCCCTTTTCAAAGACTGACACATTGTCGTGTCTCCCTTCTGACATAAACCGGACAGATGCTCACCATTTATACATAAATGCCACATCTTGCCCTCTCAAGCAGGAAGTGCTCGTCTGTATGTCCCATCCTTACCAATTTAGCCCTCTTCTCCCTCCTTCCTCCTCTTGCTCCCACCCTCTCCATCTCTCATGTGCAGTAAAAAGCATCCCCATCGTAGAGATTCAGGCTCTAATTAGTAACCCTTTGAGTTGAGGAGTGTGAAGCAGGCAGATGTACGCCGATGGATGAATGAAAGGGAAACGGATACATGTGCTTGTTCTCAGAGCTTTCGCTGCTAAATTGGCTCTGATGAATCCCATTTTGCAGCACAATTAGATTAGAGAAAGGAAGCTGAAATCAGTGTGGGGCTCTGAAATCAGTATGACGCGTCCTTGATGAAGCCTTTATTGAAACGAGCGTGACATAATGGGGATTGGTGAGGCTCTGATATCTGCTGAACCCTATTCATCACCTATAGACCTCTAATCAAGGGGTGAACCCCGCCATGAGATCTCTGTAGGCCTCAGTATGAGCGATATACATGATTATCCGTTCATAAATAAACCAGAGCAATTTGAGATGGATTGTATACAAGTGGATAGAGCTAACTCCAGTTCAGAGATGTGAGCCGGCCCTGAGGGAAGCAGCCTTTTATACAACGGTTTCAGTCTGTAACACTCCGCTAAATGTTAACAAATTGGCCGAGGGACCGGTGTGGATTAAACAACTGCACCTACAACTCCCATTACACACTAGGCACATACATCCATAGACGAGCTTGTGTTCAGTCCACTGTGGGCTATTATAAGCGCTGCTATATAAAATGCTGACTTCCAAGCAGACAAGGTATAGATTTAAAGCGAAGCCTTTGCCTGGTGCTTTAAAAATTAACAACGGAGAAGCCTTAAAGACATCAAGCACCAGCGTAGGTTTGACAGTTTCAAATGATGAACTCGATGAAGCCTATTGGGTTTGTGGTGAAACCACAAATTCAGTCCCTTTGATCCTCTACTATATATTGGTCAAAGCAGGCATCTCACATACTGTATAAGCAAACTCTCTGCCCTTGAAGCAAAAGAAACACTGATGTACTTCGTGTTTGCCCTGGAAAGCATGTTGCGGATGGCATGCATGTTTAATGTAGCTGGCTGGGCTCCAGATATGTGAGCTTCGGACTTCACGCACCTCCTCGGGGATTGTGCTATGGATATTATAGCGCTGGATGGCAGAGAAAGTTCAAGATCAAGTTGAGGTTTGTAATTCCTTTGAAATATAGTTCTCAGTGAATTGGGGTGGTTGATATAATACAGAAGCAGCATATAAGAAGATAAGGCGTAGTCAGAAGAGAATGATGGAAAATATGGTTGTGGGGGAGTGTGGCTGTGTCTGACGTTGCCTTACACTTAAAAAAAAAAAAAAAAAAAAAAAAAAGACTAATAATTTCCTCGCTGTTTTACTAAAAGCTTTTTGTTCCATGTATACTTCAGCTAATGTGGAAACATTTCAAATCTAATTACAGTCCAATTAGGTGGCTTAAATTATTAAACACTATTAAAAGGTGTACACTTGAGCATAACATGACAATAATAAGGAAAGATACAGGCCGATAGCCTTTTTTGTTAGTTCCAGTTAATGATAGCAGTTGGATTAGGTGTTTGAGCCTCTACAGTCCATGCATTATGTTTTTTTTTTTGTGTGTGTTTTTTTTTTCCCCCCACACTGTGCAAGGGCTGAACAAATACAATTTGCACATCATTTGGCTAACACAGTTGTGTTGATCTAACTTATTTTCCTGCTAGTGATGCGATTCAATTTACAAAACAAAGATGCCGGTGCCTGAAAATGGAATATGTCATCGGCGTTAGTGATGCACTAAGCTCAGTACACAGTGGTCCCATAACAGTGTTGATATAAAGCATAAGGGTTAGTAAAAGGGGGAAAAAAACACTCGGTCTCCCACTCTCACTGCTTATTATTGTCTAACCTGTCACTGTATTGACACAATATTTAATGGAAAGGTTATCCCACTGAATATAAATTTACTCATTCCATAGAGCTGATTGATCCTCGTGTCCAACAGCAGGTGGTTATTCAGAGTTGTTGTTACTACAGTGGATCGGAGTATCACAGAAATAGCTGTATTAGTTTTCACATATGTCTTTCTATGATGTTTCAAATTGACACTGTAATTTGTTTGTTTGCACATAAGTGGAGATGGATTTTTATTGTACACACTCCTGTCCTGCAATATGGAAGAAAGCCATTCCAGTTAAAGCCCCTCTTTGGACCCCGTGTTGCCTTTTGAAAATAGTGAGAAGTTCCTGTCTTCCTTCATGAAGCGATAAAGCCAGGTGCCTGTAAGGATTACATTGGCTAAGCCCTTATCACCCCAGAAAACTCACTGCCTGCTTCAGCGTGCCTGCCCTCCAAAATCAAGAGGAAATATTCCTCTTTTTAAGTGCTCTTACTCCCATTGAAAGTCATTACTGGGCCAGAGGAGGACAGCTCTTTTTTTTTTTTTTCCCTTACTGCTAGGCCATATTTTAATATTCAGTGTGGTGCTGTCAGCGGAGTGCTGTGTATGGTACGCTGTGGCATGTGCCATTCTCTTCATTTGAAAAAAGAATCAATTCTCAGGAAAGCAAGATTTTCAAGATATCTCCTATCTTGTTACTCAGATATGAGTGCCATGGCTACCAAATACAGACACTCACAACAGACCAAAACACTTGCAGGTCACACAATCTACTTTGGGTTTTTTCTACTGAACTCCTTATAATGTCTGTGGATTTATGTACAAATAAAAATGGCAATAGTTCTGTTTTTTTTTCCTCAACATGTTCCAGCTTCACCTAATCTAACAGAAGAGTTTTATTTTGAGCATCGTTTGCTTGGTTCAAAGCTGATGGGTGAATGTTAATTCTGTCATAACTGACTTGATGAATGAAGCTGTAGAATTTGCGATTCATAGTTTTGCTACTGGTTGTGAAGGTTTCCTTGTAAAATAGACAAAGGAAAAACACTTCTTTCAGTCAGGGACAGCACAAGTATTAACTTCTTATACATTTTTCACTCCGATACCTGCTATAGATGTGAGTGTAAATGAGACCCAACATTCTTTTGTATAAAGTGTGAGGCTGAGGCTAACCTGCTATAAAGTGAATATTTGGGTCTAACTTGCTTTAACTTGAATAGGCAGAGCTAACCTGCTCTAATCTGATGGTTTAGGAGTAAATATCACTTTTTTTTTTTTAACATGAATAATATTTAGCCAACAGATGAAATTTAATACATTTCAGAAATCCGATGAAGATTTGTTTCTAGGATTGGGTCTCTTTAATGTTTTATTTTCTTTCCCTGTTTTTGCACCATCTACCCTTTCCCTCCGTTCTTTCCAGAGAAACTCTTCCTCTTATGTGTCCATCACATAGCTGTGCTGAGAAAAACCTGGGCTTTTTGAAGTTTCATTGAGCACTTTATTAGGGAAAAAAGCAATGCTCTGAGTAGGCTGGAGTTTGTCCCTCATTAGGCTGTGCTTCCTAACAGTGTTTGCTACTCTTCCACTATGATAATCAATCCTCTTTCTGGTGACCACTCCAAAGGTGCCCTCATTATCTGCCTCCATCCTATTGATTATGGTGATGAAGAATATGTTGCCATATTAGTCACACCAAGCACTCTGTCTCTGTTATGTGTTATGTAGCTGTATGTATTAACTGGGAAAGAAATCAGTTTGAGTCGAAGAGCTCTCACATTCGGTTACAATCACCAAACAGCAACTTGGAGGGAAGTAAAGGAATTATTCTGCTTTTAATTTTGAATGTATGATGCTTTCAGGAAGGAGGGGTAAGAGGGAGACTCTATGAAGACATCGGTGTCAGACATTTAGACAGAAAGCTGCCTTTTAAGAGCCCATCCATTAAACTTGAAATGAAGATGGTAGAATCAATAAATTGTTTCATTGAATTTGTAATATTTCTTGCCAGGGATTAGGGAGCAATGGCGAGAAGTTACATTTCACAGCTGCACAATCGGATTGACAGGCCTAGATGAAGAAATCGACTGCTTTCTGCTTCTTGTGCTTTTTAAAAGGCTTCGCTAAATTTTAGCTTTCTCTGGATTTCCTACATTGCTCAGCACAGATTGCTTTATAAGTGGCTTAGGGCAAATGCAGTCACTTGGTTAAGACAGAGAGATGCACAGAAAGAGAGAGAGAGAGAGGGCAGGAAGGGAACAGAGCATTTAGCCATGCAATTACAGCCAGAGTGGCTCCATGAATCCTTTCTCTGTCCCTCCCTTATACTCATTTGCTCTGACTTTGTTTCTCAGTTGGAGGATACTCATGCATGCTGTTCTACAGAGCTAGCATACAGCATGCCTGACTTTCACCCAGCTGTTCCACCAATCAGAGTCTGAAGCGTGCTCACCTCTCCATGTGGCATCAAGACATGAAACCTTCCATATGCTCCTCTCGTACTGTGTTTGCCAAATGTGAAACGTGTGTACGAATCTCCTGAAAAGCTGTTACACATATGCCGTCATTAGGACTTAAAAAAAGCGCTGCTTTCCGTCACTTTTTTTATTTTCCTTTTTTTTCCTTTTTTTGACGGATCGCATCTTAAGGCTACTTTTCATTAAAAAGTTGTAATCAAATCAGCAAAGTGTGAAAGAGTGATAAGAGCTGTTGTTGTGTTCCGACTCCGCTCGCATAGGTGGCATCCTCCAGAGATTCATGTCTGATGGCTCTAAGGGCAAACAGTCTCTCGCCTTGGCCACCACACTCTAATTACCATGGCCTTGGCAGATCAATCCCCGATCTATTTTTTTTTCCCCTTGCCCCCACCGCACGAATGTGTCACTATAGCTGTGTGTCTTTCCATTAGCTCGCTCAATCATGGGCTGCTGATGAGACAGGGCGCAGTGTGCCTTTCTTATTGGCCCAGGTCCAAGGCCTCGCTAATATAATCCTCTCCATCGATTACATTCTGTTGACTTTCAGGAGATTTTTGTCGAAGAGTAATTAGGATCCTCCCTCCCCCACCCCACCCCCCTCAGCTTTTCACCAGGAGTCGAGTGCGTCGATGTGCGCGCACCTCGCTCGAGCCTTTTTCTCACGTTTTGTTGCTTATCATTAATGACATTGAGCTCGGTTCATTACGCTGTTGTGTTCCGTACAGTGCCGAGCCTGACATTTTCATGAACCCTGTTTGAGAATTCGCATCTTAAAATAGTGAGGAATAATGAGAGCATTCTGTGCCGACGCCGTGTCCTAATTTGTGAATCCTGATTTGTGCTGTAACCTTATTACTATTCTGACAGGAGTCAGCAGTCAAACGCTTCAGCATTAGGAAACGAGTAAATTAGAAATAACAGCCTACAGATTGCCCCATTGCAAAGCGATTCCAGGTGATAACAGCTTAAGTGTTGTTCGGGTGAATTTTAATTGAAAGTGGCGTTGATCATCGTTCGCCTGTTATCACAATATTACTAGAGCTTCATTACATTTCCAAAACAGCCTAGGTGGGAGAACAGGCGAGGACATGTTGCATAATTACATGCGTCTGTGAGCTGGTGGCGTGTGTTTTGAAAGGATAATTGCCCGAACCGGCTGATGAAGCCACCACAGTGGGTGCGGTGCTGCAAAAGTTTTGCCACCCACTAAGAATGCCTGGGCTATCAAATAGTTTTCTATCTCTCTCTCTCTCTCTCTCTCTCTCTCTCTCTCTGTTTCTGTCTTGGTTCTAATTTCTTACACAGCCTGATTGCTCAGCTGACTGTTACTTTGCCCAAGCTCAGGAACTTCTTGCCCTGCCCTGAGAGATAGTTAGAGATATAAGGGAGTAGTGTGACTTTCCTATTCATCTCCTTCTGTGTAATACAGACGCTGTGTCCAGTGCATGGAAGTAAATAACCGGATATCAGGGTTCAAAGCTCAAGTTCAAGGCGACTTCTTATGTCTGTTTAAATACTGTATAAGTTACAGTGGAGTGTGTTTTTCTTTCTTTTTTCTTATTATAAAAAACCCTTATTGTACAACTATTTCTTCCTACTCCTATTGGCCTGGGATAACCTCCATCACCAGCATTCGGCGGTGTTTAGACATAGCCTGGCTGCGGTGTGCTTTGTTTTATAGTCGTTCTCTGAGCTAGCCAGGCCTAACATTAGCCCTCTGCTAATGTTTACATAATGGATGTCGTGTTGGCGCATGGAGCGTGGTCCATCAAAACACATTGGCTCATGGAGAGTAACACACTTCAACCAGCTTTGCTTAACCATTTAAGGAGCTTGACCTAGATTTAATAATGACCGATTGAGTAGTTTTTTTTTTTCTCTCCGTCTCTGTCTCTCTCTCTCTCTCTCTCTCTCTCTCTCTCTCTCTCTCTTTCTTGAACTTGTTAAACCTGATTTTTTGTTTCCTCACGTTCAAGCAAAAAGTGGGTCATTTACACTAGCATGTTTGTTTTGGCCTAAGTTTTTTCACTAACGGACGCTCAGATCCCAGTGTAGAATAGTCGCCTGTTGACCTGCTGTGTGTGCGCATTTGATTTGCATCTTTGGCTTTGCTTTTCTGAATGACTGATGGAGTTATCAAACCCTCGTGCCCACACTAACTTCCATCATCAGGCGCTGACAGGAGTTGTGGTTGTTGATATTTACTTCAGGGGGCTCTCTCCACAGGTGCATTCAGATGATCATTTAAGCAGCCATGAATCATTAATGGCCCACTTTTGCATGCACTCTTATGTTTCAAAGGAGCGCCTTCCAACGCTGGCTGTGCAGGAACTCAGAAACGTGCTACTGATTCGCTGCTCAGCCCTGACTATGGCTAAAACCGTGCATTGAGTTTGACAGCCTCCACACTGCACTGGATGTGTTTACGCATTTGTTTCCTGCAGGGTTTGAATGGGGTTTGACAAGCTTGAAGAAAGTGTGTGAGTGTGTGTGCAGGATTAATAAGCTTAAGAGACTTGTGTCGAATATGTATCCACTTAAATCCAGTGGGTCTGCTGCTGGGGACTTGGCTGATGCTTCTGTAATATTTGGCATCGTTGATGTTTGATCTCAACAGCGCAGATTGTCAATCAGCCGTACTGTAACGCCTGAACAGAAGAATACGCAAACTGTACACACCAGTGATTATTAATCACGGTCTCATTGATTTCACGGGAGTTGCTAATTACTTCCTAGTTATTATCAGACTGTTATTCTGACATGACGTTTCTCATAGACGTTCTACTGCTATGGAGTGACATCTCCCCAGTATAATTATTTCTTTCTAGACGCTGCTGTATTAACAGTTTACACACATCTGCCTCTGTTTTCTAATGTTGACTGCAACATTGTCCCAACGTGGCATCTGTTTCCAAACTGATGTGCTAAGCAGACTGTGCGACTCATCGAAGCGAGCCTTCAACAGCGTTTTCAATTTACCTCTCAAACTCCTCCCATGCTGTGGAGCAGGATGGATGCGCGTGCTGCCGCGTCAGGTGCCTCTTTGTCTTGTCCAATGCATCAAGCCTCTTTTTTTTTTTTTTCCTTTCCTGCTCCCAACAGCAGGTGAAAATCTAATTATACCAGGATGACAAGAGGAGGTGAGCTGTTGCCATATTTTAGCAGCTCTTAATTGTGTGCTAAAGAATCTGTCGCGTGCGTGCACTCCCATGCCGCGTCGCGTGTACAAAACGTTGCGCTCGTCAAAAGTCAAAGAAAATGCGTTCGCTTTTGATTGTTTGCGTCCCCTGCTAAGCTTAGTTATCACTTGTATATTATTTGTTGTCATATTGTGAGGCAGGAGGACATCCAGCTATGAAAACAACACCCATATACACACACACACACACACACACACACTGTAAAGGTGGTACAATATTGAACAGCCTGTATCTCTAGGGTTTTGTCTTTAAAGAATCACAATCTATGCTGATTAATTATATGCATTAGTCCCGGTATCCCAAGGCTTTACGCCTTTAAACATTTTGTCTGGTTGAAATCCTGAAGAAATACCTCATCGCTGATTCCCCCACCACCATCTTTGCTCTCCTTTTAGCTGATTTTGGTAATGGAGCTCAACACGTTAGACAAGTTGGAATTTAAGCCATTGATCTCTCTGTGTGTGCAGAAATCCAGCTCTTCTAATTACAGGAGCCCCAGTGGACCCCTGTTAGCGCTGCGATGCCCATCACTGTTAACCTCCTGATAGGGTTAATGCTTCAGGTTCGAGGCCCTCCTGCTCTCACCTTTTCCAGCAGCTAATGTGCTGCCGTGCCAGTGTAATTACGACCTGTCTTATGGTAGTGCAAATGAGCGCTCTGGGCCTGCCTCCCCCAAGCTGCAGAATAACACACTCCACCTGAAGTGCCGGAGCGGAGCGGAGTGGGCGAGGACGGATGGCTTTCCTTAATGGAGCGCCGTGTCTGTGTGTGTATGTGTGTGAGCAGCTAATCGCGTCACGCACCGCAGCCCAGATACATGTCAGCTTAATGGAGGCACTGATTATTTATTTATGGACATTATCGCTAAATTGCTGATTACATATTTTTCTAGTGTCTAATTTCTTTACACAGTCATTTTTAAGCTTGAGGAGTGTGTCAGCTCTTCAGAAAAATTGATTTCTTTCCCCCCCTGCCCTTCCCTTTATGGCTATTAGAGATGAATATAATAGTCTCCCTCTCTCTGGAGAAGAGTGCTTAAGTCATCCTGTAGATGAGACGTGCCATACCTGGATGCGCTGTTGTTCAGGACAGCCTGATTTCCTGAGAGGATTAAACTGGATGACCCTGAGCGTAAACCCAATGTCAGTTATCACACTTACCATCAGCACCTCTCCTGTCTCTGGCTGTCATATTCCTGTCTTACTGAGCTGGCATTCTCCTGCGAGATTTTCCGATATCCGACCTGTCCAATGGACAAAACGCTTCCAGTGAAAAGCTGTAATCACATAATAACTGCCTGCACTGCTCGCGCGAACTGGAAGCTGCTGTCTCATAATAGGCTGATCGCTTAATCAGCTGCAGACCTTTCTTTTCGGCTTTTCTGTCCGGATAGATTTTTTTGAAGCCCCCATGGCTTGATTTTTTTTTTAAATGTCAGTGGTATGGTGAGGGACAGTGCGCTTTAATGGATTCGGCAAACTTGCAGACTTTCATGTCGCAGACTCTGTACTGTTAATCTGAGCAGCATTAGATAAGGCTCTGTAGAACATGTTTCTATAGACTGGTAAAGAGGAACCAGATGCTGCGTGGACTGTGAGGAGTCTGGTGTAGGGGGGCGAACATCAAACGCATCCTCCGAAGGCTTTGGTATGCCGAATCCTGCTGCTCTTCTCTATTAAAATGGATTTATCATCAGGTTTATTGGGTTAATTGACTGGCTCGGAATGAAAACAAACGAAAAATATGCTCATGGGGAGAAAAGTAATCTTATGTTTGATAAAGATATTTTTTTTGTAACGCTCTTTAGCTATTTGAGTAGTCTCCTAGCGATCATATCATAGCTTTACACAAGCCCACCTAACTGCCTGGTATCTCTCGATTTTAGCAGGTGATTGACTCGGCCAGCGAGACTCCACTCTATGGCAATGTGTTTCTATTTGTCGATGACAATCATCCACTCCAATCCAGTGAGGAAGGGACTTCCAGCAGTGCATTACTCGTTAAAGATGGCCGGTACAATAGGCAGGTGTCAGGTCAGTGCAATCAGCCAGGAGCACAGCGCGTATCGATCCCTCGAGCAGCACTCTAACCCAGATAAAGGCAGCTTATGACAGCATGTGAGAGAGGACAGCTCTTCACAGCTCAGCCCGGGTCAGAGCACAGAGGGAACGGACTGGGAGAAACCTGTCAGCACATGAGCAAAGAGTGTTTAACACAGGGGTGGAGAGCACTAAACACAGGCCTTTGAAGAGCTGGAATAAACTGAAGCAGATGTCCAGTGAGTGGGACGACTGTGTGTGTGAGCTAGAGTTTATTTATCCTAGGTAGATGGATTTATTGATGACTGACAGCACTGATACTTTGTGCATACGTCATGCTTTTTGAAGCGTCTCTTGTTTTTTTTTTGGGCCTTGAAACTGATGTCCTCTGAACTTCCTGCACGCTTCCTGCATGCTTCCTCCATACGAGCCTGTGAAGTGCCAGAGGAGTGCTTGAGTCGAGCACAGACAGGAAGAGGAGTGTGTGTCCATTAAAGCAGTCTCCTCCTGGCTATCTCTCTAACTTCAAGCAGTAGAACATTAAAGTTACTATAATGCAGGGGGCCATTTTTTTCCCCTACCTGACGCTTGCACATCACAGCCTTGGTGCGCTAATGATGGGAGAAGTACCAACACACACACACATAAAGACAGACACACACCATTAGTTCGGCTCAGGCAGCCTTCAGAAGTCCCCTGCACCCCAGTGGGCCTCGTTCTGTCTAACCATCCCTATGTTTGTCTCCAGAGATCCATTTCTACATGGTTCTGTGGCTGACTCTTTTCAGCGTTTACCAAAAAAAAAAAAGAAAAGAAAAAAACGCTTCCGCATAGCAGTAAATATTTGCATCAGAGTCTGGACTTTGTCCTTGCAAATAGCCTACAGTTGAGGGGGAAAATCTTTTTTTACATTTTATTTAACCTTTATTTTACTTTTACTAGGGTAGTCACATCGAGATAAAAATCTCTTTCAAACAGGAGCACCATAGTTACCACAGACAGCCAAACACAACACAGGACACAGCAGATTATAGTGCAAAAAGTAGCTTTTATAGTGCAATAGTTCTACTTGAAATAGCTGCAGATCTGATCATAAGATAAATTGCATGTGTCTGTAAGGCATTCCAAATTTGCATTCGCAATTACTTTAGAATTTGACCGCAGAGTTTGCAAAATGTTCATTTATATGCTTCAACAGGATCCAAAAGATCCAGGGTTCAGCTTTAGGGTATTATTAGGCACTATGTTTATTTTTAAGATGTTTGTACACATACAGTGATTTGCAGCAGAACAGTGACAGGAGGCCATTTGTTTTCTGGTGACATGAGGGACTCGATGTTTGTGTGTCCAGCAAAAGGACAATGTTGAGAAAAGTTCAACTTGAGGCAAGTATGGGGCGATTTGGTGCAGCGACTTCCAGTGGAAATGAAAACAGTAGGATGCACATGATCCGTTCGTCTGGTTTATGGGACACTAGTTGCATCACCCGCTGATCATCGTAGGAGCGCCTACAGTCGACATCATGGAGCAGGAGACTTGCAGCACCTCTCTTTTCATTCACAAACAATTTCAATAAAATATATCTTTTTTTTTTTTTTTTTTACTTTTGTTTGTTGTATTATGTTTGAAATGGAAAAATAAGATTTTTTTTTACCTACGTTAGAAAGACAGTCCTGTTATGGATTGGTGATATGCCCCTGTATGCATTGTCTGCAGTGAGGCTTTCTATAGAGAGGTGTGTGCCTTTTGATAACTTGTCCAATCAATGAAATCTACCACAGGTGCAATCAAGGTGGAAAAATATCTCCACGTCGGTTAAGAGAAATGGGAGGCACCCAAGCTCGATTTTAAGTGTTGTTCAAAGGGTCTGAATACATCTGTGCATGTGCTATTTCAGTTTTTCACTTTTCATACATTTGCCCACATCTCTGGAATTGTGTTTTTATTTTGTCATTAGGACAGACAGTATATGTGTGCGGAATTAAGCGCTGAATTAAGTACACTATATGGACAAAAGTTTGTGGACACCTGATCATAGGTTCATGTGTTATTTCTGAACATCTCGATCCACTTTTTGTCCCTGTTTGGTGTTATAATAACCTCCACTCCCCTGGGAAGATGTTCCACTAGATTTTGGAGTGAGGTTGTAGAGATTTGTGCTTATTCAGCCACAAAGGCGTTAGTAAAGTCATGTACTGATGTAGCGTGAGGAGTCCTGGAGTAGAGTTAGTGTTCCAATTCATCCCAAATTGGTATTTAGTAGGGTTGAAGTCAAAGTTCTGTATCAGGCTACTAAAGATCTTCCACTCCAGCCCATGTAAACCATATTTTTATGGAGCTTGCTTTGTGCACTGGAACAGGTCTGAATCTCCTTAATTTAACACTACCGCATCCAAAAACAGTTTGTGGAAGAACCACAAATGTACTGTACATAGTATTAGACATATATGGCTGAAAAAAAAGTGTGTTCTAATACCTTTGTCTATATAGTGTACATTAAGCACACACACACACACACACACACACACACACACACACATATATATATATATATATATATATATATATCTCCTTTGAACTTTCCTTAGCCAGAATTAGCCTTGGCCTTGTAGATGCTTCTACAACTGTGCCATATATTTTCCATTTTTACTAACTGGATATCACAGTGCTCTTCAAAGTTAGGAATATTTCATTTCCTGACTTGTTTTGATTCTTTGTTTTCCTAAAGCTCTTTGTTTGGGTATGTTTTCTAACAAACTCTGGGTTCTTCCAGGATTAATCAGCTAAACAAATTAGTTATGTGGCAAATGCGATTCCGTGATAAACTGGAGGCACGAGATTCGGACCGCAGTAAAAACGGGGGATTACTGTATTTTAAGATGTATTGATTTTTCGTTCCTATTTCAGTATGTTTTGACTCTTTTGTTACGATTTTTAACATATCGCATTTCAAGTTTCAGGATGTAACTGAGTTGAAAACTTTATAGACTGTTAAACTCGAATATCGCAAAATAGTCAAAAACATGCTTGTCGTAATGCAGGAACGTGTGTCACTGGATCACACTAAATGTTTTGTGGTTGTCAGTTTTTGTCTTCGTGTAAACTTTTGCCCCTGACTGTAGTTGTATGTTTTATGTCTACTGTATATAATATGCGGAATACTTGGCTGACGTGTCTTCTTGCCCTGGCTAAGCTTCTCGAGACATCCTCATGATATCTTTGCCAAGGAGTGTTTCTAAGCCGTATTATAGGCATGGGTGATGATAAATTTCCCTGACAGCTTTGTGGAAATCTTCAGCAGCATGCTTTATATTGTGGACTTGGGTTGAGAAAACGAGGACATTTTGTTATGACTAACACTATAGATATTTCACATAATGTTTCGCCCACTTAACGCATTCTGTTGTAGGCCCTGCAGCCAGACAGTGCTTTTTTTTTTATTAAATTTTTTTTTATTCCTCTGGCGAACAGCATAAAAAGCTGACACAGTCACAGTAAACACATGAAGGTCACTTCTCTCCTCTTTCCACTCTCAGCCACAAAAGCCTCATCTGTTTTAATGGAGTGTTCTCAGAGCGCCTGTGTTAGCCTGTGTAAAAGCACTAGTCTCTCCATGATGTACCCTTTGCTTATTCTCTCACTCGGCCTATTGTGTTCAGTCCCGCCTTTTTTTTTTTTGAACCCCCCTTCCCTTCAGCTCACTCCTATACAGTGCCTCTGAATTATTCTCAGTGCAAGATGAACTGTATCAAAGCTACAAGGCTAGTGTTTGGTTTCAGGTTTAAACGTGAAGGTGTTTCCTTACCTGCTTCGTATTCATTCTCACAATGGCCAGAGTAGACTCTCTTGTTTCTCAGTAAGAAGAGTCGAGACAAGACCTTTGTTTTCCACTTCATCAGATGCTAGCATGTTTTTTTTTTTTTCCTCTCGCTCTTGTTCTTTCTCCCTCTTTCTTCTTTCCCTCCTCCTAGAACAAGGGCTGGAGAGCTGCCATCTCTTTGCTCTCAGACGGCTCTCTTAGGCCATGCTAAGCCACTGAGAGGGGAAATCGCTCCATGTGTTTGGACTAGCTCTCTTCTGCTTGACTGCAGTTCTGATACAGTCGGGGTAATTCAGCGTGCTAAACAGTTTTTGTAGAGTTTCAATCCTGACAAACAAACTGCTCTGTGTAAAAGTTAGTGATCTGTGCTGTGTCCTGTTGGCACCCTGTTCTACACTGGCCATTTTGCTTCCCTAGTTCACCCACTTTCTGTGCTTTCATACTGTACCTACTGCACAGTTTCCTCTGCACTTTATCCGAGACCTCTGGTCCAGGCGTAAGCATGTTGTGAAGCGGTCTATAGGGCACGTACTGGGTGGTTAAGGTTCCCTTTGTTTTATTGGATAGTCTCTTTGACCTCTGTGTGATATCTGATTGAAGCGCCACAGTTATTCTGGACTGCATTTGTCATCATTCCTTCTTATCGCCTTAACCGTTAATCCTATTTGTGCCTCATCATGCAGTCCATTATATCAAGCTGAACATTGTTTACCGCTTCCCGGCATGGACATTTCTCCTCCGTTGTTCGTTGTTGTAATTGTTTGCGCTCTCAGTACGGTCCTGAGGTTTTCTTGCTCCCTTTCATCCTTATCATTCTCCATGCAGACCGAGTGATAAGGATGAAAACGAGCTCGCATATTCCACCGCACATTTGGAAAACAATGTGTTTGCGATCGGTGCGTTCGAGTAATGGTTAATTTATGTAAGCACTGTTGTATTTTGAAATAATCATTGCAACACACGTATAAAGTGTCTTGATGCAATGGCCTAATCACTAGCATTCCTATCCTCTCGCAGGGTTTCTTCTTGACCGTGTCCTTGGAGTCGATCCTGAAGGTGGCGAAGCATGCCTCGGAGAACAACAAGATCTTCTGCATGAACCTCTCTGCTCCCTTCATTAGCGAGTTCTTTAAAGATTCGCTAATGAAGGTCATGCCCTACGTGGACATCCTGTTCGGCAACGAGGCGGTAAGTCGGCAAAGATCGGTGCGTAATTGCACAGGCCTCCTTAAACCATCTCGAAAGATTTTGCCGCTTATGTGACATCGTTTTAATCCTTTCACAGCTCCATGGCACAAGACAAGTGATGAAACCACTAGGTTTAAAGTTGTTCATTAGAAACCATTGTTCAAATTATTCAAAACGATATCCAATATTTATACATAGCCTTTAAAGGCCTCGGGTTTATCAAAAATACCAAGATCAATGAATATGCTAATACTAATCACTAAATTAGCATGCCTGCTAGGTGACCTCCAATAAACTAGCTCACGCTGTCAGGGGAAGACTCAAGTCTCGGTTAGAATCTTTATTTCAAACGATAGTGTAATTCTGATGTGTAGAAGCAATTGAGCTTACCTAATAGTACTAAAAGTTCTTTTAGAAATGCTTTTTACTTACTCTACAGGAAGTCTTTGTTGTGAATACAGATGCATGATGATGTGGGAGAAAGTCTGTCTAATCAGTCCTTTAATCTTCCTTAGTGGTAAAACACTTAATGTATTGATTATGTGCATGTAATAGTGTTTAACAGTAAAGAGGAACATGTGTGAAACAAGTCATGTCTCTTAGTAAGTACGCACTGATTAGAAGGGAAGTTTGTGTATGAAGTTTAGCTTAGCCCATGCTTTTCTGTCTTTGTCACAAAATCTCTATGAAGGTGCCATCAGGGGGGCTAGACATTCCACAATCCCCTTCAATTACTCTCGTATTTCATGATCGGTGAGTGTCTCTGTCTTCTGGGAGTCATCACGGTTCCATAGCCGCAAGTGTGTGTATGCGTGTGTGGTGTAGCACACTGTGACAGACAGCCAGTGTGGTAAATTGTGTTTGTGTGTGTAAGACTGCTGTGCATCAGGCCTGACAGGCTGAAACACTGCGGCTTGCTCTGGATCTCCTCTCAGCAGCACCGCAGTTCTTCCCTCCCTCCTCTGACACGCTAACGGCTGATTAGATATTAAACACCAGTATTCCTCCCAATCACCCAGCTCCCACTCGGGCTTCTTATGGCAGGAACAGCTGTGCTAATCCGTTTAAAAACCAACATGGCCACCACCTCCCTTTTAGCTAAACTAATGAGATAATTAGGGCGCTACACGTACAGATCCACATCGCCCGTTAGAGCCTTTTGCGTTCTGGGGTGTTACTGCATTACTCTTGTGGAGTGTTTTGGCAGCTGGATTTTGTACGCGTATGAGAGACGGGCCTTTATCTGCGCTCGCAGTGGTGGGCACACTGAGCTGCTCGCCTCCTTAACTGGCACGCATGAAGTATGTAATATCCAGGGAGCAGCACTGGCCTAATTGAGTCCTTCCCCGCTTCACGACATAAACCAGAGAAAGTGAAACGATTCAGGAAATGTAATGGCCTCCAGTTAGGTTAATTAAGCGAGTGCACAGAGCGGTCCGAGCCAAAAGCAGATGGCGCTCAACAAATAACGCCATACACATTCTTACCATAGTGCCTGCACACACACACACACACACACACACACACACACACACACACACAATGGCAAACAATTTGCCCTCCATTTGCCAGCACACGTGATCAAATTCAACAGTGTGAATTGTCATTACAGATGAATTTGTGCAGTAGAGGGCTCAGACAATGTAGAAAAAACTTCATGATTAATTGGAACAGAATGAATAACCCTGACTGATGTAGTGTAAAGCAGTGATTAACTCCAGCACGGTGCTCAGATTGTTTTAAATAACAGGGGAGTTAAAGCTATGATTGCTGGGAGGTTGCGAAATGATTGAAATTGCTCTGTTGCTGCTTATGAGACAGCGTGAGAGAGATAGGGACGGAAAGAGGAGGACCGAGGGAAAGCCTGAGAGAGCTGGCTCATTGTGCAGATCTGCCCAAAGGCCTTTTCCCAAAGACCTCCACCACCCCGTCCCGCTCAGACATGAATAATATTATTGAGCTCTGCGCTGCTCCGGACCAAAGGGGAAATCGGATGGTTGCTTTTTGACATTTGCCAGGACAAAGACAGAAGGATGTGCAGATAAACTGAAACTTGGTTACATATTCCGTGCCTGCATTATTTACATTAGTCACAATCGAGTTACTGATTGCGGACTTCTGCCTTTTCATCTTGTGTGCGTGACGATTTGTGTATGTGTGTGTGTGTGTGTGTGTGTATGCGCTCACACATGTGGTTGCAGTGGCGATGAAGCTCATGCTTTAGTGTGCGAGTGTGTCTTCCCTTCCTGTTTGCATCTGCGTGACAGGCAGGTTGTGAAAGAAGCCTGAGGCAGCGAGAGATTCGCATGACACTAGGCCTGCATCCCACAACTGATTTAGCCCCAGCCACACACGCACACACATGCTTGAAAACAGATGTCAAGTGCCACAGAGCTCACTGACATTCAAACAGGTTCTAAAGCTTTGAGCCTCCACAATCCGCTTTTTTTGGGCCCCCATGCAGCCACAGGACTCTCTTGCAAACTTTTAAAGCATTTCCTTCTATTTTGCAAGAGAGATGAACATTGTGGACTGCTGAGACACACAGTAAGGGAGGATTGAGAGAGAAAGCGAGGGAGGAAAGGAGGGAAGTAGAGAGTGGAGGGGGTGAGGTAATTAAAAAAACGCATAAGAGAAGATGCTGTCAAGGGAACTTGAGTGCAGGCTGTACACTCAAGTAGTCTCCCATGGCATCACCCACAGCACTCAATTAAAGCCTGACTATCTGCATACGCCTCCTGTGGAACGGCCGCCAAGGCGACATTGTGAGAGACACAATTAGACTTGTTAGGGAGAGAGATTTACTTTCCAGACTGCATGCACTAGTTGTCAGCACGGCTCCTGAATTTGGACTCGGAAACCCAAGCACAGATTTGTTTGTTAATGCATCAGTTTTTGTCATTCTGACCAAAGGCTTGGCTACACCACGAGAAATAATAGTTCTCACGCGAAATAATCTGCAAGTTACGTAATAACAAATGCATCGTTTAGCACAAACCGAGCGCTGCTTTTGACCTGCATTGTGTACCTACAAGTTTCTATGCCCTGCTAATCATTTGGGAATTGTTGCACTATTACTGCATGTTTGTGTCAGTTATATAAGATGTTTTAGTAGGGTGTTTTTTTTGTTGTTGTTTATTCTCACTGTTGATAAAAATAAATATAGCTTGAAAGCATTTGATGGGGTTGAATGTAGTGAAGTAAGCAGATGCTAGCAATAATTTATGCTAGGAAACAATATTCTCAGGAATATACCAACTCGCAGATGGTGTATATATGCTGGGTGTGCACCAATCAAGTACTGGTTATTCCTATAAGAGGTCAGACAAGCCAAAACAAGCTTATACAAGACTTATAAACACAGGACACAACCTGTTTTAAAGTATGCTCTTATCATGCCTGTGATGTTTCACATAACTTCTTAAAAAAAAAAAAAAAAAAAAAAAAAACCTAATGCTGACCTGGTTACAGTAAGAACATTGGTATTGAATAAATATCACCTTTTTATCTAATCACTGGATTTTAATCATCATAGATCAATATTGGAAAAATCTGAATGTCCTTACATGCAAATATAAGTAATCTGTTGGGAAAATGCTCTCTCTGTCTGGTTCCCCTTGAGGTTTCTTCCTTATGTCATCTCATAGACTTTTCCCTTGCGATTGTTACCTCAGATTTTTTCATTGAAGTTCGACAGCTACATCTGGATTTCTGTAAAGCTGCTTTTTTTTATTATTAAAAGCTCCATAGAAGTCAAATTAAATGACTGTTAAAAGGAATGTCAAATGCCTCCAGTATAATGGTTCATCATTTCTAACTAACTAGAAAATTTTATTGGAGGCATCCTTTTTTTTCTTTCCTTATTTTGTAGCTTAAAAGTGACCTTCAAGGTGTGTGTGTGTGTGTGTGTGTGTGTGTGTGTGTGTGTGTGTGTGTGTGTGTGTGTGTGTGTGTGTGTGTGTGTCATTTTTCCCAAATTATTTGCCGTAGGAAATTATACAAAGCAATAATAACAAAACAGCCTTCGATGTCTGGTGTAATGGTATATTCATTATGCAATAGGGAATTGTAATAATATACATTGCAATGTATAAAATAACAAGTGTAGACAAGCAAGTATCTGAAGGTAATGTAAAAAAAAAAAAAAAAAAGACCACACACTGTTCATGTAACAGCCTGAAAAGCCTCTAGACTGCTATTTCAGGGAGCACTCAATAGAATTGTGGTTTGTTGGAACACAGTTTTCATACCTCGGAGGGATAGTCGATGGTTTGCGTGTTGCTGTGGGATTCCAGTAGGGTTTTGCGCTGGAAAAGTTCACCTAACAACTATAATCTGAGAGTTTAGAAGCTTTCGCCCAGAATATCCTTTAGCACGAGCCACAAAAGCCATTTTTCCACTGAGGGAGGTGGACAGGGAGGTCTGGGCTTTGAGACACACATATACACATATTTACACACACACACACACACACACACACATACACACATACTGCCTACAGCCCTGTGTGTGCAACAGCACAGTAATGATGGATGGGAGAGAAGACATGGCACTGAGGGCAGATCAATAGCTGCCAGCACGGCCGGTGTATTTCTTTCACAGCATCTGAGTGCAGGATGTCAGCTTGTTGTTGCCAGTATGATTTGGAGAAGTTTAACAGCAGCATGCTCTGCTGCACTATATATCAGCCAGCTTGACTTTTGGCAGTTCTCGTGAGTGGGACCGTACGCTCGGCGTGCGTCCCGTTAGACTTGCAGGATCGTGGGAAGGCGGATTATTGAGATTATTGCCTTTTCGGTCTAAAAGACTTATCGTGATTGCATTTTATTTTTATTCACTTCTATTTCGTGTTTTCCTCTTGACCGTAATAATCAGCTTGATTTCCCTGATGCGCAGTACTATTGAACTTCGCACACACATTTACGCACGCAGACTCGTGCGCACTTGAACAAACACACAGTCACGTGTCCATGCTGTCACCCGTATCTCGTGTCATGGAACAAGGGGAGGACTGACGCGTCTCCAGGGAAGTACCTGTCATTTCTCTAATGAGATCATCATTCCCGATGCCCGTCTGACTCGTCTGCTGCACTCACCTGTCACACATGACCAGAAAATTCACCAGCAGTTTTGGTTGTTTTTGAACACACACCATCATGAGCTACTTGTAGGCAGCATTCTAGAGAATAGACTAACTGAAGCTGTCTGCTTGAAATATCTTTTGAGTCCAAAATGCTGTCAGAACAAACATAAGATGGTGTTACAGGGAGCGCAGGAAATAGTAGTAGGTTTTGTTTGTAGATATGTCAAACACTGTTGGGGTGAGAGTGGAAGGGTTCAATCTAAAACCCTTAAGTCTTCTTCATTTACAGAACAGTATAAATGTATATAAATTCCAAGTAGATACACTTTGAAGTCTTAACTGAAATAAGGACCGTTTTTAAACATTTGTATGGTAAAAAATAATCAATAGAAATGAATTATATTTATGATCAATTATATTTTTACATTCAACTACTTTTGCATCTTGCTTATGGGTTCTGGACCATTTGATGGGGTCCTTGATGTGGCCGTCTGAATTTCAGCATTTGGCTGAAACTCTTTAGAGACGTTGGAAAGTGGACAGTGAGGACTGTTTTAACAAGGAAATGGTAGCTCATTGATTAAGATTAAGGGGGAGGTGGTAATTTAGTGGTTAAGGCATTGGACTTTGGAGCCAAAGTTTGTGAGTTCAAATCCCACCCACACAAAGCGCCCACTCCTGGGCCACTGAGCAAGGCCTATATTTCCATAGATGTTTATGATCAGAAAGTAATGAGTTCAATTTCCAGCACCACCAAGCTGCTCCTCTTGGGCCCTTGTGAAAGGCCCTTAACCCCCAGTTGTTTAGTTGTATAAAGGATGCATATTGATACATGTTTAACTGATTCCAAACAGCACAATGTTGCATAGTGTTTGCCTAGCTTCCACAAACAAAAAATGTGGCGAAAATTGACATTTTTGTGTAGGCTTGCTGTATCTAGAACCAAGTGCATGATTGATTGTTTCAGATATGGCATGCCCCAAGCTGATGTATTGCTGCTATGGCAAAGGTTTCACAAAATATCTAGTATTTACCACATTTTTTTTGTCCTCTATCATTTGGTTACTCCTGTACCACCATAGTTTTTTTCATCTTCTTCTATAGTTCTTCCTCTAGTTTAAATGGTCATGAAGTTCTCTGCTTCACTGAAGACCTCAGCCAATCATTATGCTCTCCACATTGTTTGCATCCATAACTTGTTTAACACACTTTAGCATTGAGTTTCTGTATACAAATCCCTCAAAACAAGCCACCCTAGATTTTCACCATCCTCATGAAATTATAGCAGGTTGCTACTTCAATCAGTCAATGAAGATGTGTTGAAAAACTCAAGTCTTTGATATATTGCACTATTACACATCAGCGTTTTAAGCAGCACAATGTGGATGGTGCCTGGTTGTGTGTTGCAAGTGTATTTGACTGGCCTGCAGCTCAGCATGCTTGCCGGTGAATATGTGCATTTAGCTCCACTATATTTACACACAGCCATTAGTCGGTTTGTTTATCGTGCCAGAGCCGCAGCTGGAGTCTGGAGCCCACAAACTTGTTTACATGCGAGCGTACATTTTCGGTGACGGGCTCAGGGACAATGGCAGGCTTTGAAAGTGATCAGAACATAGTCTGGTGCGGTAATAAGGCTGTCATTGAAAGCGATGTCACATGTGCTGAAGTGGAAATGTTTTCTCTCGCACTCTCATCTCATCTCCTCTCCTCCGTACAGGACAGGAGAGACAGCAGTCAGCGCCCGTGATTCTGGTAATGATATCATTACGGCGAGCAATTGCTTCTCATGCATTGTTTAACAAAGGCACTTTTGAAGTGCTCCGCTCAAAACCCCAGACTAAGCTTTCACATGCTGCCAGTACACTGCAAGTGGAACCCAAACGAGGGGAAGGAGATCAAGGGGAAACACCTTTTTTTTCCCCCTTTTTTCCACCACAAGCTCTCCACTCTTTTTTATTCACGAAAAATAAAAAGCATAATTAACATCTCAAAGTGGACACTCCCCTCTTCACATGCATTTCATGCAGCCGGGATGTTTTGATGACCTCATTATTGCGGCCGCCGCGCTGCACAGAGCGTTTCCTTTAAGAGCTTGCCCTGTGGATATTTTCTTTCTCTTCTAACTGTGTCACACGCTAGTTGTGCACACGATGGAGGGAGTGGAGCAGTTAGCCATGGAGAACCACGGCAAAATCAAGAGCACTTTCTCAATGAAACTTAGTCTTAACAGTCTACCTGCCATTTATACCCACATCAGAATACAACGTCCTTCAGGAGCCGATCTCAGATGAGAGTTAAACAAACACTCGAGTGCCTTCATTGAGTGTGTGTGTGGGTGGGGGTGTACAGTACAATACATTAAGCACCTCTAATGAAAGAGGCTCTTGTGTGGACTGCAGCATTAGTGGTTTCAGGTTGTCACTGTGGGTTCTGTCCATTTGATTAAGCATTGATCTGGTTCCATTTTACACTTTGTTAGTGGCCGTGGTCTTGTTTTACATCGCGATTTGCATAAAACATGGAGGACAAGGGTCCACTCGCAAGCTAGTTTTGAGTGGTAATTGCAGGAGGCAGTGGTAAATACAAGATTAGAGGGTTGAAATAAATTTCTACTGAGCAGCTCTTCGCACCAAACAACTCTCTTGCTTGCTCTTTCTGTCTCCTTCCTTCTCTCACTCGCTCTCTCACTCTCTCTTTCTCCCGCTCTCTGTTGTTTGTCGCCCGTCACGCTCCACTTGGCCTGCTGCATTCTCAGGGGAGTACCTTAACACCTCAGCAGTGCTCGCTTTCTTCCCCTAATCTTTCTTTTCCCCTGCCCAGATTACTGTATTGATATCCATCTGCCAGCCTCCTCTAAAGGCCCGTGGCCCTTCACTGACTCGTATCGATGTGTGCGCAGCTCGCAGGCCAGCGATTATGAAATTACGCCTCGATCGCCCTCATCTGTAACCCACAATGCCGCCTTTTGTTTGGCTGCCGCATCAGTGGGTTTTTTTTTATTTTATTTTTTTATCCCGACAATCCATAACCATGTGAGAAATAACATCTCATGACTGCGTTTGTCAGACCGTCACCTCTCTCTTGGTGTGTTGTTTTGCAACTAGCTGATGATTTGAGAGATGAGTCTCTATTTGGCTCAGAACATCCTGGGTTTGGTTGAACTGGCTTGCGCTTACGTTCTTGGCAAGTATACAGTAAGTGCACTAGCTAACCCCGAACCGCAATCCTGGCTGCCCCAAATACTTCTCTGTGCTTCAAGTAAACCGTTTCTTTGTTTGTTTGTTTTATGCAAAGCAATAGCACCTGATGGAGTAGTGAGCATGATTGGTATCTGTTGTCTTCAACCATCTTTCTCATGTCAATCCTTGGCTGGTTGTCAAAGTGGCCTAACCCTGTCACCTAAATGCTGGTTTTATCCTGTTCAGTGGCTACAGATGCACTCCCTTAGCTATCATTCCTCATTAAACCTCCTTCTCTCTCTCTCTTTCTCCCTCCCTCTACCCCCCCCCTCTCTCTCTCTCTCTCTCTCTCTCTCTCTCTCTCTCTCTGGCTTTGCACGTCTTTGTTCTTTTGCCTTCTCTCCAGACCTTTCCCATGAGTCATAAATTACAGAGGGTGGAGAAGGTCTCCTAAGCTTTTTTTTTTTTTTGGTTTGGTTTTTTTCCCCCCTTCACCACTGCATGCAACTTGTGCAACTCATTTAAAAGGAAAGAAGGATAATTCTTTTTTTTAGGTTTTTTTTTTGAGAAGCCACTTTGTGTTGATTTTCATGCTCAGGCTCTGAGTCATTGTGAATGCAAATAATCGGCACGGCTTTCTGAATGAAGGAACAAAACATTGTTTATCCGCTAATGAATCTCTCCGTGAAGCTGTGCATGAAGAATGTCCTCACCGTTTCATCACCAATTTGTCCTTTTGTCCTTGCAGTTAATTAATTATGGGCCTCATAATGCTTAAGGCACGTGTAGCGCGGCCCGGGCACGTGTCAAGCGCTAACGAGTGTGAGATAGTTTCCTGTAAGATTTAGCTTTTTGATAAACTTGACCAGTAAAGAGTGTCAACTTCAATTTAATTAATTTATTTATTTTTAACAGGGCCCAAATTGCTGCTAATTATAGAAGTTTCTCTTGACATAATACTGTTTAATCACTCTCAATAAAACCAAGGTTCAGCTTGGCTCATATTATTGGTGCCATGGAACCTGGAAGGCTTTTCTGTAAGGGGTTTAGGATTTTTGTCTGACTTCTAGTGTAAATTGTAGACCTAACCTTGATACGTCCAGGCTTTGAGCTGCACACGCATTCAGAGATGCATAAACACTCGCACGCACACATATACACACGTGCAGCCTCATAACCCTGAAAAAGTCTCTTGAAGCCTGGGACTGGAACCAAACACAAACAACTAAATGTCACACAAGGATATTGTTTATGTAGCACTCAGAGGATTTCTTTCTCGTCTTATGATGGAGCCATGTAGTCTTTCTTTATTCGCTGTACATGTGTCAGGTGTGGGTGTGTGGGGTAGATTAATGGACCCGTCTTGTGTCAGCATTGGTGACAGACTCTCAGACTGTGTGTATCCCTGCTGGGACCCTCTGCCCTGCCAGCCATGTAGCTGGATCCCCCTCCTCTCCATCTTTTAAAGAGCCACGTTGTTCCAACTGCTCCCTTGGGGTCATACCGCCAAGCAAAAGGGCATGACCTAGCGTGCACATAATTGGCTTTATTTCTCCATCACATCACGCCGCTGCTTTATCGCTTTCATTGTTCAGGATTAAGTGCGAATATCCTTCTTTCAGACGCTACTCATGATCTCCTGAACACTTAATTACATTTTCATTTACAAGGGGCTTTAATCCTTGTTCTGCATCTAGCAGTGCTGGCTGGGGAATGTCTTATTTTTATTTTTTATTTTTATTTTTTAATGTCCACTGTGGTCCTTTTTAATGTAACGGTATCGTTGCTTATGTAAAGACAGCAGAGCCATTTGAAATCAGATCTTCATTTGACGTGTCTTTCTTTTTCTTATGAGGGCGGAAAATGTGAGCAGCACACCGAGGCAATATGACGAGGCAAGCAGGCTTTGGAGACGGGAGTGTGTGGGCTAAGTGAAATGCTATCACTGCGGTGGTGTGTAATTAAGCGTGTGTGTCTCTCTCTCTGTGTGTGTGTGTGTGTGTGTGTGTGTGTGTGTGTGTGTGTGTGTGTGTGTGTTGTTTTGCAGGAGGCTGCCACGTTCTCGCGCGAGCAGGGTTTCGAGGTGAGTGGACATCGGCTCGCACGCACTAAACACATCCTAAAGGATTATTTTTCAGCTGATAATGAAGTTCTTTTTCGGACAGTGATTGATGCGCTATTATACTCCCTTGGCCCCCTCGCAGCAGTCGCCATAGCAACCTGGCAGTCGTCATGGTTTCTTTGTTCAGCCAGCGCTGCCGCTCTCTCTCTCTCTCTCTCTCTCTCTCTCTCTCTCTCTCTCTCACTCACACACACACACACACACACACACACACACACACACACACACACATACATACATATACACACATCTACACACATTCTCTCCTCTATTCCCTCACACTCACACACATTCTCTCCTTTGCTCCCTCTCTTACAGACACACACATGCACATTCTCTCCACCGCTCCTCACACACTCACACACACCTCTCCCCTCTCTCTGCTTTTCTGTTATGACGCATTCCTCCCAGGCCTGCACCCAACATCGCCTACAGATGTTATTTATTGAATTTTGAGCAGGCTCTTGGGAAGAGAGAGAGAAGTCCTGAGGGGCAGGCTGAGCACAGGCTGCGATTGGCAGGTGGCTTTGTTAAGGAGCCCACCTTGTTAGCTTCATTAGGCTATGAGGATTCACTGCTCAGCTGTGGTATTATCCTCAATTATGCAGCGCTGTCATCTTATCATACATCCAACCCCCCAGTCCTCCTCCCTCTATTCTCTCCTTCATAAATCCTGGAACACCTCTCCTCCAAATATGTAAACAGAGTGAATGGTTGCATTAATGCATTACATGTCGGAATAGTAAGAGTTATACGTAAGTGAATAGGTTGAGAGCAGATAATACTAATGTACTACTGAATTCACAAGAGGAAGTTTGATGTGTGTGTGTGTGTGTTTGGGGGGGTATTGGGAGGACAGGGGGTGTATGTGTTAGCCCTGTCCTGGGCTCATAAAATGCAAATTCATTCGGAAAGTAAATGTGAGTTTAGGAACGATATGCTTAAATAATTGAAGTGGCTTATCTTTTTTCCAAGCGCAGAGCTATCCGCCTGAATGTGTTTCTTCTCGGTATGAATAATTGTCTTCACCAGGATCACTCAAGGTGCGATCGACGTGACTAGAATGCAGAGCAGCAGAGTCGGTTAGAGAGAGAGAGAGATACAGGGGGGAAAAACGGGTGAGGGCGGGAGAGATGGAGTGTAAGTGCAGAGGGGAGATGGAGGAAAAGGAGAGAGGGAGAGAGAGAAATAGGCGAGGAAGGGTTGGTGAGCCAGAGCGAGTGGAGGAACAGAGGAGGGGGCGAGGGCTTGCATTGCACACAGTAAATATATAAATGGCAAGCACTGTCACACACTGTGAGTACCTCTTCACTGATGTCATGCACGTCAATTTGATTTAGGACTTATGAGAGAGGGAAAAAACTCACAACTACTTTTTTTTCTCTTGCAAGCCCACATCAGAAATTCGGACAAGGTAAAACACATGTACGTAGGCAAAAAAATCTCTCGACTAGTTTTTCCCTTCTCCCCCGCCTCCAGTGAATTTCTGCGCTCTGAGACGTCTCCACACATCAGTTGCTTTTCCACAGCAGCTAGTCAGGCAAACGGCTAAGGAGCGTTCACACTGACACCACCAGATTGACTCTTTGTGCTTCAGTTCCCAGTGTGTTTTCCGATTTCTCTTAAACCGCAACGCAACGTGCCACCTATTGCTCAGAATATCTCGTGTAGGGTTTTATTATTGTTATTTTAATAGCTATGGCTTTGTGACAAAAGTTACAGCTTTTTTCACAGATCTGCATTAGCGTCTGCGTCTCTTCCCGGAGGTGTTTTCAGCATCCTCTATGGTGGCCAGGTCAATTGTGAGAAACGAGTATGAAATCCCAGACTCTCCAAAAAAAAAAAAAACAGCGAAAAATCAAACACATCTGTTCTGCTTCTATCTAATCCCTGTTGCTCCGAGATGGAGGCTTGTTAATAAATCAATTTACATCTCAAGAAGGGTAGATAAGAGCATGTTATTTTTCTTCTGTATTGAACCATCATTAGACCAGGCGCACACTGTGATCCGATCCTCATCTGTTGTGCTTAAATAGCATTAGATGTTGAATCCGCCGCAGGCTAATTGAATGTTCTGTTGGATGCTGTTCCTCCGACAGATTACAGTGGAGGAGTCGTTTTTTTAGCTTTAATATGGATACAGAATTGGGCTCCCTAATAATGCTGGATATTCCCCCTCCCCCCTCCACCCTTTACTAATTTTTATTATCATTCTTTCATGGTTATTAAATGAGGTGATTATCACTGACCACATCCTTAAGGGTTTTTATTAACTGTAAGAAAGTCACTGAATAGTGGGGCATTATGGATATGGATAAACGTAATTAAGTCATGGCGAATGCTTTTCTGTGGTCGAAGGTTTTGCCCAGCCACCTCATCGATTTTAATGAATAGAAAATCTATTGAGTTAGCCAGAAGTAGAAAGAGAAATAAATATGAAAATATGCGCGAGACCGTGCCAGGGCTGTGCGGATAGGGAGTGTAGATAGGCCGCTTAAATCTGGCCATGTGTCAAGGAAATTGTTGTACCGCATTGAAATGTAGAGGAGCACAAATTAAAAAAAAAAAAAGCCCTGGCTAATCTCCCCATGTCGGAACAATACAGAAACAGAGCGAGCTGATGAGTGCAGTTTTGATCAGTGTGCGGTTTTTAGTGCACTCTTGGGCCTTGGATGTGACACTGGCTAGTTTTAAATTCAGCCTCAGTGACAAATTGGTTTGGCAAAATCCTACTTTCTCCACATTAGAGCCACCCATCGACTCTTTCTCCCCGAGCCCTGGAACCGTAAACCTCTTTTAGGGGTGATTACTGCTTCTGCTTGTGTGTGGGGAAACAATTTATAAGCCCACACCATATTTAATTTAAGAAAGTCTGTATCAGTGGGGAAACAGCGTCTTCAGGAGCACCGTCTGCCTGGGAAGATCTACATTCCCTGGAAGAGCTCTTGCCTTTTTTTCCCCCCATCATTCTGGTCTGGAGGATCCGGTTTGCAGTGCGCCCTTGATGGGTTAATTATGAGGCGAGCTCTGACAGCTGATATTCGGATCAAAGTGAACAGACGTGTGAGCTTTTCTCGGTTTTCCAGGCGTACGCTGTGCGTTCATGCCGATGCCGGGCAGAGATAAGTGACTGAGGGCAAGGTGGGAAGAAAAAACCCAAACAGCCATCATTGACAACATCTCTGCACCTCCCTTTTATTAAAAACGTGCTGCTCGGTAAATGAATTGAGATCTATAGATGGGACGGATCTAATGCGTGACAGAGGTGTTTCTGTTCTGCTAATTAAAGCCTTGCGTTTCCAATAAAACTCGCACATTCATCGAGCAGCATTAAACATGAATAGGGAGAAGAAAAGACATTTGAATGTAGGATGAATGCACATTAAAGAAAGTGGTGGTAGTAGTGAACTCTGAGGGACGCCTTTATGCAGCTCGGGCTAGCGATTCTTAACAAAACATCTGTTTTTCAGCGCGCGCTCGCCTCAGCCTGAATACATATAACAGACCTCTCTGCTTTTACAAGCTCAGTGAGTGGCTCTCCGATCAAATCCCTTGCTCTCTCTCACGCAGACTCCCCTGTGTGTGTAATGAAACACCCCTGGTCTTTTCTCTCTTTTCAGGAAAGAGCTGTTGGACATAGAGTTGCATTTCTGATTTGCATTGTGTTGGGGGGCCGAGAAAGAGGGAGTGAAAAATGAATGAGTAATCTTATCCAGGCATGCCGGACATTTAATCTGCGCTTTCCAGCCCTGTGCAGCCAGCAAAGTTTGAAGCTTGTGTTGTAGCAGTTTAGAGGCTCCGCCTGAATAAGTCTCCAGCGTTTTACCACTCCGTTGGGGGTGGAGGTATGTTTGTGCTTATAGCTTTTACCTGATAATCAGATTTTTGTTAGAGTTAATATTTCCCAGTGTGAGATTGGACGTGTCCAACCTGTGCCCCTCCTGTCAGCAGATCCCTGTAGACACACAGCTAGTGGTACGTTTATTGTGTCCAGTCAGCTGATACAGTAAATCTAGAAGTTTTTTATTGAGCCCTTGGATCTGGTAAAAAAAAAAAATTCCCACCAAATTAAACCCCAAAGCCTGGCTCTTGCCTTCGGTCTGTTTTGTCTAGTGTGAAGTTTCTACAGTCGTTATGATCATGTACTCGGTTTCAGATTCTTTATACAGGAGTGCCAGTCCTAATCGGAGCACTGTGTTAACCTTCCCCAAAGCAGCCACTGTTAATGATTACATCCATATTTATGAAGGCACTTTAAACGGAGGAAAGTCTTTTTTTTTTTTTTTAACTACAGCGTTTCAATTAATGCGCTTTGTCACTTACGCCGAGGTCCATGTTTGACAGTTCATTAAATAATTTATGTTGGATTAGATGCCATTAAAACCACTTTACCTTTAGTTGCTTACCTCGACTGTTGAGATCAAAAATTAAATAGTATTAATTATCCAGGCTGACCTCATAAGCATAATTGTCTCCAGGGGACAGGAGGGACATGTCCTTCCCATTTTTTTTAATCTAAGGTTTACTCTCTTTTCCCACTTTCTATTATGTCTCACACCACTTCTGAAACAAAAAACGACCCCCTCTGTGAACCCGTAGTCAATTCAATAACTGTTATTTGTTTGTGTAGTGGCAATATCCAGCGTGAGCAAACGAAGGGTTCGGCAGCGCTGCAGTAGGTTGATTGAGTCTGGTCTTTAGCATGCTAATTAAGGTTGGCCAGGCTTTGCAGAAAGCTGAGTGTTTTTCCGTAGGTGCAAGAGGGGGCTGTAGAGGTGTGGAAGCAGCTGGTTCTGCCTGGGAAACCGCACACACTCGTCCATTTAACAAAACTGTCAGGGCCTGCTGCCGCCATGGCCAAGCAGCTTCTCCTCTCTGCTCCTGGCACGGGCATGAGTGGACATGTGACAGACTCTGAGCTTTGGCAAGGCCTTACAGCTTCAGACCCTCTGACTGGGGCTTTGTGTGTGTGTGTGTTTGTGTGTGTGTGTGTGTGTGTGTGTGTTTGAGAGGGAGAAAGGGAGAGAAGAGCATGAAAGCCACCAGCTTTCAAAACCCCCCTCCACCTTCTCACAGCTCCCCTCAGCTCCTTCTGTCCAGTGCCAGCTGGGAGGTGTGAGGATTAGGAAATGCAGATGATCTCACTCAGTTCCCTAAACGTCTCTCTCTCTCTCTCTCTCTCTCTCTCTCTCTCTCTCTCTCTCTCTCTCTCCCTCTTTCTTTCTCTCCCTCTTTCTTTCTTTCTCTCTCTCTCTCTCTCTCTCTTTGTCTCTCTCTCTCACACACACACACACACACACACACACACACACACACACACACACAGACCTCCACTCATTCTCTCCATCTTCTCACGTTCTGTAATTGCAGAAATGTATTTGTTTGTTTGTTTGCTTATTTGTTATTATTTTTAATGACATATTGTTCTGACCTGAAAGTTGTATTGCTTGTCAGAGTCAGCACTCTACCACCATTAAATTTGACACTCCAGAAATGACTACTATTAATTAAAATACTCGATTGTGTACAGTGTAATGTGCGAGGCGTCCATATATTTCCTTATTTAGCATTTTCACAGTCTTCATAGCTGCTTATTGGAGTGTTTGTGATGGTCCTTTGCTGTAACTCATATGCTCTAATGCCTTTATATTATTGCAGACAGAGAACATAGAGGAGATTGCCAAGAAGGCCCAAAGCTTACCCAAGGAGAACAAGAAAAGGAAGAGGATTGTGGTCTTTACTCAGGGCAAAGAGGGCACTGTAATGGTCAAAGGTATGTGCAGTTAACCTTCATGCATTTGAGTACTGAGCCATGACTAAGTACATATTCAAGAATCATTGGATCATAGAGGATAAAAATCATTTGTATTGAGCACCTGGAGTGGGTGGGTTAGTAGGGGACATGTAGCATATGTTTTTTTCTTCAGCCATTTACTCATTTACAGTAGTCATGATGTTGATAGATTTCCTGTGTAAACATTTGTGAATAGCCCCAAACAAGGTCATTTTCAGAATGGCGCACCGTTCTCTCTGGCGGCCTTCGCTGTTGCGCTGCGTGAAATGAATTCACCCTTGGCAATGACCTCCTATCTCTCAGATGCAGAATTTCAAATCCGGAGGGTTGGAGCAGTCTGGGACATTGCTATGGTAACTGAGTGGTGGGGGGTTGGTTTCAGCTGAGTTGATAAGTTTAACTGTATAGTAGAGAAAGCATCACAGTTGTAGCTGATTAAGCCAGCGGGGTTTACGGTTCAAAGCAAGGCAGTGGGTTTGTTCAAAGGGAGAGGACGGGGTGGACGGGGTGAACACTTTCTGCTCGTCTCCTTGTGCACCTGGCACACCGACTGCTTTTTCTCACCGGCGCTGATTTATTCGAATCCTATTTGTTCAGCACAATTTCATTATATTGCCCTTTTGTCATGTGATTCATTGAGCACCTGAGCTGTGGTGACAGTGGGATCGGATGTTATAAAGATTCCAGTAAGATATATATATATATATCGTTAAGTGGGTGTTCTTTCTTTTATATACGTTTAATGAATTGTAGTATTGTACTGGAAAGGTTAATGAGTAGAAGCTCTTTCACGTCACCTGTTTGATCAATGGTTTTTATTCTCATTCAACAATACGACGTTTCTTTCTTTGTTAATTTGCCTTAATGTTTATTAAACATACTGGATCATCTCTACACACCCGGTTGCTGTTGGTTACCTATGAAACACCTCCAGAGATGTTCCCTTCAAAAAAAAAAAAAGAAAGAAAGAAAGAAAAATCTGTATTTGTGCTCGCTGCTGTCGTCCTCCAGGTCTAATCTCGTTCCAAATTCCACCTTACAGGATCAAATTGGTGTCGAAACGCAGCTAAAAACTCCTTTGCCTTCTACTACTTCCACAACATGCTACCCGAGTAAAGCTGCAAAGCCGTCTGTATCGGTTCCACCACGCTGCTTTTATCACACTAACGCTAATAGCATTAGTCCCTCTGGGCTGATAAGGGTGCTCAAGCAATTGCTACTCCTGTAAAGTCTCATCAGACGAAAGTGCTACAAGACAATCCTCCGCTTTTTTTTCTTCCTCCCCCTGCTGCAGAACTGCCAGTTCTCCTTTCTGTTCTGGAAAAAGACTCCAGCTAAGTTTGAGCTTTAGAGCAAAGACCCTCCTGGAGGCGGTTTTCACACAGCTGATGAATGGCTGCCTGGGCTAGCCTCTCCCAGCCCTTTCATATGAAGCTGTGGGGTTAGTGGCAGCCCCTGGTGAACTCGATATGAAACGTGTGATGAATGTTCGGAGCACGCCGAGTGCATGTACGAGGGTGTTGCTCATAAAAAAAATGGCAAACTTGATAAATGTCAGCTGAGGTGTGGGCCCAGAATAAGCGGGTTCAAATAGCCGGGGCGACAGAAAGAGTGCAGGATATTGTTATTGCTCCCTGTAGCCCCCCGCCAATAAACATCAATATAAAAGAGAATTAAAGATTTGCTCGGGCTCCCAGAGGCGGCACTCGGATGCCGTCTGATCCCCACATTTCATTTGCAATTTGCTCCGAGCGCGGGGATGTGATCGTTCTACGGCCTCTGAATGTCACCATGAAGTTGTTTTAATGATGATGAAGAAGCCTGGAGATGATGGGCCCCTGGAGGTGATGCTCAGAAAACGCTTGTTATGTAAGGAATAACACACAGGGACCATGCTGTTATAGGGGAAATAACTGCCAATTTCCAATAATTACACAGGTAATTTTATAAATGAATAACCCCTAGCTGCTTGTGTTACAAAGAAAATAGTTTTTATTGTTGCACAGCAAAATTATTTCTTTTTTAATCCTGTAAATTATTTGTTTATTATTTACCTGTAGCACCTTAGTGTATGAGCTGTTATTACACAAATGATGATGTATTAAAGCCAGTTCATTAATATAAACATATCGGTTTCATTAGAGTTGCCGTTAAAGCCGAGCTGTGATAAAAAATGAATCCATGCCTTCTAGTCAGAGAATTCAGCCGAGCTGTGGTAAAAAGCTTTTTTTTCCCGGTTCTCTCCTTGCATAAATGTGCCACATTCTCATATTAGTTGCCTTAATAAAGGCTTCCAGGGCAGAGCCCTTAATGAAGCAGCACAGTGACACTGCTGAACATGGCCTTGCCCTGCTGACGCACCTATTACAGGCTCGAATTAACAAAGCCAAGCCCACAGTCTTTGATCTAAATGACGACGGAGTGTGCAAGGTCATCCAGCGGCTGCTGCAGCAATAAAGGGCTTAGCTATGTCATGGTGCTGGAAGGAGCCTGTGGTATATTACACTAGTAATTTTTGTACTCTCTCATGAGCTAACAAACATCACTGACCACACATTAATCAGGTAGTGGGAACCTTGGTCTGATAAGGTACTAGCTTGCTGGGGTTCTCAGGAACAGTTCTGATGCTGATTCATCTATTAAACCAGGATCCATCAATATTAGTTTATCATGTTTGAAATATGCGACACTGTTTACTCACAGACCATACATTCAACACTGTATGAACAAAAGTACTGACACAGCCGATTTTTGAACTCTCTTGAACCCAATTGGAATGAATTGGAGCACTGATTGCACCCCAGGTCTCCTCACCAGACTTTATTAATACCCCTGTGGGTGAGTGAGCACAGATCTCCGCATACACACTCCAAAATCTAGTGGAACATCTTCCCAGAAGACTGGAAGTTGTTGTAACAGCAAATGGGCACTGAATGTGGAATGGGATGTTTAACAAGCACATACAAACCTTATAGTCATCTTTTCACAAACCTTTGTTCATATATAGTATAAAGAGAATTAAAAAAAACATGGTGGTTTCCATTATTTACTTTTTTTGCGAAGTTTAAATTAATTTTTCTGTATAGCATCTTGGATTAATGTACTTGTTCAATATATTGTCATTAGTAACGACAAAAAAACTTTCTCAGTGTATTCATGTTATTCTTTTAAAGGAGTCTTCAGTGTCAAAGGTGAAAGCTGCAGGTTTTTTATTATACAAAATCCTTCAGAAATAAGAGCTTTTGCTACCATTTGCCTGTAAAGCATCTTGTTAACGTGGAGAATTAAAGACGAGAGGTTGCTGAGAGAACCGCTGTTCACGGGTCTTATAATGTAACAGAACAGGAACAAACGTATCTCGCTGACATCTTACTATTTTAAAAGTAACTTGAAAAAAAGTGAATTAAAAGTGAATAAAAAATGCAACGTCTTTTCTAAATGAATATAGAGCATTAATTGTCAAGTCAAGAAGCATTTATTGTCATTTCAAACATATATAGCTGACGCATTACACAGTGAAATGAAACAACGTTCCTCCTGAACCCTGGTGCTACATACAACAACAATCACAGAAAACACAGGGCTAAGGATCAGTGTCCTCACCACATAAAGTGCAAAAATTGCTTTGAAATAGGAGGAAAAAAACTCTGATCAGATTCTGTGTTGCTCTGCATTGGGAAGAGACACATCCCTGTTGTTGATTATTTTCCTCTAACAGCACACCCTAGTATCATGTTTTATTCTTTACTTTAAACCTGCCTGAGAATATAAATCTTATTTGCCTTCCTTTATTGATTCCGTGTTGCATTTAAAGAGTCGCTCACCTCAGAATTGGACTTGCTCGTAGGGAATCTGTCTAATACTCGGTTGTTTGCTTTGATTTACCTGCTCCTAATGAAGTCCCCAGAGAAGCCTTTGGGTTTTATTCTCTGTTTTTCTCCCTCTGTAAGCCTTCAGCAAAGGTCATTTTGCACCCATAAACACACACTCGACTGAGCGGGGAATTTTTAAAGCAGCGAGCGAGGGTCTGGGTTTCATATATGCCTAGAGTGTAGGAGCAAGGTTAAGAAACGAGATGTGATAAACAGCATGAATGGTTCGCTTTGACTAAGCCATTTTTATTGATAAAATGTCGACTTTGGTTGCTTAAAAATATTAGATTTATTAAGTGTTCGTTTGGCATTTTTTTAGACTGGCCGTCTCTGAATGCTGATCATTAACCCTACACGCGCACAATTCCACTGTGTACCTTTCTTCAGGTTAACAGTTACGTGTGGAAAGGATGGACACGGGGGGCTATCGCTCCCCCACTATTGATCATGACATCACCTCTGGCTTCAAACTGATTAGCATGGCCAGGAAGTGAGAGGAAGTAATCAATGTCTCGCTTTGAAAAGGGCAAAGCGGCCTCTTAAAGCTCTGGCGAGCCCACACCTCCGATTGTTTGTGCCAGTTATTTCCTGCCTCACTCTGCATGGTGCGGCTGTTTATTAGCCGTTAAGTGTGTTGGTCAAGTTCGTCGTTTTCTCACCCCCGTTCAGAGCTCGTGAACAGCAAGTGGACGCTGGCATCCTCGGGTTTGTTGCGGGACTACTCCTATGAGCAGTTGTTTTGGAGAAGAAGGTGAGGGGTGAACTTCAGCAGAGCGCTCCGTGTTTCACAGGCTCAGGTTTGTCTTGGGCCACAGAACGTTTCTACATGGCTGGTGTATTCATGCAACTCTCCATGAAAATCTTCAAAGCACTTAAATCTCATAGGTTGTTAAGAAATATAATTGTCATATGACCTTGAGGTGTGGATTTGCTTTGCTGCCTTATCACACGATAACTCCAACTTTTATTGCAGAAAATTGCCCAATCTCAACGCTTGTGTAAATATTATGATGACCGTGTCTGCTATTTGCGCTCTATAAATAGCCTTAAACATGCATGTTGTCATTGCTATCTCTTTTCTCTTTTTATTATTATGTTGAGGAGGTCACGCACATTTATAGAGCAGGTTCCAGGAGCTGTTATGGAAGAAGGGTATTGGGTTCATCCCGACCCAAATAGGTCCACACCAAACACACAAATATGCACTGGGAACAGACGCTTACTCCTGTTATAAAGAAACAGCAGTAAGGAAGAGCTATGAATACTGTACATCTCCACAGCAACCGAGGTGTGATTTTGTTGCCTTTTTTTTTTGTTCCTTGATAAGTCACTAATAGTGTTGTTTTTTTATTATTTTTATTTCACTTTTGGTCTGGGTTTTTTGTTTTTTTTTTTTTTTTTTTTTGGAAAAAAGGAGGAATGGCAAAACCGCAAAAGCTGTGGAACTCCCTGTGAACAAGACGATGTTTACAGGGCGCACCACAAGCCAGGAACAACAAAGACAACTTTTGGCAGCAAAGTTTTAATTGCCATGCCTATTAAAAAGCCCTGCCAATGGCCTCTTTTGTGTTATACATTAACATGAAATTGGTCCTGGAACTCTCCCAGGCTAACCAAAGCAGCATGCTCATGGCCAAGTTCAATAATCTGTTTTGAATAAAGATGCGATGTGTAGCCTCCAGCCTGATGAAATGAAGGAGGATGTCCATCACTGGTGGTTAGAGGAAAATCAGAGCAGTGTGAGGCACTGGGGTGTTTACAGCACAGGTTTTTTCCCCCCCTGAATTCTCCTCTCTGTTTGTATTTGGCCTAGTTTTGCTGTATCTTTCGCGTGCTCGAATAAATTGCTCTCATTCACATTGAGCCACGACTTGTGTAGACCCACAGTTCAGAAGTGATTCATCTTCACAATATAATCATTTTATTTCCCTGTGCTGAACTCTATATCCCCTCAAGGACACAGCCAGCATATTGTTTTGCACATTTATGACAAACTACGACTTGGATTAAATGCTGATATATCCCTAAAAAAAACAACATGCCATCTACTGACAAGGTATTAAGTATCCAATATTATTTCTTTTGCTCATGTAGCTATTGACTGAACATGAGGAATTGGTTTGAACACATCCTCTTGGACCAATTAGTGGCCTGGATTTGGGGAAAGGGGGTAGTTTTTTTTTCTCTCTCTCCCTCTAAGCATCTGCTTCTTGCCTCCATTCGCTGAACCTCTTGCTATTGTCTCCATTGAGAGTGGAGAAAGGCTTCTGGACACCATTTGGCACCCAAGTGGATGGACACCACGGAGAGAGTGCGGCATGTCCTTCAGCTCAGCCCCTCTAGTTTCTCATGTCCTCCTCCCATTATCATATCAATTGGTGCAGCTTGTAGAAGACAAAGTGAGGTTATGGGAACCACCTAGAGCGCCATGCACCATTAAACATCAATGCGGGGGGGACGTGCACATGTGCAAGTTCAGCCTTGTTTACCAAGATGGAAGAGGGGTAATGCGTGTAGCGCCTTCCTCCTATAGCTTACAGGCTTCACAGTGCACCCCAAATTAACTTCAGATGCCTCCTTAGTGACTGAGGTTTTATTGTCTGTTGTGTTTTTTCTTTTTTTTTTCTTCTTTTCTTTATTTATTTATATATATATATATATATATATATATATATATATATATATATATATATATATATATATATTTTTTTTTTAATAAAGGTGTCTTTTCATTTGGCAACCGCTTGCATGAAATCAGCATGGTTTTTACTTGTAAAAGTACTGCTGTGTTGTGCAATAGTTGCGAGTCTAATCTGTTTTTATTGTGAATGCTGACTGCTGTGGGTGTTAGCTGTTAGCCGATGTGTTGTAATGTTTTGGTTCTTCAAATCATTCTTATTCCTGATGAGTCACCTCCACCAAAGCATGTTCCAGCAGGCCTCTTGTGTGTGAGTGTGTGAGAGCTTGTTTTTATGTCTTGCTGGGGACAAATTTTCCCACAAGGAAAGGAATATGAGAGTTTTGAAATCGTTGAACATTTTTGGGCTTTTTGTTTTCTTAGAAATTTTATTTCAGTTATATTTTTATATATTTAGGCAAAGCATCTTCTTAATTAGCTGCCATTATTACTAATGATGTATGATGGTAAGACACCTGAGAGTAAGATTCATATGGGTTTTTTTTTTATATCCCATTGCAAATATAGTCACCATTTACTGATATCATAACCTCTACTGTTCTTGGAAGATGTTCCACTGGATTGTGTGTGGTTTTGGGGATTTGTGCTCATTCAGCCACAAGGGCATTAGTAAAGTCAGGTAGTGATGTAGACTGAGGAGGCCTGAGGTGCAGTCAGAGTTCCAATTCATCCAAAAGGTATTCAGTAGGCTTGACGTCAGAACTCTCTGGCAGGCCACTCAAGACCTTCCACACCAACCCATGTCAAACACTGGAGCGTTTTAATGCTGAAACAGGTTTAGGTCTCCCAGTTCAAGTGAAAGGAAATGTTCATGCTACTGCATCCAAAGACATCCTAAACAATTGTGTGCCTCCAAGATTGTGGTAACAGTTTGAAAAAGAAACCACGTACGGCTGAAAAAATGAGGTGTCCAAGTAAGTTTGTCCGTACATTGTTGTATGTTCAGTTGTATTGTGTATGAAGGCAGAGTTTGTACTACCCATCTGCAATCCCACGTTTTGTTTTTTTCCTGAAATAGTAAATTAGTAGTAAAACAATTGCATCAACTTGTGTAGAAATCCCAGGATGTACAGCTTCAGTGAAGGTTTGTTATTCAGTAATCCTCGGAATGTTTTGAGACTGCGTGGTGGCCTTTTATTTCTTTCCTTTCGTTTTTCAGCCTACTTGTTTTTGAGTCATAGAAGGAAGTAGAATGAGGTCAGATCAAGTACAGAGGAAAGAACCACATACAGTTTCATGTAACATACACTCACTGTCTGGTCACACACACACACACACACACACACACACACACACACACACACACACACACACACACAGGCTTCCTTAATGCAAACCACAGAATAACACGAGTGAAGTTCGAGCTGCACTCTGTGTCTTGCTGTTTTAATTGGAAGGGCCTTACCTATTTTACCTGCACAGCAATTATTTGAAGCTGTAATTGCGAAATTACAGACAGATCATGAGTTCTATCGAACTTAATTCACATGTAAGATCCTTTAGTTAATCATTTCAGCAGAAAAGGCGGGCGAGCATGCTTCATCGCCTGCATTAATTAGGCGAAGTCGTTTTGCTGCTAATTAGCTGATTCTAAAAGGATCTGCTTTTTTTGTGTAATTAATTATCAAAGACACAATCGGCTGCCTCGTTCAGGGGGAAAAAAATGTGCTCGCAGAGCGCACATATCTCGAAAGCCTGTCATTGCATCACGCTTTAAAAGCCTCGTCCTCCTTGCTGTTTGTTTGCGAGGTTTGCTCTTACAATTTTCCACATAAAGTGGTGGTCTTTGACTCCTACTATGAACAATTAAGCAAGTGGTTATAGCTCAGTGCTGCGCTGTTGAAAAAATACCAAGCTTATTATCAGCTGAGTAAACATAAACTCAAACGAACACAAGTTCCTTTTTACTTCCCGTTTTCCTATTTTTTATATATATATATATATATATATATATATATATATATATATATATATATATATATATATAATTTGTGCCAGTGTGCCCAGAGAGTTTGCATTTTAAGATGCTATTGGAGACGTATACAGTCCTGTAAACAACCAAATTTCCGAAGGTAAATCAGTCACGTCGCTGGCTTCCAGCCTCCTGGTAAATGGTGTTTTCAGAGTGTACTCAAAAATGGCAGGCAGTATCAAAGATTAGGCTCGCTGAAGTGTTCTCTTACTGCAAAGCCCTCAAAGTTACAGCAATATCCTCTGACTCAGTGAGGCTCATTTCACTCTAATGGCTGATAATGCCATAAATAAAACAGCAGTGTTCAGATCCGCGGATGTGCGCGAAGAGCCACTGAGAGGGAACAGGAGAAGAAAGAAAGTCTACAGAGGGGAAGTAATAAAAACTGCAGACACACTGGTTTTACTCCGAATCAGAGCACCTGGAAGATCATTAAAACTGAATGTGGAGCTAAGATGGATTGTGCTAAATGTTATTTTAAGCTTACACGCTCTCGGCTTTGTGCGTTGCCAAATGAAACTATTGCATCTCTTTGGGTTTGAGGCTCTGGCTCATGCAAATGGCCCTTTCCTTAGTTTCTTATTGTCTGTCATTCAGACTGTCCCCACAGATTTCTCATTAGCTCTGGAGCTCAAGCTTGTCTGTACCTCTGCTGTGCTCCTGATTATTAGCATGCACACTGTATTTTTGTGTGTAAATTAATCTCCGAGTTAATGCCACCAACTGACTGACGAGGTCTGGTTACATTCATCCTGCAAGTATGTGGACCGCTATAAATGACTGAGGAGTTGTTTACAAAGCATTAAACACATTACGTGCTACTGGCTTGGTCATTTGTTAGGCATAACACGCAACGGGCCGTGCTATTACCGGAAAATGATCTACACCGAGTTGGTGTGATATAGTTTGTGGTTTGGATCATTACCATATGCTCTTATTAAATGCATGCAGCACAAGTTAGTGAAATTTATAACAAGAAACAAGAAACTCCTAACAGCATGTCAGTTATGTACAGTGTGTGTGTGTGTGTGTGTGTGTGTGTGTGTGTGTGTGTGTGTGTGTGTGTGTATATATAAATATACATAAATATACATATATATGATTGAGAGAGAGAATTGTAAACATTTATAAAATGCAAAATCCAAACATCAGTTCAGCTGCTTCTGAAGTGTATTTATTTCTTTTTTAAAAATGCATTAAAAAAATCACAATTATCATGATATCTCACTACATCTATATCTGTAATATAGGTGCTAAAAGTATTAATTGGTGTCAATGAGTTACTTTCAGTCTTGTGTGCTTGTGTGTTTACCCTGCCTAACCTGAATCTGTTTGCCCACAGATGAAAAGGTGGAAACATTCCCCGTTATAGAGATCGACCAGAAAGATATCGTGGACACAAATGGAGCTGGAGATGCATTTGTAGGAGGTACGGTGCCAAAAGCTTCTGAAAGGACTCAACAGAAATCCACTGTTTAATCATGGCCAAGTTTTCACTCTTTAGCTTGAACTTCATTTATTTCACAATCACATCAGTGTGTTAGCATGAGATCTTACAAACAACCTGGCTACTTCAAAAAAATTGTTTAGCCTGATATTGATGACTTATTAGCAAACCAGGGTGTTCATTTTAATGAACAATCAAATGTTTACTGAATCTGACTTATTACACTTATTATACAGTAGTTGTAACAGTTTGCTAGTAACCCTTACTGCTGATGTGCACAATACGATAGCATAATCTTAGCTAAATTTGTCAGTTGTAATGACAGTAGTCTTTTGCTTTTCTGTTAGATAGCTCAGGAGGAATCTTAGACACTGGTTTACACAAAAAGAACAGTTATAAAACAAACTCCTATTTGTGAGTACAAAATCTTTACTTTTTCAGTTCATGACATGTCAAATGCAGAGCCTAATATTAGCCGGTTAGCTGTTTTCACAGTTACAAACTCCCATTGCATCACTGTTATCACTGCAAACTGTATAAATCCACTGTAACAACTGTAACAAACCAGTCAGTTGAAATTTTTGTTAGAGAAATAGTTTCTATTGTAAAATAGTTTGGTGTTGATTATATTTATAGATATACTGTTACTGTTTAGGTCGGATTTAGCATTATTGCCGGTTCTATAAGTCTTTGATTCCTTTAACAGTACAGTAGACTGTCTTGTTTATGGGATAAAAAGGATCTTCTTTCAAGGAGGACTAATAGAGATTCTCAACTCATTGTGGGCTTTATTTAATAACTATACTGTTCAGACTTCAAACAGCCGGTGTACATGTCTACACCTATGCTGGGCTCTGAAGCCACTCATCACATTCGTTTTAGTCCTCATTCAAAAATTGAAGTACTGCTGACTGAAATTCTGGTTCTCAAGCACCTTTAGTTTTCATTTGCTGTGGGTGGATCCATCCTGCTTGACTATTTAACATTTATCCATCCATCTACCCACCTACCCATCTCTCCATACACACATCCAACCAGTCGTCCTCCCACCATCATATACGCCTAACCCACCCAAACATCCACCATCTATCCACTCGTCTATCCATCCCACTGGTCCCCCACGCACCAGTCCATCCTACCCACTCAGCAACCTACCTTTACACCCACCCATACACTCACCAATCTAACCACATACCCACAAGTCATTCCATCTACCTAAACTCAGTCATGCCACACCACCATGGTCCCAGTGGGTTTTTATATGCAATAAGCAGAAAGATTTTTATTGTCTCTGTCTTTCATGTAGCTCATCCAGTATGATTCTGATGCTGATAGAGCTATAATCTGGTTTCCACAAACGCCATATCGATTTTTTTTGTTTGTTTTTTCATTTATCTATACCAACAAGAGGTTGTAGGCCGTCAGTCTACCATGCTGGAAAATAAATTTGCCAGCTGTTTCTCAATGCACCTTAGTGGTGTTGCAGAGTGCAGAGATCTAGGTGGGCGGGCTCAGAGCCTGAGGACTGCTAGAGGAGTTCACTCTTGTACTTCACTGGGGACGGATTTTCCAGCACCTTTCTTTCCCCTGCTATGCCTGATTTATTTAATCTTTACACACAAAAGTACACATGGTTAAAAAGGTCAACACCAGAGCACATGCTTGCCTAGATGTATGTGCCCCGGGTCATCTATGCTTGTGCTTTGAACATATTTCAAATTTCTGTGCACAAGACCAGATAAGTTTTATTATTACACATATACGTGTGTGTGTGTGTGTGTGTGTGTGTGTGTGTGTGTGTGTGTGTGTGTGTGTGTATGTGTGTATGTGTACATGTGGAAAGACATGTGTAATTATGTTTAATGTTGTCCGCCCACTTGCAGCAGATTGTGTTTCTTTTCCAGAAAGCAGTTTTATGGTATAAAGCTCTTTGACACAAACTCTCTCTCCCTCCCCCTCCCTCTCTCTCTCTCTCTCTCTCACCCCTCTCTCCCCTCCCTCTCTCTCTGTGCATGCATGCAGGTTTCCTGTCTGAGCTGGTGCAGGATAAGTCTCTGGAGCAGTGTATCCGTGCCGGACACTATGCTGCTAACGTCATCATTAGACACTCAGGCTGTACGTTTCCAGAGAAGCCTGACTTCCACTGAAAGACAAGTGAACTTTGCCATCTCTGAGTTATAAAATTGATGCCTTCCCCTCAGTGTTTAATTTTTTTTGTTTTTTTTTTTTTGTTTTTTTATCCTCTTCCTTTAGTCTTGTGTTATTCATTCCCTTCTCATGTTCAGACTTCTGTGCCTCTGCTTTACAGCAGCCAGTCCCATAGCATGATGTCATCATGCAAGCCTTTTACTTCATAACGATCTAATGTTTACAACCAAAGCAACCGTCTCTATAATTAGAAATAATGTTTTTACTGTTTTTATTACGATTATTTCTCTTCCCCGTACTTCAAACATGCACAGAAGTCATGTGCAATGATAATGACCACTTTGTCTCTATTTGAGCTGGACAGAATTGTGTAGTGTTTCTTTTATCCAAGAAACACAAACTAAATGTCTTGTCTTGAACAGTTTGGATTTATTCCAGTTCGTTTCATAAAGTGTTTTTAAAGGCCAGTTTTGAGCTATTTTTGTGCTCACGTTTAATTTTGTAATAAGGAAAGAACACGCATGCATGTGTGTATATGTGGTGATGTATCTGTATCTACACGGTCTACACAAGTGATACTCAGTGTACACAATAAAAATACATTGCCTTCTTCACGAGCAACTTTCCTGTCTGCTTATGATTTGTGGTATGAATTCATCACTGTAATCATTGTTTCTTTTAATTGTTGAAAAATATATTTCAATTCGATTTGATTTGTGTAGTGGCTTTTTAGGCAGCTTTTATAGAAATCTAAGTGCAGCATTAAATCACTAATGAGGCATCAGTAGCGAAGAAGACTCCATGAAATGACATGAGGGGAAAAACCTTCAGAGGAAGTAGCCAAAAAAAAGGAACCAATTCTCTTCTAGGGAACACAAAATAGTAGGTTTATTATTAAATCATCACTCTTCAACAGTTACATAACCATAAAGTTAAAAAGTACTAAATGTGTGGACAGCAATATCAGAACAAGGAATATTAATATAATATTTACATATTAATCCAGTAAAGATTGGATGATACTTGGGGTGTGTCACAACTGCAGAAAGCTCTTAGAAAAGTATTATGCTATGTGTGTAAATAGTACATTTCATGTACCAAAGTTTGTGGACACCTGATCATAAGATTCGTATGTCTCATTCTGCATTTGCTGTTATATTAACCTCAACTCTTCTGGGAGGATGTTCCACAAGATTTTGGAGTGTGGATGAGGTCAGAGATCTATAACAGGCCACTCAAGAGATTTCACTCCAACCCCTCTAAAGCATATCTTCATGGAGTTGGTTTTGTGCACAGGGGGAATCTCCAAGATCAGTTGAAGGGAAAATTTCATAAAAGAAAGTCTTTGTGGTAACAATTTAAGGAAGAATAACATGTAGATGCTAAAATGAGGTATCCTAATACCTTTCCATCCAGTGTACCTAATCACGAATGATCATATAGTCAGCAATCATTTTAGTCTCCCTGGATAAAGTGTTTTCTTGTTTAAGCTGAAAAGGAAATGGTTCTGTACAGGACCCTAAATCCCCTACAGAGTTGAACTTTTTCTTCTTCACAGTTAATAAGAGCCGCTCGTTGTCACTCAACTTATCTGATTTGTAAATCTTTCAACATACTTTCCAAATTTGCTCTCCTGAGCATTACTTTTACACATATTTAGCTGCTAATAGTACAGTTAGAAGTGTTGTCCTTTTGATTATAGTTGCAACACTACAAGAGGTCGTCTGTGTTATGGGATTAGTAGCAGCTATTCATGGCCATCATTAGGGAGGACTGAAAATACAGCTGTCCCTTTGTCCCTTCTGGATGTAGCTGGTGACTCCATTCGTTGTGAATTCAGGTACACAACCTGGCAAGAGCGTCTGATCTCATTGTTCACATATTTAAACAAAGACTGTGATCTCACGCACTTACTTTGACCTGCAACGAAGACACCGTCATTTTGAATTCATTCTCACATCTGCACACACCTCCTCCACCCACTCACGCACTGTTTCAGCATTTTGTTTTTTTTGTTGTTTTTTTTTTTTATTTCCCTCCAGTCGTCTGCCTGTTTTACAATGCAGCTGGGTGTTTTCAAGATCCAAGAAAGTTTGTCTGTGAAGTGTAGTTCTTTTTTTGAGACAAATTCCAAGTATTTGGACGACTTTTCATCATGTGCAGACAGAGCCTATAACTCCAGGTCAAATGTAAAAACCATGCACAACACATCCGAGAAGTAAAAGATGAGAGTTGTGTTTTACTGCCATGGCTGAAGAAAAGATAGGACCTTTTTTTTTCCTGACTTCTGCAAACCTTGCTTTATTTCCAGGCAGTAGTGTTGCCTTGCACACGCTAGAACAGCAGCCTTGAATCGGTGTCCTCCTATTCAAAATACATTTCTTTTACCTTTTCATTGTTAGTTTGTCTGCCTTTAAAGTTGCACAACTCTCCACCATATCTATTACATCACTGCATTGCTGATTACTTCCTTTGAAAGTGTTTGTTTGTGGGAATCTTCAAATGTGTACAAGTGAAAACATGCATTCAGCAAGAAAAAAATTTGTCTCATTTTAATCCAGATTCTCTGACTCATGTACAGCTAGAGCTCAGATTTCTATCCATTTTTTATATAAATGAATAGGAAACAGCTGGTGCGTGAGCAGTATAACATCAATAAAGGCATGGTAAACCTTTGACTATTCGGTTACAGATTCATAATCGAGAGCGTGTGTCAAATCAGTGAAGATTAAATGCTCTGTTTAAAAAAAGAGCCCTACAAACCATGTTTTGAATGATTGTTGCTAGCAGTGAATAAGAGCTAGAAAGTTAGCATGAGCATATTAGCGTAATTCAACCCTGTTGTGACTTCCATTCATTCGCAGCAGTGAAATATCGCTTTAATTCAGGCTGGGGGTGTGAGAAAAAGTTGAGCTGGTAGCATATAGCAATAAAATCAGATCATCTAATTATACGTTATGCGTGATTGTGTTTTATGGCGATATCTGACAGCAGCCAATGCGCTGAATCACGCTGACTGAAAATAACTTTCTAGTAATACATGATTGCTTTCTCACAGGCGAAATGGCTACAAAAGAAAAGCGATTACGAGCGTGTAGGTGTAACTGTGCCCGGGATGTTCGCTACAAAGAACGGGACTTGTTGAAACGTGAACAGCGTTTGAGACAGAACACACACAAAGACACGCACGTTGTGTGCGATCACCTTGATTGAGTTTTTGTTGAAAGCTAATGAAGGCTGCTGCCAAACTGTAACAGTTTTCCATATGCCTCGGGTTTTAATTGGTATTACATTCATCTTCTGTTGAGGCAGAGGAAATAGCGGTATGTCGGCATTATTACTTTCGAATGCCACTATAATGAGGTAATGGTGGCAATCATTAAGACACAAAGACGTCTGTCTGACTGAAAGACTGGAACAAGCTGAACTTGTATGATTTGTGAAAGCATGTAGATATCCTGCTGCAAACATAACGGTGAAAAAAGACTACCATGAAAGTCCTGATATGTTTGTGATGTGTTTAGCGGTTCAGGTGCTAATTTATTAGTTGTTGCTGTGTTGTCGTCGTTTGCGTGAAAAGTTAGCAGGTGTAAGGCACGCAGACTTCACACAGGGATGTTGCTAGCACAGTTACAACCGCATTTAATGGAAGAGAGAACGTCAACAATCTCGAACAAGAGCATTTTTTCTCAAACTTTTACTGTCAATCAGAAATCCAACGTAGATGACAACAAACACTGGATTCAAAGCTCCAGAATGCAATACAGACTGACTGCAGAAACTCGCTGACAAGAACAGTGATGCTGATGGGTATGATGAAGCATCAGAACTCCAAGTGTTTGAGCAGAGTGTACAGATAAGCAGAGAAGAGTCCGCTCTTTAGGTAGTCATCAGGTAGTCAAACTGCATTGTGGGTAATGTGAAACCAGCAACCATTTTCCATTGTGTCAAGGAAAAAATTTAAGAGATTCTTTTTTCAATTTACTGTGTTTGTTAAAGATATTAATATATTCGATGTGAGTGTATGAGTAGTTTTTGGACGGCTCTAGAAACTAAAATAAAATGTGACCTTTTGGTGTTTTTTGTTTGTTTGTTTGTTTTTTACATTTCTCTAAAAATGTATCCTCCCAGCCACATTCTCAGAGAAAACTATTAAACTGTTTCTTTTTTTTTTTTTTTTTTTTTATACAAATAATGTGGTACCAGCAAGATTTATTCTATTTATTACAAGGCACTGTAAATTTACAGTACAAACTCCCCACCCTTACCCCACCCTCTAACTTCCTGAATTTCTGCATATTTGTCACAGAAAATAGTTTCATATCCTCATACACATATAAATATTTAAGTTGTATTTATTTTTACAAATACAAAAATGTTTTTAGAAATGTGTGCAACATCTCTAATCTTCTGGTAAAAGGAGGTCTTTCACATTGCTCTGAAAGGTTTTTTTTTACCAACTCGACTGCATTGAAGCTGAGCATGAGCTGTCGAATTTAAGGTCTTGTCACAGAATCTTAATAGGGTTCAAGTCAGGAACTCCAAATTTTGTTTCTTTTGAGTCATTCACAGGCTGACCTGCTCATGTGTATTGGATGATTGTCTTGTTACGTGAAGCATGTGCACAAGGGCATTAGATCACAAACTGATAAACACACATTCTCTGCCAGGATTTTCTGGTGGAGAGCAGAACTGATAGTTCCATCAATTATGGCAGGTCGCCCATACCCAGAAGAAGCAAGCATTCCCGCATCATTGCATTACCACCACTATGTTTGACTGTTGGTACGATGCTCTTATTTTAATGTGTTAGATTTATGCCACATGCAATGTCAGATTTAAGCCTTTTGACTCATCATCCTGTAGAACAAACTTTGTCATCATTTTGTTTTCTGCAAAATGTGAAACAAGGCTAGCAGTTGTTTTTATCTTGCAAACCTGCCACAGATATCATTTATTAATTTATGGCCAGTTTTTTTTTAAATGGCAGATTCATAAATGCTGAACTTTTCTGAGGAGGGCAAGGTCACAATCATTTTTTTTAATCTTGGTTCTTTTGTGACTTCTTCAGTGAGTTGCTGGTGGACTCTTGCAGTAAGTTTTTTGTATGTCTGACCACTTCTGGGAAAGTTCACCATGGTTCCAAGTTTTCTCTATGTGGAGATAATGGCTCTCAGTGGGGAGTCCCTGAGCCTTCCGGACTGATATATTATATAACTTTCTCATCTCTTTTAGAATTTCTTTTGATTGAGGCAGAATGTGCTATTTTTGTGAAATTTTAGCCTACTTTACATAGTTAGAAAGGGTTTTTTTTCCATTAATTAGTGAACTGATTAACCAAGGGTCCGTACCTTACAAACTTTTTTTTACACAAAAGCTTTTGTTTCTTTAAAAGAAGAACCAGTATGTAACAATTAAGTCCGGCAAATATACAACAAAATAGATCATTAAAGAGGCAAATACTTTTATTACAGCAGGTAGTTTACCTAGTCTAACAGTCATTCTTGTATCTTCACCTGGTGTGATTGGTGCTGCTGCTTCACAGATCCTTGGTCCAGGGTTTTCATTTTTGACCCTGAACTGAGGTTTACTGTCTGTGTGGAGTTCCTGTGCATCTTTTCTTTGTGTCCTTGTGGATTTCCTCTGGGTTCTCCAGTTTACTAATATCTCCTAAAAACCTGCCAGCTTGTGGCTTGGCTAAGATAAATTGCTCTTTAATGAATATGTGTGTACATTCTGTCCTGCAATGGACAGTTGTCCCATCCATGGTGTATTCCTCCTGCAACACTCCCAGCATATGCTCTGGATTCACCATGACCCTGACCCTGACCAGAATAAAGCATTTAACTAAAAGTAAATGACATTAAGCATTCATTAAATGTACTCTAGATGACAAAACATTTGATCATTTATTCAAAGGAAACTTTATGCAATATTTCTATAATCTGGATAAATTTTTCCCACCTTTAGTAGCAACAACTCAAACCAAGCATTTCTGATCACTCTTCTAAACTTTCGATCACTCTTACTAATTGCTCTGGAGGTGTAGACCTGCAGAACTATAAACTGTTTCATCACATTGGGTGGCTTTTAAGGTCTTTTGCAGGTCTTGTCGGATCTTAGTGGAGTTAAGAAATACCCAGAATCTAAATGTATTTACATCTAATGTAGAAAAGATGTAGCTTTGAGGTACAGTTTAGTATCATTAGTACTTAGTACCATGTGTGTGTGGTTTAACAGTATTGTAATTTGTATATATATATTTATATTTTAAAGTTGACAATGCATTTTCTAATATTTTCTCAGACACTCAGTATGTATCCTAATGCGTATTGTGATGATTTATATTTTGTAACAGTGTAGTGTCGTCATTTGGATGACGGAATTACGGACATCTTCCTTGAGAGTTAACCTTGTTGCCTTTAGACATCTCTTTCTACGCTTATGTGCACATGCATTGTCCTTGCTGGTGTGTGTGTGTGCGCCATGGCGTGCGTGCGTGTGTGTGATGTGCAGTAATGTACATTGTTTTTTACAGTGACCGATGTGATGTCACATGGCGCTCGCAGCGAGTCCTCTCTCCTCTGTGGCTGATGGAAGTGCTGAAAGGGGAGGTACTACTTTGCCACACACTCTCATGTAGATTAACCTTTCAATTAGTTGTTATATCAGGTTCCCTCTGCCTCCGCCGCGCTTTTTATCCGCTGGATCAAACGGGGACCTGCTGGATTGTTCATTGACCCGCTGTGGTTTTTTTTTTGTGTACGCGATTTTTTTTCCTTCTTTTTTTTTTACGCCGCTTCAAATCAACCCGTTTATTAAGTGCTTCCGCCAGGAGCGGCGCGAGCGCCGAGCAACTCGAGGTAACGGAACCGTTCTGGCTTTAGGCTCGGCGATACCCGAGCGTGTCTTTAGAGTTGTTCATCAGGCTTAAATGGGTTCTTTTTTTTCTCAACCCTGTTTAACTTGCTGGGGGGCGATATGCGGCGTGATGGGGTTGTAGCGATCAAGTGCTCGACACGTACAAATGGAATTTTCCAGATCGCACCGATTTTCAGCAGCTTGATGTCGCGCGCTAGCTTTAAGGCTCGCGCTGGGGTTTGATTTAAGGCTGGATGCGGGGCGCAGGCATCACTTTAAAACGTGTTAGATTCAGGCGATCGGGCAATCCGATAATATGACCATCAGATCGGACCGGCAGAATGTAGGATTTTTTCACTTGATTGTGCATTTTCTTGCTTGTGCATTTCAACCTCATCCACAGAGCGCATAAGGAGGTTTAGGCAGCGTGCACGCGCACTACACTCCAGGCAAACTCTTTTTTTTCTTTTTTTTTTTGGTTAGAGTTCTCGACTATATTACGGGCTGTATATTATCGGCAAACGTGCCACAAATCACTCAGACAGGCTGCACTTTTGTTAATTACACGATCATTACATTTCTGAAATATGTCTCGCTGCTGCTGGGTGATGTGCGCTAATGCCGCCGCTTTATTCTGATCAGGAGGAGTGTGTAAAGGTAGATCGCGCTGTGATTTAAGGTCAATATCGATGAATGTGGTCGATTAAAGAAAAAGTAAATCAGTTGAGCACGAAGGATTCATTTCTTCTTTCTTTCATCGGATTGTGTGCACGGCGGAGGATTGCAGGTGTGCCATTTGATATGTCACGCGCCGGCAGGGAGCAGTGGTCACCTTAAAAGGCGGGTCAAGTGATTATTGACAGATCATGGAACCAATCGACTCCTCCAGGGCCTGCACGCCTTCTCTTTGATTGACACGGGTGTTATCAAACCAGAGATCGGCACTTGCCCTTTCTAACCAATATGAAAGTTTCTGGGGAGGACCCGTCGATAAGAAGGCGAGGTTTAATGAGGCTCCATTGGGCTGTAATCAGTGTCATGTCGGATTCATGTAAACTACAACATTGTAACAAAATGGCGTCTGTTTAGTAACGCGAGCGGGCAGCGGCGCAGTCACCTGTCCCCCTGAAGAGCGCGCAGAGTTTCGCCACCGCTGAGGTGTGTATTGTGACTTCTGTATCTGGGTACTGGCTGAATCGAAGCTTTATTTGGTTGGGGATTTTTTTTGCTTCTCATCATAAATTATCGATAGTCATCTGTCGGAAGTAGTCATAAAACACGGACTAATTTAGCCGCCTAGCCTGCTAGCTAGTTCGCCTGCTAGCACTGTTAGCAAAATCCGAGCGCCTCTTTGCTAGCTGGCTAATGTTCGCGTTGAACTCCAACTATTGACTAGCTGTGTGTGTGTGTGTGTGTGTGTGTGTGTGTGTGTGTGTGTGTGTGTGTGTGTGTGTGTGTGTGTATTAAAGCTAGCCAGCTGCCTAGCTCTGCACAGGGATACGCTGCTAAGCTAACAGGCTTCATGGCACTTAGCATATTAGCACGTTCGCTCATAATGTTTTATTTATTGAGGAAAAAAACTTGAACCTTTTTGTTTTTTTAAAACATCATTAATTTCCTGACGCAGATACTTTAATCGATATGATGATTTCCCCCAAAAAAGACTTCACTGATTGTACAAGTGCATCCAATCTGTTTAAATCTGGGATGATGGATGGATGGATGGATGGATGGATGGATTGTGTGTGTGGAGGGGTAATACTTTGGTAAATAAATGGTTGGACACTTGTTTTATTTCGGAGAGTCTCCGAGTCGTTTATGGTTATTTCGGTGTAATTTTATACCTGATTTATTATGTGCGGTGATCTACGGCATCCTGAAAGATTGGCAGTTTTATGTGAAATCCTGGATTAGGTGACGCGGTTGTTTTAGCGTCAACTTGTGAGAGTGCAAGACGTCTATCCTTTGGTTTAACAATGTGTAATTTGTTCAAAATGCACGCATTATTTCATTAATTCTTTGCGTTTATAGCCCTGACCCACCACTTAACACTTGTTTGGTTGAGAACTTTGCTCGCCACCTGGCGCATGAATGTTCATGTTACTTGCTTGGAGTGTTTTGCCGGTGTGTCTGCCATCTTGCCCGATCAGAGCGCGCTTGTGATTTCGGTAGACATCTGAGGATTAAATCAATCCTGTTTTTCTCTTTTGCTTGCTGTAGATGACTGATAGGTGTGTGTGTGTGTGTGTGTGACGCTGTCAGTGCTGAGAGCAGAGGAATTCTGGAGAAATTGTACAATGCGTGTCACCTGCTGGCGGCTCGCTGCACTGTTCTTCCTCCTTCATCTTATTCGCTGTCTTCCCCATTACATCTCCATCATAATGGCACTTCTGTTCTAGGTTCATAGATCATTATCGATAAAATGCAGAGTATCTTCAAGCTTCTCGAACTCTCTCGTCTGCCCGAGACATCGGTATTGGCAGTCCATTATGGTTTCGGTTGTCCAAAAGATCTGTCAATGGGTTCATCTGTAACCCTGTTAAGCAGGCCGTTCTACTTTCAAACATCTCTTTCTTCATGCAATATCAAGATCAATGTTTTTCCCCCATTGCCTTGGTTTATTAGGTAGAGTCAAACTGAGAAGACGTGAATAGATTCTTCTTTTTTTTTTTTTTTTTTAAGAACATGATCTGATTCTTCAGAAGGTGGTGTCGAGTTTTCCGTAACAGCTTGGACATGATTTCAGACTTTAGATACTTTTTATGCAGTGTGTTTGTTGTAAGAGTCGTTTCACGAGTAGCCGATGATGAAGGGGCTGAGGGTAAATCTACAGAATTAAAGACGTGTTGTTTAACATAACCACGGACTATACCTCGTTCTAACTCTGCTGTTCAGAGATGATTATTAAGTGTTTATAGGATGAGTATCCAGAGTCAGCGCTTTGAGATCTGTCAAAGTCTTCAAGGCAGTTTTTTAACATGTTTTGCGTTTTTTAACTTGAAGATGTAAAAATGAGTTATAGGTGCTGTTGTTTTGGTTATTAATGAGTGACAGATGATCAGGATTAAATGTAGCTGTAATGGTTAAAAAGTATGATTGCTTTTTCATAAATAAATAAAGTAAATAAAAGGTTTTGCTAAATACCTGAGGTGCAAGAGGAATAAAACATCGAGGTATGCTGTTAAAGGAAATGAATACACTATGGCTCTGGTTATTTTGGGTTATTCTGGCATGTCACAGTATTGCGATGTGCAATTGTTTTTTTTTTTTTTGTTTGTTTGTTTTGTTTTGGTGTTCACTACTACTACAAGGACAGCATAGGATATGGAAATGTCACAGGACAGCTATAAATGTGGTACTTATTCTCATGGGGGAAATACTTCCTCCCTCAGGGTCACTTTAAACATTGTTTCCGTTGACAAGACACCATTTTTTTCCCCACAAACCCTGATTGATGATAGCCAGTGGAAAATAATCATGTCCTTTTAATTAAAGATCTTACATTAAAGGATCTTCATTCTCCAGCATGAACATGTTCTCACTCAGCCTGCTGTATGTTCTGCCTGAGATTTTATTAGGGGTGTTTTTATACAGTTATGGGTGATAATCAGTTCTGTGTATGTTGGAGTGACAGTTGTGGGCTTATAGGTTGTGATGCCACAAATTTGGGCAGCTTTTCTAGTATTTGCATTCGGTTAGTCTTGTTTCTTCTTTTCTTCATGGATCTGACTACGTGTTGAAACGACCTTTTAATACACCTATTATTGGCTCCCAGTGCACCAGGAGGTTAGATCAATGTCAGTGAGGCTGCCAGTGCACTTTCTTCTAGACTAGGTTTCTGAAATAAAGTGCTACAAAAATAGAATCCTGTGTTTTTAATTTGACGTGATGTATACAGCACTTCTACAAGTAATTGAACGCATTGAGAAAATCTGCCTGAAGTCTCTCAAAACCAGTTTAATGGTAACGGCTGTTAGTGGAAGTGAAACATCTGGTGCAGATGCTGCAACACAGGTACCACTGTCAGCCAAGTCAGTCACAAGAGACCATAGTTACCTGATAGTAGCTACTGAATAGTTCTTGATATATGAGCAAGGACATCATGCGGTCAGACTGTTTAACCCAGAACTGTGTGCAGCACAGGAAAGTGTGTGTCATTGTCACTAAAAGGTGAGATGTGGAAAAAGTTGAACTAATAGTTTGACATCCTCCCAGGACAGTTGATCTTTATTTGATTGATTTTTATAAGGAATTATTCTGTAATCAGTAGTCATTCCTGGAAAATTTGCTCTTGTGATCAATTTTTCCTCTTTCCAGGCATTTTATGTCTCCCCCCCTCCCCCGAAGCCTGAGAAATGTAGCTGAAAATTTTGTTTAATATGGAAATTACTTTTTGTAGATAGCAGGCTGATCATTTTTACTTCTACCATAAAGACTCCTGGTTACGGTCTTTCAGGGAAAAAAAAAAATCATGACTTGCTGGAAGATATGTGACTGACCGGAATAGGAATTTGTAGGAAAGTCCTAGGGTTTAATGTTGACCACAGTCTCCGCCAGGGCACTTAATGATTTAAATATGTAACAGATTCACTACACATCTTTGTAATCAAATTATTAAAGTTGAGTAGACAGAATAAAGAAAACGTTTAGGTAAATCTTTTTTTTTTTTCCTGCGGCTCATCATTTCTTGTTGAAACTTTCTCTTTTACAAAACGTCCAAATCTTCTCCCCACTCAGTGTCATTCTTGTCGCAGCAATGCTGTTTCTGTAGTTATTCCAAGCTTCCATCATGTTTTGTGTTGTCTGTTAACAGCCGTTTTCATCTAATTTCAGCAATTTCAGTAGTCAGATTTCTATGCAAAGATCCCAAGTGGCAAATGTATTTATTTCTATTTATTTTTTTAAAGAGAATGTTCTCTGCCTGACTTTTTAGTGTGACTTTCAGCTCAATTAGATCTGATTAAAAACTTCCTACTGAAAAACTACTAAAGGATTTATAGTTTCTAATGCATTTGGGGGATAGAAAGAGTACATCTCAGCTAGAAGATCAAGCCAGCAGCATTTACTGCAAACAAGTTAAGGGATTTATAGTAGTATGAGTATATTAATTCCCCAGTGAGGGGACCTTTTGCTTGCATCTTAAATGCAACGTATACATCTTTTGGCTAAAAAAAAACCCAGATCAGTGTGTTGATTATAAGCTGTGGTACTCTGTTATCGAATCTCTCACTAACCTTATTTAAACTGTAAGGTGACTGGGCATAGAAAGCAGGAGAGCTCAATAAGATTGTTTCATTAGTGTTTCCGCATACTTTATTGTTCCTGATTCGGAAAAAATATCATCCTTGTGATACATTCATGTTGTATGTAAAATTCTACCATGCCTGTGTGCTAATTAATCCACCTGCTAAAAATGATTAACCAGGTCCTGAGCTAGTGTGTGCAGTGGAGCAGATCGTGACGTTTTGGAATGAGTAGCTGATGCTGTAGTTACAGTATTGTGATGCATTACAACACCATGTAGCGCATTGCTTGATTGCATTAAACGTGCACTGCACGTGAACTTGAGTTTGGCAGAAGTCATTAGGGAGTCAGGTTTATACTTTTTGATGTTACTGAACAACCTTGTCCTCTAGGCAAACTGCAAATGGGGAAGAAAAAAAAGCATAGCCTGGATACAAAATCTGCTTGTGCCTGGCATACAGTAATTTATACTACATCTTTTTTTGTAGAATAGACAGTTTAAGATTGTACAGCTGTTGGAAGGCACAGGGCAAGTTAGGACAAATTTTGAGAAGGAAAGCTGAATGAGATTTTAGTACAGTACGTGAGGACCAGAACACTTAAAATGATTGTACTACTACAATGTATATAGGAAAAACAGCTACTGGTTTTGTCATTGGACTTGATGTTGAGGACACACTTGGACACACAGCTGTTCACAGTAATCTGGCCACTTGTGCAAATGGTCTGAGTGATGGAGTCACAAGATGATTTCAACCCAGTTTAGACTTGTATTTAACACTGTCCACCAAAGACAGTTGCTCATACCAGGTCTGAGCTGCGTTGTTGAAATGTCTACCCTTCACTAAACATATGCATGCATGTTTGACTGTTTGTAAATCAGCTATTTCTCTCTTTCAGGTTTCACTCACGTGGAGTTTGCAAGAACTTTGCAAGGGAAAAACTTTGCCTGGATTTACAAAGTGTGTTTTTGACTGCGGGAATTTTCGAGGAAATGTAGAGACAGCCTGGCATCAGGAGTTCGAGTTCTGTCCGTAATCTTGCAAACCATGGCCTACTGATGGCTGACTTTTGCTTGTGGATGCATATTGTTTGCTCATAAAGAGAAGGAATGTATTCATGGATTATGCCTTAATGCACCAAAAAATTTCACCATGGTGAAACTGGCCAATCCCCTGTACACAGAGTGGATTCTTGAGGCTATTCAGAAGATTAAAAGGCAGAAGCAGCGGCCTTCGGAGGAGCGAATTTGCCATGCTGTATCGACTTTGCACGGACTAGACAAGAGTACTGTACTGCAGCAGTTGGAGCTAGCTGTAAAGGATGGATCAATCCTTAAGGTCACTAGCAAAGGTTGTGCTTCATACAAAGATCCGGATAACCCAGGGAGGATTGCAGCAATCAGGCCCGGAGGCCCAGTTCCCTTGTCAGTGGGATCTCCGATACCTGCAGGAGATCTGCGACATCTGGATTGGAATAAGGTCCTCAGGAGGGCTATTGAGGGTCTTGGGATCCCTTCTGGCTCGTCTCTGAGGAACATATTGCGCTTCTTAAGGAGCCAGGATGACCTGGCCAATGTGGTGGCTAACCCCAGGTTCCAGCAGAGGCTAAGGCTGGCTGCTAAGCGTGCTGTGAATAATGGGAGGCTGCTAAGGATGGGCCTCTTTACAGAATGAGAACCGGTAGTGCAGGTGGAAAGACCTGCTTCAGGAGCAGCATTGGACTGGCGCTGGATCTCCCACCTGTAACTCTTCTACCACATGAGAGAGATCAGGTATGGATATAACTAATACTGTTGGTTGTTTTGTGCAAGATATTTTTGCCTTTACAGAAGCTTGTTCTAGTTGAGGTATCTAGTATTTTCTCAAGCTCAAGGAATGAAAGCAAATTTTCATCTTTCATGTGTGATGAGTATTGAATAGTGGATGTGTCTGCAATTTGTTTTATTTATATTTTTTTTATTTATTTATTTTTTACCACAAACAGCTCAACCAGCTCATAGTGAGTTTTACAATTAGTTAAAGGTTTAAGCATCGAGTTAGAAATGTACAGGGCAGGTGGTCCACATGGCTGGAATTGAACATCACTGCGATGGTTATATTTGTTGTTACTACTTTGACAAAACTGTTGCTTCCTCAGCTTCATACTATGTGTATATGTAGAACAAGTTGTATTTGACAATGAGCACTGATGTTATGGGGGCTGTTGCATGTCTCTGCTTGTAGAGGCAAACCAGCGTTATGACTAAAAACATTTAGTTGTGTTTCGTTTCATGCAAGTTCTTAGACTGGACCAATGGAACGGAATGCAACTCTTGTATGAAATTAAGGATGCATTGATCTGATACAGATCTGGAACGGCTCAGATTAGACGTATTGCGATCCAATCCATATTTTGTAATATGAAACACATGAGGTTAATTTAGAAAGAGGGATGTTGAGTATTTGGTTGGATTGCTATGAAGATCACAGTATGGGATCGTTATTCAGTTTGAATGATGCTCAGAGCTTTGATTTATGTAAACTAAGCCTTTGGAAATCCTAGCAAATCCTCATTGGAGAGTTAAAAGCGGTGTACGACTCGTCTGCCTGCTGTTTTATTGATTAATTCAAAGTTGTAGCAATTTCATTATTCATTAGACCATAATTATTAGATTTATAATTTTCCGTTATTTAATATTTCCAGCGTGATCATTTCAGGTTTTTGTGCTTTAATTTAGCAGGTCTCAAGTGTCACCAGTTTAACATGGCTGTAATATGTAGAATGACTTTATCCAACTGTGGTTAAAGTGGTATTCATTTTTTTTTTTTTTTTTTTTCCCCTTTCCTTCTTGATTAAACTGAATATTAAACTATTAGAACATCGGGGGATTGTTATTTAAAGCTGTTCTGATCTTGCTGGTCATTTAAGTTGTGTTTAGCCTGGCCCTGGTTCTTAGTGCTCATTTTTTGCTATGGGTTACTAACAATGGGAGGCCATTTGTTAATCAAATCTTGGAGCACATTCCCTCATCTGCTCCTTGTTGAGTTGTTCATTGAAAGCAAAAGCTTTTGGTTTCCAGGCGCGGGGGCTTGACTGTTGCTAAGCGATGTGTTTTTCATTGACACTAGGACATGATAGCATAGTGCCAGTCCTCTTTTTTTTTTTTCCACAATCAGGGAGAAGGTCTGCCATCTCGCAGATGGTTTAGGGAGTCGGCAGTGGTGGGCCGGCCGCTGATTAGCTCAATGCGTTAAAAGGGCTCTTTTGTTGTTAATTGTGTGCTTGGGGACTGGTCAGTGTGCAGCTGCTCCAGGCCTCTTTATCATATGCTGCTAGGGGTTAAAATTTGAGAAAGGAGAGGGGCCAAACCTGGCCCCTTTCGTGCCATTTGCTGGCTGGATCAGATTTTGTAGTGATGAAGGTATATTAGATCTCTTGGCTGGTTTCCTTTTAAACATTCTTAAAACTCTTGCATGAAACGGAGTAATTGAATGAAAGTCTGTTAAAGTAAACCTGATTATATCAGTTTGGGGGAAGTGTTTTTGTAGAGTCCTGGGCCACTGATTTGCAGCTGTGGCTACCATAATAGCTCTACTTGTTACACAATGCATTATTGAGGCTTGGGCATCAAGTAATCAGATTTCTGGCAAGCATGAGCAGACCTTAGGTCTAGACCTGATTTATGTTGAGAAAGATAATTCTGGATTCCCAATAAAACTTATTACATCAGCTGTTTATTTTGATTTTATTGTATCAAATTTTTTATAGTATTACTATATATAGTATTAGTCTGTTAAACAATGTCCTTACATAATTATTTAATCCCTCAAAATCATATATCTTTTCATTAGTTTACATAAGTATGCAAAACACCACCTCCATGAAGAGTTTTGTTTCACACACTGCCAGCACTGCGTGCTTCTTACTTTCCACACTGTTTAATTGGATGTGTATAATTTCAGACTGTCACTCACCAGACATTGTTTTATTTCAAACAGATGAAAGCAGTTTTTCTTAAGTTTCTTTATTTTTTTATTTTTTACGCAATCACAGATTTTGCTTACGCGTATCAAAAGCATGTGCACAATAGAGCGGTAATTGAGGAGATTTCAGATGAGGGCAACTAATATCAAATGATGTAATTGAGACAGACGATCAGCATCTTTATCTTTATTTCTTTGTTATTGTGCTGTTACAGGGCTGGTGATTTAGTCAAGCTTTTGTTTGTTTTTGTTTACTCCCTCTTTCTCTCTTACCAACAAAAGTGAATGCAGGGCTGTGTTTTCTGCCCATGTTTGTTTGTGTCACATTTGTGTAACTCTACCTATGAAAGCAGGTGTTTCTAATGTGCTGGCTTAAGCATGTTGTGCACTTTAGTACGGCACTAGTTCAGTTTGCTAAGTGGTGGAAAGTTTGTCTGCATGGAGGTTTATGGGTAATTTCCCAAACTGAGCTGCATTGTCTAATAGAAAATTGCTTTAATGGTTTTGAATTGTGTGCTTCGATGCACAGTTGTTGAAAGCAATGCGTTTTATTATTTTAAGACTGTTATTTCTGAATGTAGCACTCCATTTAAGTTTCAACTTGTTTTTTTAAGAGCATAAACCACAGTTAAGACTTGACCATACAATTAAACACATTGCTATGACCTTCAGATTTGTCATGTGGCTAAAGATAGGTATGATTTGTATTGTGCACTTAAGATACTATAATAATTAGAGAGAACACTCATAAATATTACCCAGTGCATTGTATAGCTGTGGGACGCAGTCAAACATTTTATAAGCACACTGAATAGGATTAATGGTCACAATGTAAGAGTTCTTCTTGGTAATTAAATTTAACCATGCACTTAATTAGCAGATAAACTAGTGTAGGTATGTAGGTACTGTGATTTTAAAAACCTGATTGAGAAGCTCTGAAGATTCTTCGAAAACATGTTTATACTCCACATTTACTCTTTAGCTTTATGAGCTGTTTGTCTTCTGGGTTTCACACTTTAAAACCTTAACAACTGAAATAAATGTAAAAAGTGCCGCTCTTTATGATTTTCATTTACCTTTCAGATTACTGATTGAAGTAACTGGAGTTTTTAATTTATTAAAAAAAAGTTTCATCATTGCAATTTATTGAATTATGTTTGGAATAAACAATTTTTTGCTATAATTCAGTGAGCTGGAGATTTATTTCCCCCTTTACTTGATCTCATACATATTGTACCTTAGGACATTATCTAATTTAAAGCATTTACGTACAGCGCATGTATCACAGTTATTGTGACATTTCTATGTACTTGTGCAAGAACAGAAACCTTCAAAATTCAGTTATAATAGAAGCCTAGCAGCAGGAAACGAATGCTTTATTTCATGTAATATACAGAATTTCAAACAAGCATAAGCTTCAGAAAATGAAGGTCTGACTATCAGACTGAAAGGAAATGAAGCTAAGCTGTTGCTCTATAGTTGTATAAGTGTAAGGTTTAGAAAAAGGTTTCAGTTACTTGTACTTATGTAATCTTCTGTTTTGTTCTGTCTGTCAGGTGGTACTTCAGTGTTTATGTTGTGGTTTCGTTGTTGATGCACAAACACAAATGGGTTTGATCTATGTAGTTCTCTTTTTAAGCATATGTAATGTGTATGAATCATGTTTATTGACCGCATCACCAGCTGCTCTAAGGCATCCATTATAAGGAGGGTTGTGGGGGTGAACTGGTTGTCGTACTTTGCCCAGTTCAGTGTTGTGTCTCAGACCATTTAGTTTGTTGACCTGTAACTATTTCCAATTAAGCAATGCTTTATAATTTCTCTATAAACGAATGTCTGACAACTAATATTAGTTAACATGTGCAAAGCTTCAAGACAGGAGCGTCATACCTGACTCTTGTCTAGTAAAATAAAAACCTATGCAAATCAAGCCATTTTATTACAATTACATTTATGGCATTTAGCAGACGCCCTTATCCAGAGAGACTTACAACTGAGCAGTTGTGGATTACGGGGCCTTGTTTAAGGGCCCAGCTGTAGCAGCTTGGTGGTGCTGGTATTTGATCTTCCGATCCAGAGTCAAATGCCTTAACCACTGAGCTATAACCTTCCCAATTTCCTGCATCAGCACTGTCCCACAATCGCATTTCTTCCTTTTCACTATTCTTATGTAAACATGGTGTAATGTGTAGAAGAAAGTCAGCCCCAGTTACAGGTTGTGAAATTGTTCGTGTTAATGTCACTAAACTGGCTCAAGCATCTAATACAATAGTGTGCTTTATCCTCAGGCAGTGTAACCTGGATCAAGTAATGGTAATGTAATAGGCCTCTAGACCTTGTTAATTCTTGTGCTGTTGAAGCTTGGATGAGCTAATGGAGTAGTTGGAAAATGTAATGGGACAAGACCTGGGTCAGGAAGAGACCATATCTGCTCTACATTCCTCTCTCACAGTGAGCCATGAGACATTCTCATGCTTTATAAGGTCGGTACCATTTATTGCTGGTATTATAGCTGCGTTGGAGCCAGAACATCATTTGGGTGCAGTCCCAGTCTTCTATCTGCTCTATAATCTCAGAATTTTATATTAAGATAAATAAAACAATCCTGTGTTTTATGTGGGAGACAAAGTTGGTTTCCTTTGGCCCTGTTGATGCTCACTGACGGTCTATGTGAGATTTGTCAGGACAAGGTATAAGCTGCCTTTACTTTCTGCAATCTTTTTGGAAAAAAAATCTTTTTAATTAAACCTATATACATTTTATATATTTGAGTTGAATCATTTTACAAAAAAATACATTTCTTTTTAAACTCTTGTCCAAAACGCTCAGTCCTTGTGGCCAATGAAATTAGATCAACTAGCTGATATTTTGTTAAGTGTTAAATAAATGTTTGAGCTAAACTGCCTTACTGTGTATTTTCATTGTGAGTGCAGTAGTAGTGCTAGCTTTAACTGTTTTTGGCAGCTTTTTTCCCCCTAACAGTTATTTAACATTTGCAAAGGGACCTGATCACCTGGCTCACTGAATAATGGAAAAGCTGATAATAATGTTCAGCCAAATACTCAGAATATCAACATTTTTGTTTCAGATAAATCTCAGTGGTAAAATAAAAGCTAAAAGTTCAGTCTTTGACTTTTTTATTATAAAAAATAAAAAGCAAATGTAACAGAACATTCACACAGTAGAACCTTGTTTTCAAAACCTAAAAAAGGTCTATTTAAGAGCTTGTCCCAACGCATTCATCCCCCCACTTATCATACCTTTTATTGTTCTTGATGGCCAGCATAGAAAGTTGTCTTTACCTGTGCTTTAATGTGTTGCTCAACATGACCAAGCTCGTGCATGTTTACTTTTAAAACATTTAAGCAACAAGGCGTAACAACCCTGCTATTGAAATGGACTCAACTGTTTAAATGGCATTAAGTCTTTAAACAAGTTGACTTTGTTCTTCAATTATCCTCAGGAAGTGTCTTTTGCATTCTTGTCACAAAGGATTAGATCTTTAGACATTTATAAAGATGTACAGAGATGGATTTGACATGTTTTTTTGATCAGATCCACTGACACTCTTTGCAGCGAAAGCCTTCAGTTAGCTTGAACAATAGACATTACTCTGTACGACAGGACACAACTTGTCTTAAAGCAAGCTACCATCTTGCTTTTGATGTTTCACATAACTAAGCAACAGACATGTGCAGAGAATCGTCATGGTTACCAAGAGGAAGTCAGTATAGGCACAAGACTGGGAGTCTGCAAGTGTGAGGGTATATTTACATATTCCTTTAGAATTTTTGGACCTGCCCCGTAAAGAATACTTCAATGTTTAAAATGTATTTGTTAAAAAAATAAATTGCTGTTTTCTTTGATTGTTCTACAGAGTGGAGATCATGGGTAGGGGGGAAAAAAATAAAACTAACACGCCTAGCTCCAAAAAATAAAAGCGCTCGCACTAGGGTAGCGGCTCCACACTGATTGAGGACAGGTCATTCAAAAACCATCTGAGCTGGCTAAAAAATGCAAACCTCATGATGCAGTCTGCTGTCACTCAGGATCTCTTTTGTTGGTGAAAGTTTCCATGGAACTTTCATGTACATCTCAAAGAATAAACATATGGATCACTTCATTCATTTGTTTTCCACCAGAGCAGTGGCTTGCATCAGTGTCTAATAAAGCTACAGCATGTAGTGCTACTATTTGTTCCGCATGCTTCTTCACTGCTTTCCTCTTTTGGTCTTTTTGTGAACTTTGCACTGAATATAAATGTTTAGCAGTCTGAGCTGTTTAGAGCAGTGACTGTGTATGTGTCTGTCATAAGTTATCAGCCTTCTGTATTCAGTGTTTAGAGCTCCGCTTTAATTCCTTCTTCAGAGCAGCAGCTGTGAAATCTTACTCCTCTGAAGTGTCATTTATAAAAGCGTGGGTTTTAATAAGAGGCCGATGTAAAAGCCAATGATTCACCATTTCCCCTTAGGCAGCTCTTCAATTTTTGATTATTGCTTGGATTCAAGATTGCTGGTTGTATGCCTTAAAAGCAAATTGCGCACACTCTGAAATTCTGAAGTAATTTTTGTAGTTTTGCTAAACCATGTTAGAAACTAGGGATGTGAAGATCCGTTGATTATCTGACCATGTTAATTTATAAAAACATTGATGTGGAATTACACAGGCTCATTTATTTCGAGTGTAATATATTGTTGATGTGGGTTTGTGTGCTATAGGGTTTGTAATGTGGGTAAATGGTTCTGAGAGTTTACACTTAAACATTTCATTTTGACAATTTTATTAATATGGACAATATTTCAGCATTTCAGATTTTAAAATTGTAGTAATTTCTGAGGAAATTAGGTACAACACCCAAAGTTGATAAACGTAAATAAATACGGTTGAAGTAATTAATGGACTATCGGATAATGAGTGAAGTGAAGCTTAGACAGATCAATACACAATGAGCATGTGCAGCTGTTAGGATCTTGTGTGTCCTGGCAAACTATTGGATCTACTTAACATAATTAGAGCTAATGCCAAAAAAAGAAACGAACATGGGGAAGGTACACAGTTGCCTTATGATGGCATCCTGTTTCTGGTTCTGATCTGTAAAGTGACTTCAGGCTAGTCAGCTGTTGCATCAGAGAATGTGCCCTCCGTGTGGCTCAGTTCAACAGGGATCTTGCTGAACTTCTAGCTGCAGCACTGCAACTGCTTTTCCAGAGATTGTGGTGTATGGCATGCGATTCTGTATCCGGTAGCTTTCAGCAGAAATCATCCAAATGTAGCCTTAGTTTAGTTAGCTCGTCCAGGAATCATATTCAAGGCCTTTGTGGCTCAGTGAGTTCTCACAAGTCCCATTTAATGTGTGATGAGGTCAGTGCGCCTGCCTCTCCATATCTGGTAATGATGATTGGTGTTTGTTTAAGTGGGTGGAACCAATGTGGTGGCACAAGCATGATTTTTATAATGTAGATAACTAAACATGACCTCTCTGCGAAATTCCCTGTGCTGTTGAGAGACCAGTTGGATTGCACGTTCATGGAGCGTGTGAACTGTTGCACAAACCGCACCATGAGAATAAAGGAAGGTATGAATGTGTAACAGTTTAAAGATTTGCTGTCTTATTGTGTTTCTTGCATAGAAAACTGTCCTACCTTTTAAGAGTTAACACATGGCACAGCTCACTTCAGTTTATTTGCACCATATAACACTGTGCAGTACCGATACCACAAATTTAAAGAGGTGCAGTATGACTTTAAACACAGATTTATTTTCCATTTTAATAAGCTGAAGAATCAGTACACGTGACCGTTTTCTAACTCTCGTATCATAACTAGCCAGAGGCGACCGGATCAAACACGAAATAAAAGGGGTTAGACATGATCGGAATTATCAAGTCTTGCACTAATATTTCAAGGAAAATATGTAATTTACTCATTTACTGCCTGCGTAAAAGAGTAAAGCTGCCTGATACTCGATGAAGTAATCGCCCATCATGCAAAACTCGGGCGATGAGAGGGCGGTTATCGAATATAAGACTTAAATGTTAAAAAATTTTCCGCTCATAAAAACACAAGTAGACTGTGGCAGTGGCATGGCCTAAATGATGCAGGAACATTTGAAACCAAAGCTCATACTTGGTAAGTAGATAATGATGTACTAGACCCGAAATTTTATAGTCTTTCTTTTCCGATCGTGCATAAATTTCATGACGAGCTTAACAGATTCACTGATTTGACCATGCCAGAATAAAACTAAGCAGGAAAAAAAAATGCTGCAAGAAAGGTCATAGTTTTAAGGAGATCGGTTCAGTCTGTCTTAATTATCTCTTGTTCACATGGTTGCTTAGGTCACATGTCTGTGCGTAGGCTATGGATTTTATTGCAGTTTAGAGAGATGGAAAGGGAACAGAAACAAAAATCCATTTAAAGGATGTTCCATTTATATACAATTTCTGTCACTTGTTTTCAATAGTTTTTTTTTTTGTTTTCTTTCCTTGCAGTACAAAATAATCACTAGATTAGTTGACAATCAAAAATTCACTTATTAAAAAAAAAAACCCTATTGCAGCGCTTGTGTTAGCACAACAGTGCTAAATTTAAATTTGCTGTATCTGAGAGTATTTCCAGTTTTTAGCAGCGTCTCATTTCTTCTGGTAAACTGGCACCTGTTTCATAGAGAAGAAAGCATTTCTCAGTGGTCACTCTAAAAAGTCGGTTCTCTCAGAGACGTAGACAGAAAGTAGACAGCCTTGTTCAGGCAACTCATTAGGCAACATATTTGGAAGTCTCAGTCTTTGGCATTGTATGAAGTAGAACTTGTATTAATCAGTGTTTCCTTTTTGTGTGGGGGTGTGGTTAACCTGGTTCCCAGCTGAATATTCAAGTTAAAATTAAATTTTTACATACACATGCATAGAGTACGACATGCAGTGACATGCTTTCTGAAATTCTACAGAATGCTGCATACATGCCATATTCAATAGTGTATGCCAATAGTCTAATCAGCACAAAGTATATACTGTATCAGTGTCTGATTGTGTCCGATAGCAACATAAAATACAAATTGAAATATTCGTTGATTATAAGAGTAGACATACATCTGCATTACTCAACGTTATATAGTTTAATTTCCCATTTCAGTTGATTGATACACGTTTACATGCTTTAGTATGTCGCACTAATTTACATTTATACACATGCTTCAACCAAAGTGCTGTAACGTTTTCTATGATTTGTGTCTCCATTCGTATTGATCGGGATGGCAGTCGTACACGTTACTTTTTCTGTACCCTCGCAAAGCTGCGTTTATACTTTTGTGCGCTTTAAATTGTGCATAATGTGTGCTTGGCCTTTAGTGAAAGATTACAGCTATGTGTAATATCCCTGTTAGGTTTATTCTGTGTGTATTTTGATTTTCATGCAAGCCCACAGGGACGGATAAGCTTTTACAACAATGAATAAAGATTAATTTCTGTCGACTAAACACTCTTCACTTGTATGAAATAGGGCATGTCCCGTTGAGGGAGCATCGATTACATCGCCTCAGCTGTCACTTGAATGAAAAACCAGCCTGGTTATTCATAACCCATCTGAAAATGTCTGATCTGCCAGGTTTATTAATAGATCTCTAAGGGAGTTGGTTGCCTGTTGCATTAAACAATTAGGCTTGCATTACTCTCCACAGATCTCTCACCAGAACACAGTTGATATTAATAGGCTAAATACTGCACAGCAGGAAGCTCAGGCTGCCTGCATCTCCAGAGATGGCAGCCCAGCATTGGACTTGGTGGTGTGTAATTCAGAAGCTTGATCAGTATCTCGTTTATAGTCCCCTGATGGATTGGTCTGCCTCTTGCTGAAAAGCCTTCTGGGAGAGAAAGGAACTGAATGTTTGCTCTCAACTTCTGACATAGTGTCTCAGGAGATTTTTATTTCCCACCTGTGTCTATTGGTTTCCAGGATTGGGGGACGATTCTTTTTTTTTTTTTTTTTTTTTTTTTTTTTAAAACTGGTGTAGAGGATGGATGGGAAAGAAAAGGTTTGAGGCTATATAAGAATGGTGTGGTTTTGTGTTCTGTAATACCTAGAAGGTGCTGTGCATAATTTACCAAATTGTATCTAGCAATGATGTTAAAATATTTGACATTGACTTAACCTTCAAGTTCAACATTGCCTAGCGCTATTCATAAGACAGTAATGGTATACTAATTAAAACACACTTCTTGTGATAAGCCAGTTCTCAGAGAAACCAGCTCTAGCAGTAATGTCTTTCAAAGAACTGTTGAACACTGAATGATGAGCAGAATCGTATTACCTGACTTGCACCACTTGATCTGTCATGATGTTGAAAAACATCACAAGGATAGGATGTTTTTGATAGGACTCGCACTGTAGGATGCCACTAAATGTGTATTAATTCACGCAGGTGCTCATATTATAAAAAACCTCCAGCCTCCAAACAGTTAGGATGCCACAGGATACCTCAGTTAAATAAGTATTCACATGAAGGGCAGCACTGTGTTTACAGCTTTACATGCTTTACATATTTTACAAAGTTAATACATTGCATGCTGAAGCTGGAAAAAAAAGCATTGGTACTGGTCATGAAACGACTTATTAATCACTTGGCATTTTTATTTATTTATTTATTTAAACCTCTTTATCTCAGTAATAATACAGTTCAACCTTTTGTGTTTAAAGTTCCATTATATATAATCCTTTCTTTTATTTCAATGTAGTTTAAAACGTCACTACACTACATTATTATTCATAATGCTCAGCATCTACAGTGTTCAATACCCAGAATTTTTGCGCCGGTTGATTTAGACTGTTATAAGGCTTAAACGTGGATCTGATTTACATGAGAATTTAAATTGCACTTCAGCTTTGGCATTTGACATTTTCAGCATCTCCCACAGCTAATTTGCTTTTATATTTTAGCACATGTACGTTTTTCGAAACAAGTGTGTTTGTATGTAAATGTACAGCGCACAGAATTTCCTGAAGGTATTTGAAATGCACAAAAGAACCCAGAATAAATAAGTGCTAATCAAAAACTGTATCTCTGTATCCATTTCTTTTTGTCTCTAGCCCCGAGCCGACCCAATACCTATATGCAGCTTCTGTTTGGGCACAAAGGAGTCTAATCGAGATAAGACTGCAGAAGAACTGCTGTCGTGTGCAGACTGTGGGAGCAGTGGTAAGACCTTTATTTTAATAGGTTTTTGATGAGTACAAGCAGTGAAAGTGATCTTTAACTGTAATTACGGGCGGAGCAAAGGGAACACTCTTTAGTAGTTAACATGTTTTTCCATGTCATTTTGGTCACCTGCATGCTTTTTTTTTTTTTTCTCTCACAATCTGAATTGCCAAGTTCCTGGCTGATAAACTACCTACTCTTTTGTGTAGTAATTTGCATTGAACAATTATTTTGAAAAGCCTTGAGGGTCCCTGCTTGTTTTGACGTTTTTATGGCCGAGGTTTAAGGTAGCAGCATGGGAGGTATTCAATAAGTATTTATGAAAGTACAGAAACTATGCTTGCACTGTAAAACACAGCTGGCCTGCAGTCCCTTTGAGATCTATGCAGACATGCCTTTACATGACTGTAATGGATTGATTGCCATTACGCAATGTTTCTGCCTCGTTAAGATCAAATTATCTTTAATTACCTACTCAGAAGTGTTTGATAATACTGTGCATTTGCACACCAGTCTCACCAAGGCCTCACACACAACTCTGCGTTGTTTAATCATGTGCAATTATTTAAGGTTAGGTTATCTTCCATCACACACTGAAAGTGACATGGCTTTTTAGAGACTTAAACTGTATTGAAATGCATGATTGAGTACTTTTTATTATTGCTATAATTTTTTTTTTAGTTTCTCTACCAATTTTTAATAAAACAAAGTTAAAAACTAAATGTAGACTACTTAGTATGAAGTGCCTCTCTTTCTTTCCAAAGGCCATCCAACCTGCCTGAAGTTTTCTGCCGATTTGACTGCAAACGTCAAGGCGTTACGATGGCAATGCATCGAATGTAAAACTTGCAGTTCCTGTCAAGTTCAGGGGAAAAATGCTGTAAGTATGATTATGTTCTCGGTTGTGGAAGTCTTATTTATTAGCTTTTTATCCATGTCAATAAGCTTCCACTTGTTTTTGCACTTAAACTTTAACTGTCATTGTCTGTAGGATGAGATGCTGTTCTGTGACTCCTGCGATCGGGGGTTTCACATGGAGTGCTGTGACCCCCCACTCTCCAGAATGCCAAAAGGTACGAGAGGCTTTTCTCCAAATTGCTCGTTTTTGCTTTGAGTAGAAAACATCAAACGCCATTCATGCCTGATATGTTAGGAGTTCTGCACTCCCACTGCTTGTTAAGTGAGCGCACTCACATTCAAACAGTAAAGCTTTAAAGTGCCAGTTTATTCAGAGCTTTCTGGCTAAATAAGATTGAAATAGAGCTTTATTTCTCCTTTATCCCCCATCAGATTTTCCTCTGTAGATTCAGACCAACCGTTTAGTATTAATTTTAAGTTGGCTAAATATAAAAATATTCTGTTTGTTATACTACTTATAAACTTCCTCATGGAGAGAAATTAATCCATTTGCCAGCAGAACGTTTTCTTTCTTTCTTTCAAGAATTGTTTCAGTAATTTTTTATGATCTTTAACTATAAGCCTGTGCTCTTATTTTTCTCCTTTGTCTTTCTCCCTCTGGTTTTTTTTTTTTCTTTCCTCCCTTTTTCTTGGCTTTCCCCTAGGAATGTGGATCTGCCAAGTATGCAGGCCAAAGGAGCAGGAGGAAAAACGACTGCTGCACAAAACAGCAGCGCAGATCAGGAGGCGATATGCAAAGCCAGGAAGGCCGAGGAAAAATTTTGCACATCAAATAATGTATGATAAAATATTTCTCTCACTTTTCTTTGCTTTTGTTCTTAGTTTGATGCTTAGGGTTATAACACTTGTTTTCCATCTTGCTAATGTGTGACCTTTTTCTTGAAGATAAAAGCCTTTTCAGCCACGCTCATTTCTCTAGCACTCTTAGGACACCATCTTTAGTTATAGGTTGTTAACAGTGTACTTTTAGCCAGGGGCATTTTATTCTGTTCTATTTTTAACCATGGTATGTGCGCCGAGCCTTCGAGGGTATGCTAACAGTTGCATTTGAAGCACCCAGTGTGAATCAGCTTATGGAGCAGTAGTATCATGGTTATCAAAGTGGGGACCCCATGGGTGTATGTGTTTTAATAGTTACAGTTCTGAAAAGTAGTAAAAGAAGTGAGCCTGTAAATGTCATTGAAGAACTCAGGAATACAATAAAGCTCTCTGGCTCAAAAATAAGAAAAAAGACAACTTTTATTGTGCTGGTTTTAAATGTCTGAAATTGTTCTGTACTAAAGTGGGCTCCCCTCCACCCAGTTAAATGGGTCTCTAGCTGCACATAGTTGGAAATACTGACAGACAGTAAATGTTGTATCATGAATCTGATCTGTTCTTTTAATAGAATGATGTGAGCTGTTTGATGTTTAAGACTCACACTTTTATTGTTTTTGAACAGTTGCTGTTGTTTTGCAGTGGATTTTACTCTATGGATGTACTCTTGCAGGTCTGACAGTGGTGTTGCACGAACCCTTGAGCTGTGTAAGAGAGAGGAACACAGTCGAGGTCCTAAGAGATCAGCCTGCACTTCACACATATCCAGCACGGTCTCGTACAGCACAGACCTGCAGAGCCGCTTGAGCCTCGGTATTCCTCTTACGTCCACCCCGGCTTCTCTCACTTCCTCACCCACACTGCCTCCGTACAACAAAAAAACCAAAAGTCTCATCGATGGCCTCTCGAGATTTTTCACGCCCTCTCCTTTGGGCCGACGAATGCGTGCTGACTCAGCCACGTCTTCTGAATCACATAGGCCTAACAAACGGACTTACCGGAAACGCCTGTGCGATCCTCATTCCTCAGCAGTGACAGGCACCAGCCAAAGGATAACTGCCCTATGTAATGCACTCTCTACCCCCTGTTCTTTATCAGGACACAGCCAGACATCCCTGAATCCCAGTCAGTCTGATTCTCCCCAAAGCTCCTCATCCCAGTCGAGTGGCCCCTCGCTTAGTAGTCTTGCAAGCAGCAACCAGCTAAAGGTCTATTTGATGGACTGTCTCACATCTACGCAACTCAGGGACAGTCCCGACAGAAAGGACTGCCCAGCTATGCACCACCTAAAAGAGGCCAATGCCCCCGGGACACTTCCTCCTCACCCACAACGCCTTTGCAGCTTCATGGTAATAAGCCCATTGAAGGGTTCAGTAGCAAGCTAGCACATGTATCATGCTCGGACTCCGGCTGGCCACCTAAGAGAGGAAGGCCATTTAAGACACCTCTTCATTTTAGGCGGGCCCCCTTCCTGAAGAAGCACAGGCTGTTAAGCAGGTTTAGGTTTAAATCATCACCGCAGAGGGGCAGCCCCACGCCAGGAAGGAGCAGCTTGACACATGGACGAAACCATGGCACATGGTCTGACCAAAATCACGGTAAGCAGGTGGTGTTGGCTAAGGCTTATTATTTTTTTTGTTGTTTTGTTTTTTAAATGAATAATGAAAAACCCTGCTGTGTGTGCGTGTGTGTGGAGAAATGCACTGCTTTTCCTGGTTTTCAATGGCAGTAAAAATACACCAATTATTCTTTTATTCTGCTTTTTATATGTTGTATCATGATGATTTTGATAATAATTGTCCATTTTTAATTTTTACTATTCTAGTCTTAAATTCATTGCGATTCCTAAAAAGAGAAGTTCAGGAAACAAGGTTACCCTCTTCCAGTGACCAAGTAACGGAAGAGGACATTAAGATGTTCAAGCATACCCAGGAGCTCACCACAAAGGTGAACAGAGTCTTATGTAAACATTGTTGTATACATGTTTTTTTAATTATTTGCTTAATTAGTTAAATAATGGTTTTTGCTTCACTAACAGAGGACTGAACTTGTAAGCAGTGGTGATCACGGACCATCACTCATAGAGTTTGGAAAATATGAAATACAGACATGGTACTCTTCACCATATCCTCCAGAATACTTAAGGTAATTACCCGGTTCTGTGTTAGACGGCTCACACTTCAGCAGAGTAGTATCTGCATTACTTAAATATGGTTTCAATCTATTCCTCAGATTACAGAAGTTGTATCTCTGCGAGTTCTGCCTGAAGTACATGAAAAGCCAGGACATTCTGCAAAGACATTTAAAGAAGTGTGGCTGGTTTCACCCGCCAGCTAATGAGATCTACAGAAAAGATAACCTTTCTGTGTTTGAGGTCAGTTGAGAATCTTCAGTGTGGTGTGCAGTCTCTTAGGAGTGTGCATCTTAATTTAATCAAATGTTCATTAGCTGTACTGGATGGAGTACTGTATCTGTAAATGAAGGGCAATGATCTGACAGGACCCCCCCCAGAGCCTGGATTGCAACCTGATCTGCCTGCATTAACTAATTTTGGTTAACATTTGCTATTAATCAACCAGGCACATTTTAAGCACTTAGAAAGATGCTTTAAAGACGGACTGAAATCCATAGATGCTTGCAGGGCCTGCAATCAACATAAATTAGAATTTGTAATTCAGCTTGGGAGTATTTGCTGTCTTGTTTTCCAGATGTTGATAATGAAAAACATTTGAAGTGTCTAACAGCACATAAAGCCCTTTAATTCAGATATTTCTCTAATTTTGTACTTTGCTATTGAATTAAAAGGGTTTTTTTTATGTATATTAAGTCAGTGTTAGAAATTAAATGTGTTAGAGTTAAACAAAACTCGTCTTTTTTTTTTTTTTCTGTTTTTCAAGGCGATGCTTTTGTTAATGTATTAAGTCTTTGCTTTTCTTTTCCTTTTTCAGGTTGATGGAAATGTAAGCAAAATATTCTGCCAAAATCTCTGTTTGCTTGCGAAGCTTTTTCTTGACCACAAGACGCTATACTATGATGTGGAACCTTTCCTTTTCTATGTTCTAACACAAAATGATGAAAAAGGTTGCCATCTTATAGGATACTTCTCAAAGGTATTATTATTTTTGAAAATAAAGCTTTTATATATAACTGGTGAGGTGCTATGTTTCTAATCCATTTTTGCTGTGCCCTGACCAATAATGCCTGTCCATGTTTTTCTGAATCTGAGAACAGTGGCATTCTCTCTGCATGTTTATCTTGGTTCAGTCGAGGACAGCGGCAGGTGCAGTGAATTGCCTGCGTTGGCAGTGTTCTGACATACACTATCTATTTCTTCCTCCCTCAGGAAAAGCTTTGCCAGCAGAAGTACAATGTCTCCTGCATAATGATCATGCCCCAGTACCAAAGGCAAGGATTTGGGAGGTTCCTCATTGATTTCAGTAAGTCGTACTTGCTGTATTTCAGAAGTTAACTAACATAAACTAACACTTGTGCTTTGTGCACACAGATACAGCCAAAAGGCAATATATGTGAATAATTAAAAGATTATAAAAGCCTTTCTTCAGCAAACATTTGACTAGCAGTGTGGGTTGCTGCTTGTTGGTTTTCAAAGACGAAAATGAAAAATTTCTGTAAACGGTTAATATCTATTAGTGCCATGTCGCTGTACAATCATTCTGTTGTAGCTAAGGATGAAACTGAGGTGTGAGCACCCTGTGGCTCTCTTTTGAGAACCTCTCCCAGGTGGCCATATTAATGAAGTTGATGGTTGCTAATTAAAGAGTACCACGTGAGGTCAGCTCTCACTGTCTAATCGTAGTTAAAGCAGCTCTTTAATCAGCTCCATCTCTCTTTGTTTAGTCACCACAGCCTGATTCGGGGGAGCTCTCAGCTCTTTGCAGGCTAGCATTGATGCATTCTGTGGAGTGTGGGACACAGAGTGCCTGCAGGAGGCTGCAAAGCTTTTAAATTTGAAACATGAGGTTTTGAGAAATAAATGTAGATTGTTCTGGAGATGAAGCAACATGTCGTATTTACAGTGTCAGACTAGTCTTGATATCAGATTTCCTGACATTTCTCTCTTTATTCCTCTCTTTTCCTATTTCTTGCCAGGTTACTTACTCTCCAGGCGGGAGGGCCAGGCCGGTTCCCCAGAGAAGCCTCTATCAGATCTGGGTCGTCTGTCCTACTTGGCGTATTGGAAAAGTGTCATACTTGAGTACATGCACAATCACCCGGATAAGAGTGTGAGCATCAAGGGAATGAGCAAAGCCACAGGCATGTGTCCACATGACATTGCCACCACACTCCAGCAGCTCAACATGATTGATGTGCAGGATGGCAGGTAGGTTTGCCTCCCTTGCTGTCTTTTTTCACACACAGTATTTGACAGGCTTTTCTCTAGTACATAGATCAAGTCATATTCACACAACATCAGCCTTTAAGCTACTGTGGTGAACTGGAGCTTGTGCTTATTACAGCTGTTATGTGGCTTGCCATGTGTTTTGACTGTGTTGAATTTTCACTCAGCTCGTGGTTTTGTCCTCTTGTGTAGATTTGTGATCATTCGGAAGCATCAGACGATCCAGAAGCATATGTCAAGGCTTCGAGAGAAACCCCGTCCTTATGAGGTCGACCCTGACTGTCTCGTCTGGACTCCGACTAGATCAGTCTACAGGAAGGCCTCAGAGGGCCAGTACCGATTAGGAGCAGAGGTAGATATTGGTATCACTGCCTCGGTTTTGTTTTATGAGTTGTTTATTATTTTAACATCGCTGTTGTTATTGGAGGTGTAGCATTAACTGCTGGCAATTTAGTTATTTTTTTTCCTCACTACAAAAAGCAATACTTTGGTGGTTCGGACTATGTTTTGTCTGGCTTGGCTTAAAAGTAGTTTTATTTAAATTGACCTGTTATAACAAATTCAGAACTGATGTGGGATATATTTTTGTCCATAACTCAAACTAAAAACCGTTGCCTGATCCAGTGTTGTCAGTTACTGTGTGGTCTGTTGACTATATGACTTTATTCTTTGATCGCCCCCCCAACCTTGTCTGAAATGCATTGTAAGAGTATGGCTTCATTATGTGCAGATAATGCATGCGTGTTATTGTTGTGTAACACAATTTAGCTGATAACTCTGGGTCACTTACTATGCTGCGCTGGAGTTTAGAGTTCATAGATGACCGCCACAGAGCTTTCTGATCAGCCCAGATCGGAACTCTACATTAACAACCCTGGTCATTAAAATGAATTCCGCCAAGATAAATGCTGTTAGGTCGCTGACTAATCGGGAGGTGAACTCTTGGCAGAAACGCTAATGTACACTCCTGTTTGTACATCTTTATGAACACTAGAAAGCCAACCTTGCGGCCCGCAGCGACTTGACCACTGAGAAGCAAGTCCGATTGATAAGCAGCAGAATACCTCCTCTTACCAAGAGCAGCTACACCAGAAGGAACCCAGAGCCAGTGCTGACTAGCACTATTGAGAGAGACTTGGAGGTCAGTGAGGATAGCAGCAGCGATGACGATACTTCAGTCCGATCCCAGTCTACACCAGGGCTCAAGCGAAAGGTAATCATTCAACCATGGGGAATCCCTGTTAATGTCATCAAGCCGATGCGTTCCGCTAGACACTGCTTTTTATGGTGTACACCAGCTGTGGTATTGACTAAGCAGCATTGCCTCATATGTTCAGGCATAAATATTTTCTGTGAATAGACACTCTTGGAATGAGAAATGTTCGTCTGTTTATTTGGGAAATAGTCTAGCCATTTATTTATTTTGTTCACAAGAGCCAGTTTAGTTTTCCATTCAGTTGTGTTTAGGCAATATTACATTTTAGATCGGTTTGTGAATCAAGTAAACGTGTCCTCATTAAAACAAAACCCTGTTTTTTATAAAATGTTGAGATATCTGCAGTAGGATTAGCAAACCCCAGAATGTCTCCTCAGAGTCAGCCAAGTCCCGTAAAGAATACGTTTTGAGGGCGATGTGGTCACCTGGGTCCCTTCTTGCTCTCATTTGGGGTTTCATGCAGGCAGAGCTTTCCAATTGAATGGCTTATGGCTCAGTTACTGTGGTCTGACTGATGGAGCTTTGCATTTAGATCATGAGGCATGCCATTCAGAATGTGGTCACGCTTCCCTATGTTTAGCATCATCCTTAACTGTATCGTCTTCATCCAAACCTCTGCTTTTTGGTTAAGAGTGCATTGAGGTCAATTTGGAAAGAAAATCCGCATGCCTCTTGTGAACTGTCTAACAAACTTTGTCCTCGCTCTTTAACTTGTACTTGTGCAAATAGTCATTTCTCCCACAGTCTCCAACGAGATGCTATTTCATAAGTTTGTTATAAACAAGATACAGGTGTGAACAGAGCCAAATGTGTCTTGTGATCTGGTCCATCAGACCACTTGTCTGTAGTACATTTACTGTATGAAAGGCACTGCATCAAAACTGCATACTCACGACATTGATACAAGTTCATCCCTTTTTTTTTTTTAATCACGTGACCAGCCTACTTTTGAAAGTGCCAAGTCACACTGTTGTATGTTCAACAGGTGGCATTTCATACTTTCTCTCTAACTTTGTTTGGGGTTGATTTTCTTTGTATACTGGTTGCTTTTTCTTACTATAAAGTCGTTAATCATTAAAAAAAAAAAAAAAAATTTACTCAAATATTTTTTTGTTTTCTCATAGTTAATAATTCGTGACTGTAAGCTTAAAGAATTCACGGCTGTTTCATAATGTTGTTAAAAGGTTCTTGGTGTAAATGTGCTGAATATGGCATTTTCTATCCTGCTTCATTAACAAATATCACAAAGCTGCTTTTGAATAAGTTTGATGATGGTCTTGATGTTGAGCAGTATTAAATGCAGAAGGGAATTTCTCCCTATTTTCCCCTTTTCTACTGGCAGGCACCCAGTTAAAGCAAACTTTATTTTACCACTGGATAGTATTTGACATTGAAGCTGTAAGATCAAATAGTGAGCAACACAAGGAATAAAAAATAAAGAGAAGGTTTAACAACACAGGCACACTGTTAGGAAGAATATTTGGACCAGTTGCTGTAGTGTCAGGTTTTCTCCTATAAAGATATGTAACTTCTCTACAGGTTAATGAGCAATGCGTCTGTAGTGATGTAAGATTCATACAAAACAAATAAGCAGCATAAAGTTCCAATATTGCTAGGACGTTAAATTGCCTGCAGGGCAAACGTTAGTGTGGATTAGGACTGACTGTTTTTAAACTTGAACTCTGACAGTTTATACCCACGCTCCTGCTGAGCTGTGACTAAATTTGTCTGCAACTCGCATTTGACTTTGGTTTCTACTTCCTTCTCCTCTAGCCAAGGGCTGCTTTTTATTTGTGTGGTTGTTGAAAGCATAAAGAGACAAAATCTGTACAAAATGCCACGCAGTTTGCCTTTGAACCGTGAGTGTAAAGCTTTTATTAACTAAGCACCTGTTTAATTGAGTTACCACTCACCAGTATAAACAATTTGTTTCGGTTTTTGCCGTTGGATTATTCTTTCAAGAGCTGATTTTAAAGTGAATGAGTGCTTTATTACAAGTAGTCACTAAAAAAGCATTTGAGGGACAAAACCAGATGAACGGCTATTTGCCTCACTGTCCACTTATGAACAAATCACCTGAGACAGATATTAATTCAACCTCTTTAATTACCCGCTTTAATTACCGCTTTAAACACAACGTTCACCGTGGATTTTTTTTTTTTTTTACTTTTTACAGAGAGCCGGTCCTCTGCGGAGGAAAAGGGGCAGAAGGAGAGTGCGCATCAACAGCAGTGTCACCACAGAAACCATCTCGGAGAGAACAGAAGTGCTGGATGAGCCTTTTGAAAACTCTGATGTAGAAAGCCCTGCACCCCAGCTAGGACATTCCTTCAGGAGGGAAGGAAGTGAGGAAGATGAAGAGGAGGAAAGCAGTCTAAGAACAGTTGTGCGCAGACCTGGTAGACCAAGGAAGAAGGAAAGACAAGATGACAATCATTCTAATCAGCAGGAAAGAGAACAAGTTGAAGGTATTTAAATTTTTTTTGTGCATTTTTGTTCATTGGAAACAATTGCACACTTTCTTGAAGATAATCTAGGGCATAATCTGACTCTCTCTCTCTCTCTCTCTCTCTCTCTCTCTCTCTCTCTCTCTCTCTCTCTCTCAATAAATTCTCTTTTCAAAACAGATGCTGTGAAAAAGGACAATCCTCGGCCTGTTAAGCGGAAAAAAGGCTGGCCCAAAGGAGTGAAGCGAGGGCCTCCTAAATGGAGGCTAAAGAAAGAGAGAAAGATGGGATTTAAGCTCAACCTCTACACACCACCTGAGACACCCATGGTCAGTGTGGAGCAGGAACAAGATGAGGAGCAAGTGGACAGTCCGGTTTCAGTTCCTGATGGCTCAGAGTCTGCTTTTCTGAACGAAACAGAGTCTGTGAAGCCAGAGCTGCACTCAGACCCCCTGACCACAGAAATACAGGAACCTAGTGAGGAACACAAGGATGAGGAGGCTATGGATAAACCTGATTTTGTTGCTGTTTCTCCTTGTGATGCAATGAGCCAGGAAACTCCATCAGTTCCTATGAACTGTGATGAACAGTCCTCTGAAAGTACAGAACAGGAAAAAAGCCAGGAGCCTGATGAGGAGCATAAATGTAGTAACCCCAGGCCCCAGATGAACGTGATGATGAGGAAGAGGAAGATGAAGAACTGGAGCCTTCTAATGTGGAGGATCATGATGCAGATGATGAGGATGATGGTCATGTGGATTCTGGCGAGGTTCGGAAGGAAGACCCTACACTTGAACTTGAGAAAGAGCTTTCAGATAACTCTGAGCCCAAGCCAATCTCTTGTAATGTTGAGAATGAGCATGATCCATCTGTAGAAGCTTCAGGAGAGCTGGTTTCAGGCAGTGGGTTAGATAACATGGAGGCGCAGGATAACCCTGTGGACTCGGACCATCAGCCTGACTCTGAATCAGATGAGGAAGAGGAGGAAGAGGAGGAGGAGAACAGTCAGAATGTTGACCAAAAAGATGCTGGTCCTTTGACACCTGCAATAAAGGAGGACCACAGTATTTGTCCAGAGATCGATATGGAAACTGCCCAAGCGGTTCAGTCTCTAACACAGGAGGCTGATCAAGAGCGGCATTTCCAGGACTGTGTAGAGACTCAGGAGGCCTGCCGCAGCTTACAGAGGTATGTGCATGTGGACCAGAGTCCGCAAATGACTCCAGTAGATGACTGCCAGCAGTCAGACCACAGCAGTCCACTGTCCTCTGTTCACTCGCACCAAAGTCAGTCAGTACGGTCTGTTAATAGCCCAGCTGTGTCCATTCTAGAGAACAGCTACACTCAGATTAGCCCAGACCATGGTGCAATCTCTGTGCACTCCCTACATAACATGGAGACAAGTCCAATGATGGACGTTCCTTCTGTGTCTGACCACTCGCAGCAGGTGGTGGACAGTGGCTTCAGTGACCTTGGAAGCATTGAAAGCACGACAGAAAACTATGAGAATCCCAGCAGTTACGACTCCACGCTAGGTGGCAGCATTTGTGCCACAGGAGCCAGTGCAGTCGCCTCTTCTCAGAGCAGCTGTTCCTATGGCAACCTTTCCTCCGGTGGCAGCCATGGACAGAGCAGCTGCGCTGTGTCCCAGCAGATGGCTGGCCCTGTGGTGAACAATACTGGCGCCTGCAGCATGCTCCAACAGAACAGCATGAGCTCGCCACAGGGTTGCAGTGTCAAATCCCCACAAGGCTGTGTACCAGAAAGGCAGCCTGGGCATGGGCACGGCCCTGGACATGGACATGGACATGGACACGGACACGGGCATGGGCATGTGCACAGCCATGGCCACCCCCACAACCACCTCCACCATCACCATCCACACCAACACCATCAGCACCACCAGCAGCCTCTGTCTCACTGCTCTATGCCTGGCAGCTTTCCTCCACCCATGCAACTCTCTGACCTTCCTGAATCAAACAACCCCTCCACCAATCTGGGGCTTTATGAGCGGATGGGCCAGAGTGAGTATGGAGGTGGGCACTATGCTCAGGCGCCATTGCCTCATACTCAGCCCTCAGCTACTTTCAGCCTGGCTAAGCTCCAGCAGCTTACCAATACAATTATGGACCATTCCTTGCCTTTTAGCCACTCTGCTTCTCATCCCATCACATCTTACACTAACAACAACGGTTCACTGTCCTCACAGCTCGGCCCACACAATCCCACGCTGGTGCCTCTGTCTCAGCCTCCGCACGCAGTCACAGGCGGAGGCCCTCAGACGCAGGCAACCATGACTCCACCCCCTAACATGACTCCTCCACCAATGATGGTGCAACGCAACATGGGTACGCCCAACATGAACTTGCCCCCCTCCCAAAGACTGCAGACACAAATTGCACCCAAGAATCACCATCATCATCCTGTATCGATTCGCTCTAAATCGGCGCCACTGACTCCTCACCACCACCACCAGCAGCAGATGTACGGCAGGAGTGCACAGGCCGTAACCATGCAGGCTCCAAGCAGGACACTAGCCATGGCACCTCGCATGAACATGGGCGTGAACCTCATGCCCGCTCCAGGTTACAATGTGAACTCGATGAACGTGAATATGGCGCCACTTAACGCAATGAACACTTACAGAGTGACCCAGCCCATGATGAATGGGAGTTACCATGGCAGCACAACCTACATGAACCAAACTCCACAGTACTCTATGCAGATGGGCATGATGGGTACTCAGCCTTACCCACAGCAGCCCATGCAGGCTCCTCCGCACGGCAATATGATGTACAGTCCAGCGGGTCACCACAGTTACGTGAACACTGGCATGTCCAAACAACCCTTAAATGGGCCTTATATGAGACGATAATCGCTAACAACCCCTGATCTGTAAAGGGTCAGGAAATGAAAGTCAGCTTGATGACTTGAGGTAGTTTTATTTTTTTTTTGGTTAATTTTCAACATTGTTTGCTTTTATGGATTTTTATTTTTGTTTTATTTTTAAAAACCAGCACTTGGTAAAAATGCAAAAAAGTTGTGTTTAATGGCTAATCTTTAGCTTTTTCCCTATTTATGGGAAGCCTTACATCATCAAAATTTAATGTAACATTTAAATGTAAATCTCTTCAAACTGCATTGCAGTTTCTGATTGCATTGTTTATATATAAATATAAATATATATAAATATATTTTTTTCCCTTTATTTTCTTTTGGACTTGCTTCATGGAACCTTTAAATGTGCCTGCATTGTAAGCCTTTTCAATGTACCTGTTTAACAATCGCAAGGTTATGTTTCCAAGTCTGTACTCATGCCTTCATATTATTTAAATTATTGTAAGTCTACTTTTATATATTTTTTTAAGTGTAAGGTGAAACTTTAGCATGCTATAATGTCTTTGTTAGTGACAGTGCATCAAAGTAGTACTGTACAGTGTTGTGCTTAAAAGCAAGCAATTTTATATTAAATGTATGGCCTTGGTTAGGTTTCCCTCTTATGTACGGAGAAACGAAACTATATTTTTGTTGTTTCTAATACTGAAAAGATTTTAAAACATTGTCATGTTTTTGGGTGTTCCGCTTCGAAGGTTCTATTGCTAATTGTGTATAATTTGTTACTTTTTAACAAGTTTCTTTACCTGAGGCAGCTTTGTTTTTATACAAACTAAAGCAATTTCAGACAAAATAGAGAAGTAAATGTCAGTATTTGTACATGTAGAATTCTAAATCAGTGGAAGGGAATGCAAAAAAAAAAAAAGAAAAAAAGAGAGAAAAATGAGCAAGAGGAAAAAATACCTTTCACCGGGCAGTTCAGAAAATTGTCAATTTATTCCCAAAGTTGGTCTTTTATGAAATGCCTTTAAACATGCATTTTCATTCCACATGTAAATTTTTTTATCTTTATAAAACATCTGATTTATATTTTACTGAAATGTAGAACAGTAGCCTTGTTAATAGACAAAACAGATGGCATGTATAAAGAGAAATTGTATTGGTGTCTGTTTGTATAGCTTATTTTGTAGCCTTTGTACCTGTACAGAATGGCAGTTTGATGTAAGAGGGATATCCTGACTATACTAATTAATGGAGCAACAGTCCTGTATTTATGAGTTACCTTTTTAGTCAGTCACTTAAATGCTGTACATTTTAGCAGAAAATAAATTATGATGAGCCACTGACAGACTTAAGCCCTGATCTGGACTGTTTGTTTCCTGTGTGCTGTTACTTCATGCTTGCATCATTTCAGTACCCCCCCCACCCCCAATACGGAGTATTCGTAGGAGTCGCAATTGGATTCAAACTTTTTTTTTTTTTTTTTAATGAGCGTTTTGATTTTGAACATGTAATTAGACCAGAACTCCTGAGGTATGCTACAGGCAAAAACAAAAAAGAGGGGAAAAAAATAAAAGCCTCTTTCCAATGTTATGTTTTCACACATGATGGATCCAGATGCCCGTCTCCGGGTGCTTTTTTCGGATTTTCTGTTTGCGGTTCATGCCTTTGCTCTCTGAGGTGAATATCCAGTTCTCTGAGTTGCTTTAGAAATCCTCTGTTGGGTAAAATGCAGCGTTGCTTCTTCGCATGCTCAATCGCATCAACAACAGTCATATTCTTGTAAATCATTAAATAAGCCAAAAACAAAGTAGCTGATCGACTTCTTCCCATGACGCAGTGCACCAGCAGTTTACCTGCAACAAGAAACGAGTTCTGTAAAGTGCTCTTGGTGTGATTGATGCTTCTCTTAACCCTGTATTATTATTTATTTATTTTCAAATTGCTGATTTGCGATTTGAGTCGATTACTTAAATGCATAAATATAAATAAATGAACACATTCAGAAAGTTAAATGGGTCCATAGTAGATTATAACTTTAAGAAGACGTCTGCTGTGGGTTATGTGTTTGTGTGTCCTAGAGCGAGAAATGGAGAAGCTAAATATATTTATGATAGCACGTCTGTGTCTTTACTCACACTCTGGGTTGTTGAGTGCCTGGTCAATAAATTGAGCTGCCGGGTAGAAAAACTGTGCGAGGTTGAATGCTGGAATGTCTTCTGCCTCCACTCCATAGTAAGAAATGTTCATGCCTTTGTAGTACTCTGGACCTGTAGCAACATTGTTCCATTTCCCCTCGGCCGCATTAAGGATGTGCGTTATTCCCGTCTTCTCCAGGTTGTGGCGTTCCAGCGCTGTCTTCCTATGAAATTAAATTAAATTAAATGATTACACATTAACCTTATTAAGGTTTTAGTAATAATTAGTGAAAAAAGGGGCCATGAGTGTTTATCAAATCGTATACGGTATCAAAAGGAAATGAATGACACTGGTGTCTCTGAAGTCTTAAGTGGTCTGATTTTTCATTAATTAAGGGGGGGGAGCAACACAGCTTTTAGTCATCTTGCTTACTCATCACCGATGTAGACGCTGGGCCAGACCTCACTGACGTGGGTGTAAGCAGTTCCTGTGCCTTGCCAGAAGAGTTTCTGCAGCTCAAACAGCTCGGGGGTGATGTACTCGCTGTCTGGGTCACATTGTACTTGCTTTTGTGTATTCTTGATTTGGCTCTGTTTTGAAGCGGTAGACTTCATCTTCTTTGTACAACTCGGTGCTCATCAGCCAGAAACTTGAGTTATTGCCTTTGGAGAGATTATATGAGATGTTTGGCAGGTGATTAAATATCAGAATTATTATTATTATTATTATTATTTTTTTTTTTTTTTTTAAAAGCAAGCATGTAGTCTTGGCATGTTATGAATTAGCCATGCTTATATTCATCCTCATTAAGCACTTGATCGTTGTCATAGTGGTGAATCCGGATCCTACCCTTGGAGCAGTGAGCATGAGGAGGGAATACAGACTCGGTTGTGTGGGATGATGGTCTTTTGCAAGGTCATCCTGCACATACACATTAGTACCCCACGTTCACATCAAGAGGAAACGTAACGTAACCAATTGTGTGAATATTCAGGAGGTGGGAGGAAACTTGTGGGAAGTACAGGAAGAAACCTGAGCTCCAAATGTAACCTGAGAACTAGGAGCTGTGAGTCAGCAATGTTAGTCGCTGCACCACTGTGCTGCCACAATCTGAAACCTTCATTAGGCTCATCCCAAGCATGAGTATTGTGTACATTTTTATAAAGCAATAGGTTTTGTTTGGCATGTAAAACCCCTTGAGGTGGGTTTTTTGTTTTGTTTTGACAACTCCAAATTGCGTTGTCCATTTAAGTCAACATGATCAGCACTATTATTCACTTCCTTGCTCCACATTTCTAATACAAATACATATATGCTTAAAATGTCCTATACAATTATAATATAAATTACAATATATAATGTGCTTCCAAGTTTGGTAACAGTTTGGAGAGGAACCACATGACTGGAAAAGTAAGGTGTCCCAATCTATTTGTCCATCCATCAGTCATAGATATAAATAAATAATCCATCTAAACAGTCCATTCAAACAGTATTTGAAACCAGTCCAATCAATTAACAGTTGTGTTCATTTCTTCTCCTTCACCGAAAATATTCGTCAGATGAAAACAGGGTGGAAAACTATTTACACATCTGGATCCCAAACATTGGTTGTTGCACCTTTCATGAATACCCCAACATTATAAAACAAAAATATGTAAAATTCTGAATGTATAATACCCTTTCAATGTATTAAAACCTGACCATGATTGGGTTCCTTCTGATTTCTGCTTTCAGCCCATCTTGAAAAACATGAAAAACATGCCAGAACTTGCCTGCTAAACTTCCCCTAGTTATGAGTGACTGTATAAAATGGCTGGCATTTGATGCAGGGTGTGGCTCTGACTTACACACAGTTTCCCAGGCTAGACTATACATCCACTGTGACTGACCAGAGTGAAAAATAAATTGAATCTTTAGCATGAGTGCCACTTACCACATTTCACAAATCACAGCCATTTGCCGCAATCAAAAATTGTATAAATGAGAATGTTGGCGGAGGAAGTTTAACACATTTAAATTAAATACTGAGAAATAAAAATGACTTGAACTGCATATAGTCAGGAATTAATTCCACCATAGATCATCTGCATTCAAGTCAAATGTTGCACCCTTCCCAGATTCCAGTTTAACATGCACTTCCAGTTCTGGTAACAGTCAATAACAGTTGACACTAACTGCTATTATGAATCCACACTTGATCCTCTCTTAATCCGGAAATGGTAAATCAATATACATTCATATTTAAGTGCTTACCGTCAACACAATCTGTCTGATGTTCATGCCGGAGCACACGCTGCACATGTCTGGTCAGTTCATAACACACACCAGACCCCAAATTATATTTTTAGGCCATTGATCTATGAGCTTTGCTCTTAGCAGCATGCAGGAGGGGTTTGTGTGTGTGTGTGTGTGTGTGTGTGTGTGTGTGTGTGTGTGTGTGTGTGTGTGTGTGTGTGTGTACAGGACCTCTGCCCCAGTAGATAGAATAGTTCTGGCACACAAGAGTACAAAGAGCTCGAGTGAATTTTATTTTGCCTGTTTTTGGAGCCTGTAACTATTGACTTCTTTATATATATATATATATATATATATATATATATATATATATATATATATATATATATATATATATATATGAGAGAGAGAGAGAGAGAGAGAGAGAGATGGGGGTATTATTCATAAACCCAAGAATGTGCAGTATCTCAAGAAAATTCTCGGGGCAATACAAAACAAAAAAATAAGCCCTTACAAAGTTCTATAGTCATCAAGGCAAATTGTCCTGTTGATAATATAACCATGGATTTGTGGAGGATGTCAGAAGGTCAGAAACAATTTGCTCATGCTGACTGCAGCGTTTGTAGAGGATCAGTAGTCTCTCGATGATAAGCTTCTATATTTGGAAATGACTGAGATGGCAGACTGCATTAAAGTGCACTAAACATTAGGAATAGCTTCTTTATGCCATGAAGGCTGCCATCACGTTTCCTGCTCAGATTTGTGGCTTGTAATACACCTGTTTTGAGACCACGGCGGTGCTCAGAACCTCGTTGGCTGTTTAGTGTCTTGCACTCTGTGCAAATCAGGTCGGTCTCTCTGTTGGTTTCTTTAATGAAAAACCTCTCTGACCACACAGCAGGTGCAGCAGGTTTTGCATAAACTTGCATAAATTCATTTATAACTACATTGCCTTGCATAAGTATTCCCCCCCTCTGTGAACTTTTCCACATTTTGTAGTGTTACTAGCTGGAACTCAAATGAACTTAGCTGCTCTTTAAAAAAAAAAAATTTTTATAGTTATAGTATTAATAGTGCATCACAGATTGTTTAATGCTTGCCACTTTACCTTCTTCAGGCATGTTTTCATAGCTCATTAGTCCAAATGAATTTATACTGAGATCATATGATATATAAATTGCAATTATCTGAACTCTATTCAACTAATTACTAACCTCTTATGGCACTAGTGCAAATTTAGGGGGTATACAACAAGCAGGGGGTGAAATCTTATGCAATTACATTTTAAACATGCATGATTTAGTTTTAATCTTATGTGCGATTGTATGTAGATTCCTGACACATAATCCAAGTTCCAAGTCCATTGCAGTTCCAGCTTGTGAAACTCTAAACTTTGTAGAAGTTCAAAAGTTGGTGAATACTTTTGAACACACTGTGTAAATGTTTTAACTATTATAACTCATGACGTCTGTTTGTGATAATTCTGCATGAATGATGAGAAGGTTGTTAGTTCAAACTCCAGAACTTCCCCAGGTCCACTTTTGGGCCTTTAAACACAACCCCTTAAGTGCTTAAGCTCTGTGTGAGACACTTTGACTAAAGAGTGTCTGCAAATGAAGAAATATAAATAGCCATAGTCAGTGCACAGGGTGAGGACCTGGGTGTATGGCAGTCACAGTAGTTTTCAAATGCACCTCATTTCTATTGCTTTATAAAATATTACCTTTCCAGACACTATCTGCATAAAGCAACCTAAAACTGACTGTGCTGCATCATTGATTCTAATGAACAAATACAATTACGAAATTACAAAAACAAAGTCCTAATTTCTCTCCCTGGTTCTTTCCAAATTATTCAGCAGAACAGTAATGACATGACTGATTGGAAGGCAGGGACACACCTGTCAATTCCATACAGCTGAAATATGCTTCATTTTCAATTGTTTGCATAGTTGCAATTTGTTTAGATTTTAGAGAAAAATGTTAATGAAACTTTTCCCCCTAAACAAGACTAAATCTGCATTGGTTTTACCTTAGGTGGAGGCAGAAAGTACAAGATGTTATAATCATGAATTTGTAAAGCATCAGTGTAAAGAGAGTTGATTAATATTTATAAACGAACTAAACCTATAAGTGCAAGAATTACACCAATGTTCCTGTACTGTAATTTAACTGCTTTCTACACTTTGTATTAATCAAGACGATTTATACTGTATCATCTAGATATTAGCATTCAGCTAATTAAGTGTGTATGGTGTTCCAATCTTTGTGTAAGTTATCATGCTAGCTAGCATTAAATACATTGGGTTATTAGTAAAGCAGTTGCTAGCACACCTTAGCTAATAATTTACACTGTCTTATACTTTATCTTGAATGTGTTTACCAATGTGTTTATTTACATTATGAATTAGACTTTACCATGATTAAATGTAAGTAAAAAAATATATATATAATATGTATGTATGTACGTCTCTGCTTATAAATTCTTTAAAAACACATGAGTATATATTATTGAAGGTGTTAATGTTTTGTTTACTCAAGGTACACATATGAAAGGCTTTGTGTTTCAAATCCATTGAGACAGATCATGTTTTTGGCTTATGACAGATCAAATCAGAGTCATGGAGATGGAAAATCTGCTAAAAGGTCAGGGAGTGTGTCTGGAGTCCCACAGGAGACGCCTCAGCCTGGGCTCAATTCCACCAGCCAATTATTCCCTCCTCACACTACCGCCTGTGCCCTCCTACAGGCAGCTGTCCTTCCTGGGGCCCACTGACTAAAAGAGTCCAATTTAACAAAAATAGGAAATCTCAGCAGAGCAGGGTTTGTAATTTAATCCAAAAAATGTGCTTTTTTTTGTAGCAGACTTTAACGGAGTGTCTGTAATGCGAGCTTGGCCGCTGCAAATGGGATGGTAATTGCTTTTCGCTTCCCAGATATGTGAAAAGGACACATGAATCATCTCTGGAGAGTGTTCAGAGCCATCAGCACAGTGTGCGTGCGTGCGTGCGTGCGTGCGTGTGTGTGTGTGCGTGTGTGTGTGTGTTTTCTCACTCACATCCTCGCTCACTGCCATCACTCACCTTGACAGGGGAGTCATTAAATTGGTCATGTTGGATTCCTTTTATTGTTTTGTCAGGTTCACTTACGCCTTCAACCTTGAAATTTCTTTCTTTTTGTGCTCCTTCCCCTCCACACCAAATAATATAACTGTGCAGCATTGGTTTTAAGATCCTGTCTTAATTTTCATAAATCAAAATTCGCACCATTATAGACAAACAGCGTTTAGCATCGCAACGTCCATCATAATGCTTTATGCACTTTTTAAAATAAAATGTAACCAGAGTGAGGGTGGTGGAGAATGTGCAAGGATAATGTACGTGCTATGAGATGGGAAGGTGTTATTCATAGTCTGCACCTGAGATAACAGCCTAGAGGAGATGTTATTAATAGCCAGCCGCTCTCCAGAATGTGTATTGCGGCCACAGCAGCCCCCACAGTGTACAGCGGAGTTGAGTCATTCTTTACACCAACTGTGAGTTGTGATCCAAAGTTTTCCAAAGCTCAAAATGAATTTGTCGAGTGACCTATCAGTCAGTCGTTCTAATTATTGTTTTCAATTAGTCCCCTCAAGCATTTTTTTTATCTTCTTTTCCTTTAACTTCTGCCAAAAAGTTTGGCGGAAAGCTGTGTTCTTTTTGACAGTGATGTAACGTTAGGCGTTAACACATCATGAGGGAAGATGACAGCAAGTTGGCCTATATATATATGACAGGAAAAATAGATTGAGAATGAGCTCATGTAATCGCATGCTTAACAAAAATAGCTCATTGCTCAATGGCACTGTCTCGCTCGGTTGTTTAATCACAATTAGAATTACATTTGTGTAAAACACATGTCAGACGTGCCAGTTTTTTAATAACAGCTTCTGCTTCAGGAGTGAAAATAAGTTGGATGAGCCAGCTATTACCCGGCCTAAAGAGACATCATGTGTAAGATCCTATCAGCTGAATTGCAAAGTCTTTGATCTTCAGTTCCCAGTCTATTCCTTTAACACTCACTGTACTGTAATTACAAAGGCTTTTTAGTTTTTTTGTCCATTTTTTCTTTTGATTTATTGTTCCCACTCACTGGAATTAAGTTCAGATACATTCATTCACTTTTCAGCTAATGATTTATCCTAGTCATGGTGGATCTGGAGTGTATTCTAGGAAGCTTGAATACACCCTGTATGGAATTCCAGTCAATCCCAGGGCATCAGGCACACATCTAGGGTTCATTTTGCAATTCTAATATGTGTATTTTTTTCAGAGGTGGGGGGAAACTAAAACAGTCATGGGGAGAACATGCAAAACCCTGCACAAGCCGCAATAATCCAAGCTCAGGATCAGACCATGGACCCTGAAGCTGTTAGTAGGTATCACTACCCGCCGTGCTGCCAGTTGAAAAACAATTAACACCTATTGCTATTTCCCCATGTGCTTTGTCATCTATGAACTTGGGTAACCCTCCACTTCACCCCTGCAAAGTATAGAGGATAGTTTATGAATTTGTTGTTTGTTTGGGTTATGTTTTTTTTTGCAAAGGTTCTTCATGAAGAAGGTTGGTTGTATTGAACGTAATGTACACTTCATTTTGCACTACATATGGAATAATAAAAAATCTCCTTTATGCTTAAATTAGCTTTCATTGCATGTGTTATTCATTTCCATGATACTGGAGTTGACTGTATTTACTGTATTTATTTTCATAAGGTCATGTTAAACTGGTTTCCTGCTTCTCTTAGTCTGTAATGGCACTGTGTTTATTTGTCTATGAATATGTCCGCAGGAGTTCTGTGGTGTTTTCTTGGACAGTCCTGACGCTCAGATGTGTTTGTTTGCACAGGGTTGGATGAACACTAAAACACTGTGTGATAGGCCATAACTCAGTCATCCCCTCCACCCTCGCTGTGCCAAAGATGACTGACAGGTCTGGAAGGCAGGCTGTTTGTCCACAGCAGACACCACAAGTCAGATATAGTTGCTGTCTCATACTGTGTTTGGTGTGCAGAGCTTCAGGAACAGATCTTAACCGTGAATCTGAAAACCTCAAATTGAAATGCAGCATTGAGAGAGTGTGTGTGTGTGTGTGTGTGTGTGTGTGTGTGTGTAAGAGAGAGTCTAAATGTGATTAGACTGGGTTTACAATATAATTAGCTTTGAAATTCTGCTGCAGCAGTCAGTGTGTGTTTGTGAGTAAAAGTGCATTAATGCAGATTTTTTTAAGAAATAACAATCGATCACAGTAGTTCAAGAAAGTACTGCCATTTTTATTAAAGTGGATGGTGTGTGTGTGTGTGTATATAATCTTTTTTTGTTTGTTTGTTTTGTTAATGAATACATTCGGAAAGTAAACTTTTTGATTTGACCAGTACATGGCTAAAATCAATGGATCATATTATATTGTTTTGTGTGGAACCTATAAACATATTAGAGCATATGATACTCATTAAAGAGTCTCTGTAGGGGATCAAGACTTCAAGACATCCAGCCATGCGTGTTTCTCCTGTTCCACCTTCATACGATAAAAAGCAGGCCACAGCCATCTCATTTCACAAGAGTTTAAAAAAAAAAAAACAACACATGCTCATAGGCTCTTTTTGGAACAAGTTCAAAGCATGTGCCATCTGGAAGGAATTAAAACAAACCTGCCATTTATTTTGCAACCCTGCAGCCTTTGGAAGTTAATAACTATTTATGGGCAAAGGCCTCGACTGTCCCTCCTATATCCACTTCGCTACTGTCATGAAAGGAATATTGGTAAATGACTAAATGAGTTGTTGCCTAGGATCAAACCATGAGGCAAGCTGGAGTTGTAGATACTTAAGACACTGATTTTTGTCACATTTGTTGAATTGTTGAATTTTTACTTTATAGTTTGAACGTTTCAAGCGTTTTCTTTCTCTCGCGCACAAGCCTCATGTCGAGGTGACGGAGCTGATTGAGGAAGCCACGGTTGGGGCAAATGTCTCTGTGTTGGCGAACAACTCGCACCGCCTCCTTTAAGGTCAACTGTTCACGAATCATCAGAAAGGCCAAGACGAGTGTGGCTGAGCGGCTGACTCCCATCAAGCAATGCACGAACACTTTTCCTGAAATGGAAGAGTTGGTCAGTGGTAAATAAAAACGCTTTATCTACGGTGTGAAAAGGTGGTGTGACACCTTAAGTGGAAATGAATTTTTAATCATTTAAGGTTCATTATGAATGAACTGTCACCTATTTTATTTAGTGCTGTGACTTGCAGTAAACTTGCCTTTATTGGACAAGGCAGCACCTATAAATCTTGCTGTTGGGTAGAAGAAAACACTTATGATGAAGTCTGTGGAATCATCAGCCTCCACCCCATAATAATCTACAGCCATGTCTCTGTAGAAACGCAGTCCAGTGTTTACATGAGGGGGGCCGCTGGCTGCATTGACTATGTGGGTGATCCCCATACCGTGCAGCATTGACTTGTCACGGGCTGCAACTCTGCAGGCAAAACACAAACTTGTTGTCCACTGGGACAGATTTGGAATGGTCGGTATTTGCGCTGACTTTACTACTAGAAGCTACCAAAAGGATTGTAGTGCAACACCACATTTACATTTATTGTACCTCCTTGACTTAATAGTTATACTGATGCTTCGGTCTTGTTCATTTTTCAACATCTTAAGAAAGATGGAACTGGGAGGCAATCTTCAACAAGTCTATGCAAACATGTCTGTAAATCAGCTGACTCATAGCCCTATGTGACACTAAACACACGTATTCAGCTGTGTGTTCAGCCTGTTGCACCACAAATTTGCCTTATGAATGGTCGGCCTGCTGCCTGGTACATACTCATTGCCAATGTACACATTGGGCCACACTTGGTTGACATGTCCAGTGGGGTGCCTGTCAGCCAACAGGAAGTCCTCCAGTTCAGCAACGGATGGTGTTTCATAGGCGCAAAGCTCCTTAAGAGATGACCTAGTGAACAAATACACACTGATTAATATTTCCATTCAGGCTTTTTTATGTTTTAGTATTTTACTGTTAATGTAAGGAAAGATTGAGTACGTGTGCTAGCGGTTATGGCTAAATTGACCATAATAATGGTATTTGTTTTTGGTTTATTGCTCTCTAAGTCAGCATGAGCTATTTCCCAAGTTACATTACAAGCTACATTATTCTATTTGGCTTCCAGTCTACATGCTAACATTCTTGGTTTTTCCACTAAGACATTATCATTCCAATAACATTTTCAGACTGGTTAAGCACACCTGAGGCCAAGACTTGAAACATGTCTGTTACTAAGCGGCTGAGTGTTTGGTGACACTCATCTCTCAACAGCTTCAAAGTGAATCGAGAGCTTTTTTTTTTTTCCAGGAGCTCATCCCACTCAAGATTCATTGACTGTGAGCGTGTTCAGATTGCGTTTGCAGCTTGCGGAGAGAGGAAAATGTGGATGCCAAAATAAATGCATGGGTTTCACACAGGCTGGCCTCTTTTTTAAAAAGTTTTTTGGAGCTGAGAAATTCTCAACCTGAGTGAACTTACATTTTTTTTCAGTTTTCGGTCTCTTTTCTCCTCTTTCAGGTCGTCAGCTCTTTTCTCCTTGGTCAGGGACGTCGTCGACAGCCAGTCCACGATATGCCTCTGGAGGCTGCTTCCTTTTTTAAATGCTGGATAATTATAAACCTCCCTGGCAACAAATGCCCCTTGCAGTTCTTAGCAGGCAGCCTGGTTTGCTTTTAGAAACCTTGTAAGCACACTTTCTCTTTTCTGACTTCAGTCAGTGATGTTAGTGTTAGCATGTGCGCATTCCTGTGATCATATATATGTGTGAAAAATGAACAGTAGAACTTGTCTTGCTGCCAAAATGTCTGCCTGAGGGCTGGTTGCTGTATGAAAATATTTTTGTCTGATGCTGGGGCCATGCATTAGTATATGATATGCCTTTATTTTTCCTCTGTTATGTTCCCCAAATCTAGCAGTTGGGACAAATAGTTCTCATTAACAGCTGTGTTTTTCACCTGCTGTTACTACGAGCAGCTTTGTCTGCCAGTGCAGGAGGCTTGAAGGTCTGCAGTAATTACAACTTTATGAAGTCAATAAAAGGGAATTAACAGCCTGGGTGTGAAAGCCACACCAACCTGTTTCTGTTCACGATCTGCACTGATTGTAACACAATATGTTAAACAATTCGGTTTCCTGTACTAATTGTACTATCTCTTCATTTACACTATATTTAAGTTGCTGTTGAATCATTTATAACAGCTTAGTGTATATAAACACTATATCAAAGCAGTAATTATCTATAAACCCATAGGAAGCATTTATGGCTCACTTATCTTAATGGCTGATGCTACTGATGTGTATCTATTATTGCACTGTGGCCCTCTGGAAATAGGATCAGCAGAGGGCAGCAGAGCAACTTATTACACTAGTAAATTATTATTGCATTATAATTAAAGGGTGGCATGGTGCCTTAGGTAGTATCGTTTTCTTAAAGTTCCACGGTCAATAGTTGATCCTGAGCTCGGGTTACTGTCTATGTGGAGTTTTACACGTCCTCAGTTTCCTTTGTGTTCTCCAGTTTCCTCAAAAACATGCCGGTAGGTGAATTGGTCACCTTCCATTGCTCTTAGGTTTGAAAGAGTGTGTGAACATGTGTGCATAGTGCCTTTCAATGAACCGGCATCCCATCCTGTCTATTCCTGCGTTATGCCTAGTGTTTACAAGATCTGGGTCCATGACCCTGACCAGGCGAAAGATATTACATAAAGATGAGTACACTTTAAAAATATATTTTCATACAAATGTAAATCTATGTTTTAATGTTAAAATTTATGACATTCTAAAATTTGCTTTTTCCGGAGCAGAAAGGATCAAAAGCAGTTAAATAGTTACCGGCAAAATAGTACACCAAACCTTTCAACATCAAGAAAACTTGGCCCAGGATACAGTGAGCTGATGCTTCAGTGCAGTTACTGTCTTCTCCTCACATCCTTACTCCTCATCCTCTACTTGATTTATCAGCAGACACCAAATGCCAGGCAGCTAATCAGGAAGTGGAGTCAGATGTTTCCCAAAGGAGATACATGTCTGAGGACTGGTGTGTGTCTGGCTTATTGGCTTATGCTGTCTGATTCTGCCTAATATTACCCCATCACACTCCAGAAGGTTTGTGGGAATCGGGGCAAACACACACCTGCTACTCCTGAATACTGCTAGTTTGCAAATAACGTTGAAATAACATGGTTACTGTTGTTAGTAAGTATGTTGGTTAGTAAGTTTCTTGATAAGTACTGCAATTTGCTATTCAGGAGAGAATTCATGGTTGAGTTGCTCTGATGTGTTAGCCCAGTTACATTGGCTTTTAGAGAGACTTTATTTGTGATTTTAAACATAAGAAATAATTGTCAGGTTTAATTTCCTTTTTTGCCAGTCAGCATTTTTTTTCTTGTGATATTCAAAGTCATATTATTGACAAATTCAACTTAGAGCTAGTGGAGACTCCAACTCAGTGAGAGGCCTGGCCTGGCTAGCTAGCAATTCATGAGATGATGAGCATGAAGGAATTGACTGCAGCATTAGTGTGAAAGCTTGTAGAACATCATTGTTTGGGTATCACATTATTAGTTTAGAGATGAATTCCCACATGCACCACCAGCTGCTAGGAGTTGAATGGAATTGTGGGAGATGTAAAAAAGTAATGTAGATTTTAATCACGAAATAAACTAATTTTACTGTTGTATCATTAAGTAATTATAAATATTTTTGGTTCAGGATTTGAATCCGATCAGTAATTTGATACCAAAATCAATTTATTTTCTAGAATAAGTTATATTGTCCTGTTTCTATTAACAAGAGTAAGACACAATGGCAAAGAAAAAATGAAAGTGTGGTTAAATATTTAGTTAGGCATTATAGAACATTATTTAGTAATTGCTGTAGATTTGACAAAAGAAATGATACAGTGGAGCTTATAGCAAAGGTGTGTAGATTGTGAGTGAACAGGCTAACAGAAGGTGGAAGTTTAAAGAAGGAATTGATAATCAATGCAAGATTTGCTCACAAGACCTTCATTTGCCTTGAGTAAAGGAGAGTCCACTCACATCTGGTTTATAGTGGAGCGGCGCCCTCTGCTGCTGATATACAGTAACACAAGTGGAAGTGTTCAGGACGTCATTATAATGTCCAATGTGCACTGGGATTCAGGAATTTTCAACCTTTTGGCAATCAGAAATGCAATGATATATTTCACTCTTGAAGCATGAACCATGAGCATCTTTCTCGAATTTTTTGACAAAAGCAAACTGCAATTACTAACACATCTGCTCCAAGACAGCATCTGAATTCAGAAAGAAAATATTGAATGCAATTAGAATCAATCAGTCGTTTTTATTAAATTGATATTTCCTACATCACTGGATATTATATTGCACAAAAACCAGAAAAGCATATCTCTCCAGCATTTAAACTCACAAATACTCCAAAGTAAGTAATTCACTGTGCTGAAAATCCCACTTAACCGAGTGTTCGTTTCGGCTTCATATTGTATCATCTGCCTGTGGATTAAGAGTCCTCAGGGGAGCAGATTATAAAAGCCCATTAGGACACATATTTCTCCTGAGGATTACTGCAAGCCTGGTGATGGACTCCAGAATGGAATCAGTGTCTCCAACAGGAAGAACTAATTTCATTATCAGCCCTGTTTGAGGCTGTACCTTCTTGCAAGGATCATTTCGCAAACAGCATGAATCCAACAGGATATGAGTGTCTGAGTTAAATATTATTACATTCTTTCTTCCACCTTGATGTTGACTCTAATAGCCTATTAATGTGCTCTCATTATGAAACAAAATATTACACTGTCAGGAAAACAGGCATGAGAGAGCTTTGGGGCTTAACAACAAAGACAGCTGAATCATATTCTTCACAAAATGACTTTATTTTGCAATTGATATTTCAGTCTCAGACTGTGTAAACAACCTTAATTCGCTTGGCTTGAACAACAGTATTCATTTTACTCCTTCGGAATTGGCAGAGAAAAATGATTAGAGTTCTGTTACATATGTGACATTTTTTACTGTTACTCTTCAAGAGCAATAATCAAAATTAAAATCATCCATCCATCCATCCATCCATCCCGTCCAGTCCCCTCCCATCCCGTCCAGTCCAGTCCAGTCCAGTCCAGTCCCCTCCCATCCCGTCTAGGTCCAAAATACTTAAAATATAAATAAATTCAAAAATGTTTGTCAAAAATACACACTGCAACTCAAAATACAACCATAAAATGAATGTAATATTATTTCTAGAGCATTGCATATAAAATATATATAAAATACAACAATAATGGATCCTTATGCATACTTTCTCATACTTTTCTCTAGAACAGGGATCTTCAGATTTCTTGGTTGGTGTAACTCAATGTTTTCATTTCAACTAAGAAGAAACACCTCAAATGAGATTCCTGTTTGATTCAAATGTAAGTCTGGAGCCATTCAATCTCTTTACAGGGAAAACTGAATATCTGAATAATGGCACATAAATAAACTGAGGATAATTACACAACTATAATGTATGTAATGTATGCCCTTAACATAATGGATAATGATCCATAATGTATGTTATATAACCGCTTTATTTTGCTTCACCAGCACAGCTCGTCTCTAAAAAGTTAGTCCTTTGTACATGCATTTATAAAATGTCTCGAGTAAAAACAGGATGGTGGCACAGTGATCAGCATTATTTCTGCTTCCACACCTTCAGTTTCTGAGAGTTTGATCCCATTCGTTACTTGGATTACCATCTTTAAATATGTTCTTCCTATTTTGTTTGTATTAACTGAACCCTACTTGTGAATGTATGTGTGGGGGGATCTGTGGTGGACTTTCCTTGTATCTGGGGTGTATTCTTGTATTATGCCCAGGATAAATTCCTCCTCCTGGATCTATACCAGACCAGAATAAAAGTCGTGACTCAAGATACGACAAGCATCCCCTCACCAGGGAGCAGAGTTCCTTCCAGTTTGGTGCTTAAACATAAGAGTTACTTTCCAGACAATTGGCGACCAGCTTGAAAGCACTCTACTTTTTTCTGTTAGCAATTTAGCTATCAATTTTCTTATTTCTGTTGGTGGGTTTGAAAACTTGGTGTCAGACAGGACAGATGGATCATTATTTGATTCTCTCTTTTCAGATACAAATGGAAAGGCTGTTTAAAACAAAGCCTGACACATTTCTTCAATGGTGAAAGCTGTGTTTCATTCAGTCATCATATAGTAAATATTCTGCCTGTTTCTTATAACCGCATGTATCAAACTTCTAATAAAAAAAAAACACTCTCTTCCATAATAAAAATTTATAGAGTTTACAAATATGTACAAGTATGTGCGCATACGCACATGGAAAATCGCTAGATTACACTATTATTATTCCTAATTCTACATAGTGCAGTATTGCTTGGCTAAAAAACAAAAAAGATGTTAAAAGCCTAATCTTTGTCACAACATACATTGTAAACTTTGTAAGAATGCTGCGCTGTCAGAGAATTGGACACATCATTCTCTTTCTCTGCAGTTGTGTGTCGAGCTCAAGCAGCAGACCCAGAAAGTTCCTGTTAGGGTAGATTGGTCTCCTTTGGATGACTTGTTGGATGGCAGCACGTAGAGTGAGACGCTGATGTAACATTAAGTAGGCCAGGACTAAAGTAGCTGAGCGGCTCACTCCCATAATGCAATGCACGAGCACTTTTCCTGTGAGTAAAATAAACACAATGGATGTAGTAAACAGGAAAACATGAAAACCTTGTTATCCTAACTGTGTTTTTACAATCTGCATAAGAGTGTCAGGTTATATACATAATGTTCACTTACACTCTATCACTCTAGTGGTATTTATCCTTGGGAAATGTGTCTGTAGAGCAGTTTAATTGAGGACTATAAAAACAACACCAGGTTATTTTTACAACTCAGTTGCTGGCTTTATTTTGTTGGGGCAGGAAGCTGGGTTGATAATGAGAAACTGGGGACCTGAAGAACAACACATTGCTTCATTTCATTGTGTCAATCAAGACAAAGCAGAGAAACCGTTTTTTTGCTCACAGTTACCTTTCCAAATAAAAATGCTGTAAAAATTGTTGTCGAATGTTTTACGCATTTCATTTGGCTTGGCAACCTGTTTTAGCTTGTTGACAAAAATGCAAACTAGCTAACATTATGTGAGGTAAATATATATGACTGGAGTTGGCAACCTTTCATAAGTAAGGCTTTTTTTCTAAGAAAATGGCACAAATTCGATTTACTAAATAATTAGGAGATCTCTTAGTTTATTTTAGGCTATTCATTTTAGATTATGAACTTTTTAAATGTTAGATTGTTGGCTCAAACAATATAAAAAACAACCATTTACCCACAACCTTTTGGTTAAAAATTCAGTAACCAAAACAAACCATGTTAGGTTAATATGGCTTGTACTCTGCTCTCAATTTGCAAACTGGTTTGTTTTTAGAGTAAAAGTACATCCTAAAAACAGCTGTGGTGACTTTGAGAAAATGTATGTGGGTCTTAAGGTTTGAGAATAATGGCAAAAAAAATGTTTTGTTTTAAAAACCTAATTTATTTTTTATTTTACTAAACTTTCTTTCGGCTTCTCCCGTTAGGGGTCGCCACAGCGGATCATCCGCATGTTTGATTTGGCACATGTTTTTACGCTGGATGCCCTTCCTAACGCAACCCTCCCCATTTATCCGGGCTTGGGACCGGCACTTAGGCTTGTGCAACCCTAATAGCAGGGGTTGGTTCCCTCACCGGGGATCGATCCCGGGCCGCAGCGGTGAGAGCACCGCATCCTAACCACTAGAACAATTTTCATCATCAATTTCCCAAATTATATTAATGCCAACAACAACAACGTATTGGAAAAGTTGCTTAGTATTTGTTATATTCCTTTTAATTCCATTTAATCTTGCTTTGATAACAGACTCTTAAAAGATTATAAAATATTTATTTAAGATCATAAGCATATACAACTTTATACAGAGCAGTTGACATGACTAATAGGACAAATATGCTCACATGTAAATAGGGACCTATAAATAAGCTTAAATATATAAAAAAAAGCTGAACATGTCCTTTGTTTTTTAAGAAATCCCAGATTTTCAGTATGGTCTCCGACTCCACTATATATGTCTTTACCAGTGTACAGAAATAAACTAACTTTTAGCTGTTTATGTAAACACTAGTTGTGTTTGCATAAGCAAAAATGATTTCCAGAGTGGAATGTGCTCTTACCATTTTTCTTCTTGAGGGCTTTGTGGATGAAGTCAGTTGCTGACCGGAAGTGTATGCTGATATCAAACTTGCCTGTGTCTTCTGCTGGTATGCCGTAATAAACAAAATCAGCACCATAATAACTCTCATCTCCTATACTGCCCTGTTTGGCATGGGCTGCGTTCAGGATGTGGGTGATGCCCAACTTCTTTAAAGCACTTCTGTTTTGAGCAAGTGCCCTGGAGAAAGAGAAAAACAGATTACATTTAGTCTCAGATTCATCCACTTTGACACACACCAGAGCTGTGCACATGAGATGACCTGATGTATGTTTAGAAATAAAAAAAGATAATTTATTCAGAAGAAAACAATAGACAATAAGCAATGTTCTTGTCAGTCCAGTGGTATATATTAGTATGCATCACAGAGCCCAGTATATGAACATCTACTACTGGAGAGCAGTGATCTGGATAGAGTGATAGACTGCATTGCCTCTGTAATGTAACACTTACACATTTCCGATGTACAAGTTCGGCCAGACTTCATCAACGGCGGTGAGGTCAAGTTTGCATCCGTCCAGAACATTCTCTAAAGCTCTGATTTCAGCCAGCCCCTGTTTGCACTTCTGGGACGCCATGTCTTTCGGAATTAAAAACACTAGACGTGCTTTAGCTATACAACGCGTTCGTTAAAACAGTGGGAGCTCGAGCTGCGCGTGCTGTGACGCTGTGACGCTGTGTGCGTGTGTTTGTGTGTGTGTGTATGAGACGCGCGCGAGCAGGTGCACCTCACCGCCGCTCTGTCATCCGATATACCGGAGTTATATATAATCAGACACCACAGAGCAGAACAAGGCTGTCATACACACAACACGGACACGGTTCAGTCTTCACCACCATTACCGAGTAATCTATCGCCCCCTGCTGGTGCCTCACTCTCAGTGTCCTGCCCTACTTTTTACATACAGGTAGTCGTCGACTTACGACCACGATTGGGACCGACAGACCGATCGTAACACGAATTGGTCGTAAGTGGGGTAGGCTATATGTACATTACTGTGAAATTATGCCGGAAGCTGGTAAAAAGATAACGTACGCCGCGGCTAGCGATTGTGGTCGTAAAGGCGAATGGTCGTACGTAGGTCGTAAGTCGGCGACTACCTGTATTGCAGTCTGCCACACACAGCTGCACTGATATATACTGTGTAACATTTAATTTATAAAGGATATTAGTTTTTTTAATAATAATAATAATAATAATAATAATAAAAAGAAAAATATATGAGTGCATTTGGGGTTTAATGTATGCTTTACTTATTTTTTTTTTATAACTGTTTAATTATTTTTTTTTATTTCTGTATTGGAAGGAGGAGTTAAGAGGGTTAAAAATTAAAGGCACATTTAACCAGCATGTCTACAACAGCATTTTTCATCAACATGCCATCCAATCTGATTTGCACTTAGTGAGACATCATTTGTTTTCCAAAATGACAATGACCCCAAACACGCCTCTAGCTTGTGGATTGCTGCATCAGATGACCTGGCCTCTGCAATTATCCAATTTAAATCAAATTGAGATGTTTGGGAGGAAAAGCAGCCACCAAATACTCAACACCTCTGGGAACTCCTTGAAATTTTTGGAAAACTATTCCAGGTGACTACATCATGACGCTGACTGAGAGAATGATGAGTGTGCAAAGCTATTAATAAAACAATAGGTGGCTACATTGAAAAGTCAAAAATAAAAACATTTAAACATTTTGTGTTGTTTACATAATTCGATATTTGTTCTGTCATAATTCCAATGTCTTCAGTATTAATATGCAACGTTGAAAACAATAAAGATAAAACCACTAAAATGAAAAAAACACTAAATAATAAGGTGTCCAAACTTTTAACTGGTAGTGTGATTCTACCAGAAATACGTAAGTGTAAGCGTTCGCTTGCTGTGCCTGTAATAATAAAAAAACTCTTTCCTTGAAAGAGTATGATGTACAGGCAGTGGTGGACAGTAATGAAGTAAATGTAATTTCTTACTGTACTTAAGTAGCTTTTTTGTGTATCTGTACTTTATTGAAGTGTTTCTATTTGGGGAGACTTTTACTTTAACTTCACTACATTTTAAAGTCAAATATCTTACTTTTTACTCAACTACATTTTACGAAATCAGTCATTCCTTTTGATTTATGAGTGGATAAACCTAGCACACAGCAAGCCACCAATCAGGGCAAAGCGTGTGCTCTGTTTTGAACTTGTGATCATCTCTTGTTGGTGGTATCTACTTACCACAAACATACAGTTCAGCATCAGTTCAACAGCATTTTGAGAGTAATAAATGATAGAAGCAAACCCTGACTCTAACTTGCCACAACACCCGTGGCCTTATTTGCGCATTTTTATGAAGTAATTGAAAATAAAATTTTGGGCTCATGATCATTGAATAGATATCAATAAGTATTTCACTCATTAATATCATTCTATCAATAGATTGGTGTGTTACGAGTAACAGTCTTTTCACATAAACTTCATTAAACAAGATTTTTGTGACAAAAATGATAATAGGAACATTATAGAAATAATAAATCATAGTACTTAAGATACTTAAGTACATTTAAAGGCAAATACTTTTGCACTTTTACTTCAGTGAAAGTTTAAAGGGAGCACTTTTACTGGAGTAATATTTTACCTAATACACAATCTACATGGTTTGTGTAATTCGTTCACTACTGTTTAAAGGAGAATGTACTATTGTATTGTATAAATCATTCAAATACAGTTCTCATAGATCCCTTCTTTTACTTTCATATGTAAATATACAGTATTCAAAAGCTCAAAGTTTTGAACTGGTACTCAAGTATAAATATTAAAGCATTACTGGGATGGCTTAGATGCAAGAATCTGCATACATTTACATTGCCTGCTTTGTTCAATACTGCCTATTTCAATGACACTGAGGGGTAGTTTTACAGCAGTGACCAAAGATGACAATTAAACCAGTGACGTTCAAACTGCAGTTTATGGCCTCCAAGTGGCAGATAATGGTACTGCATCAACATGTTAATACGCTTACATTTAACACCTGACCATCCCAAACTTATGTGTGTTTTAAATGTCCTATTTCAGATTTTGACCCCTTACTGTTATAATACCACACTTTCCAGTGAAGTCTTTTTACTACATTTTACAACATAGCTGTAGGGATTTGTTCATTTCATAAGAACATTAGTGAGGTCAGACAGTTATGTCAATTGACATAGTCAGTGGTGCAGTTGGCATTCCAATTAACCCAAAGATGTTCACTGAGGTTGAGATAAATTCTTCTACTTTAATCTTTAGCAAAAACATGTCTTCATATAGCTTGCTTTATGCACAGTGATATTGTTATACTAGAACATGTCTGGGCCTTTTAGTGTGCTTCCAACTTCATGGCAAGTGTTTGCAGAAGGGCAACATATAGTCTTTGTTTTACTCACACCAATACATCTGTTGCTAGTTTTCTATATGCACTGGACAGTCACTTTGAGATTTGTTCTTTAGTTCAGAATCCAGATTTATAAGATGCCCGAGAAATCCTCGATTTGGAAAAATCCATCTCTTCTCTTTTACTTTCAGGATAGCATCCACTAACGAGAAGTTGTGATAAATCATTAAATATGCCAAGACCAGGGTAGCAGAACGGCTTACACCAACAGCACAGTGCACAAAAACCTTAGCTGAGGAAAATGAATAATTGAGTATGAGAATGTTTGTTATATAAAGATAAATGCCGTAGTACAGACAGTTTACACAGGATAGTTTGGAAAGTGGGAAAAAACTAATACACAGTCTACAGAAGTAAAGATGAACTAATTCTGCATAGAATACCCAACATGTGAAAGCTACAAAGCATTGCTTGCAAGGAACATTGACTGTGTAGGTGCAAAATTAAAATAAAGTATAATTTCACAGAGGACAAAATCTTATTACTATATATTTATATATTTTAATACTTTGCCTTCCATAAAGGGAATTATGTTTTCATTATGTATTGATCAACATTTTTATATTGTAGCACAGCAGAATTTGCCATAGTAAAATACCACAATGTGGTACAACAGACAACGAAGTTTGTTTTACCTCTGAGGGTGCTGAGAGCCTGATGAATAAACTGTGCAGAAGGGTAGAAGAAGGGTGAAATATCAAATGTAGGCAGGTCATTTGCTGACACTCCATAGTATTTTACTGTGGTACCATAGAAATCATCACTGCCTTTACAACACATTTTTCCATGAGCAGCATTTAGAACATGAGTAACACCAAGTCTCCAAAGTCCATACCTATCGTGAGACATGTACCTGCAGAAAGGTCAGAAAAAATATTATACTATAAGAGATTACTGAAAATGCAAGCATTTAGAAACATGTAACAAACATTAGCTGACTTACATGTCTCCTAGAAACAGATTGGGCCACACTTCATCAACATGATTACATGATAACTGACCTCCATGTAGGATTTCCTCCAGCTGCTCAACAGTAGGAGATTTACTGGAAATACTGTTCTCTTTTGTGCTTTTAGGAGACTCCACCATCTTAATGTTGGCTCACTGAATGACACTGCCAGCTGCGTGATCACTGTATTAACTCAGAGTCTCCAGTAGATGCCGCTGTATTTTCATTTGACTCAAGCCTAAATGTTCATACAGATTTGAACATGGCGTTATCAACTTCCCCTGACCAGTTTCCTTTGGGAGAATCACTATCTCCATCTTAATAACTGTTCTGTTACTTTATTATGTCAGCATGACGTTAGACTTCAGGAGTAAAATGTGCCCAGAAGGCATTGTAATCTAATCTGAGCACTACAAAAATGTAAACAATGAAAACAATGAGATGGAAGCTCATTTATGAGGGTATAAGGGTAAAGCTTATTCTTTTGATTGCATTGTCTTGGTCAGGGTGGCAGCTGATCTGGAGCAGGTCTTGGAAACACACTGATGTGATTATACATAACGTACTCAATAAGTTTTGTATTCTTTCGCAAACACTGTTGGCTATTCCCTCATGCTGGGCCGTCGTAAAAAGCATTTCACTATATGCATTTCACTCATATGTGTATGTGAAAAATAAGATTTGATTTGATTTGGTTTTCTTTCTTTTGGCACACATTTGCACATGTGCAATTTTTGTAGGCCTGTGCAGTTCTGTATTGTTTTAAGTACAATGTAGCCCCATGGTTCTGTAGAAACACAGGTTCTTTTCACTGTGTACTCTACCTGGTGCATAAGGTTAAAAAGATAGTAAAGCCACTTACTGAACAGTGGTGGACATTAATGAAGTAAATATCATTTGTTACTGTACTTAAGTAACATTTACGCGTATTTGTACTTTACTGGCTTTATTTGCGCATTTTAATGGGCTCATGATAATTTGAATAAATATCAATCAGTGTTTGACTCATTAATATCATTCTATTAATAGATTAGTGTGCTAAGAGTAACATTAGAGACTTTTCATATAAACTGGGTTGATGAAAGAGTCTTGTGACAAAAATGATAATAGGTAATTATAGCCATAATAAATCATAGTACTCTGGACACTGAAGTACATTTGTAGACAAATACTTTTGTACTTTTCTGAAGTGGAAGTTTAAAGGAAGAACTTTTACGTTTACTTTAGTAATATTTTACCTAGTGTATATGGTTTGTATACTTTGCCCATCACTGCTTCTGAATTATTAAAAAAAACACCAAAGGGGCTATAACTATATCTGGAAATATATCTGTTGTAGTTAGGTAACCTCACAAAGGGAGAGAGGTGTCTATGATATGAGCTAGATGGCTAATGACTAGTTTGTTCATGGTGTCCCATATATACCAAAGCCATGTCTTTTTTCTTTTGAATCTTTTTGAACTCTGGTCTGGTCCTATTACTTTATTTTAATGTCCAAATCCTGACAAATTCACTCAACCACACTGTTCACAGAAGCACCCACAATGATGCTGTAAGAGTGGAAACAACGCTGTTGCTAAAAACAGCTCTTGCAACACCTTTATTGATGATCATTCAATTTTTGTCTACTTCCTCAGCAACTACCCCAGAACTTTTCACCTTTTCACCTTGGATACTTAGATTGCAAAATAAATTGTTTGTTTGTATATATATATATATATATATATATATATATATATATATATATATATATATATATATATATATATATATATAAAATCCTGTATATGTTGCATACTTTCTATCTGATTATTGTTTCCCCTCCCAACCTAACAGCTACGCCAAGGCAGCTCAAGTTCCTACAGAGCGTCACCGGCGGGCTTCAGCGCGCGTGCGCAAACCGCTTTCTTTGCCGTCGCCGTGCACGCGCCTTCTTCCATCCAGCAACGGCTCCCTCATCTTTTTTTCTGAAGTTGTGCTGAGACGGAACGCGCTTTTCCTCTAAACAGGGATGGACGCTTTAAATCAACACAACAACCTTTTCTGCCGCCTGGAGTAACGTGATATGACTCCTAATAGAGTAGAGTAGTGCGGGTTCTTGTTTTAGGCCTATTTTCTTTTCTTTCTTGAACCAGGAACAGGCTGAAGAGAGACGGATACAGAGAGCGGCTGGGCCGTGACCGTGTTTGTGTGGATTGGCTGTTAGCTAGCTAGCGACTTTAGATTTGAGCATCCGTTTTCTTCGCTTTCGTCTCTTTATATTTGTCGGGTAAATACACCGATTTATTGGTTTCCCCTCCGTTGTCTGAATAAAAGAACGAAATTTGGTTTGAGGGTAGATTTTCTCCTTAAAGAAGCACCTCTCATTTTACTGCTAAACCCGAGAAAACAAACAGGAGGACCGCCAGAAGCTGGAGCTAACTACAGGAGAGACAGGGCTACTATTTTGTATGTAACGTGGACCATTCTTCTGTACCGTTATGGACAAGTGTATGGATATAACCGCCACACTTTCCCCAAATTGCTCCGTTTTCAGTTTGCTAGTAATTTGCTGCATATCCAATATAAAGTAGGGTTCGCTCCGTGTCGTGCTTTTTACTGCAGCAGAATTATAATTCACTGCGTGACTAGAGCTAGCTAGCTAGTTAGCCAACTTAGTTGTTTTAAGAATTAGTGGCCTGTAGGGTTGGTTTTAGTTCTTGTTTTAATTTGCATCTCTTTCAAACGGCAGAGATGTCGTTTTTCAACCTGCGGAAGATCTTTAAGATCGGCATCGACAAAAAGAAAAAACAGTACGAGCACGTTCACAGAGACGTGAATCCGGAGGAAGTGTGGGAGATTGTCGGAGAGCTCGGAGATGGAGCCTTCGGAAAGGTCTACAAGGTAAATATACCTGATCGTGCCTTTAAAAAAAAATCTTTTTAAAATGATCATCCTGACCTAAGTACAGACACCACCCTTTTTGGTGCTAGTTCAGTTTTGCTATTACGTTTGTCATTTTTGTCTTCTCTCTGTTGACTCATTCTGACTCAACATATACTCTTGCACAAAATTTGGGGAGGTGTTTGCAAGCTTGTTGATTATTTTGATCATATGTCAGTATTATGCAGGGATTCATACTTCCTCCAATCACGAAGGATTAAAGTCCTAGGCATTATTATTATTATTATTATTTATTTATTATTTTTTCATTGTAATGGTTTACCTGCATCAGGTGCGTTTGGTGTAGAAAGCATTACAAGTTTCAGTGTTTGTTCATGTGTATTTCTGTGCTTTTGAAATGCAATATGTACTAAAGGTACAGCAATGTCAAATCCTAGCAGTAAGGAAATGTACAGTACGACACTGAGATTGTTGAACATGGAAATCATGAAAGATGCATCAGCGTGATCCCATCTGCTTACTGAAATTGTCCACTTTGCAACCTCTGACATTGTGCACAATCTGGCAACCAAAGCTTTCTGATGTCAGTATTAGATCAGCAATGAAAATTGTATGGCTCTACATATTGTTAGTGTGCTGAAAAATCAGGAAATCTGTGTCTTACAGTATCACCAGCAAACCTGGACTCCAGCTCTCCATGACTGGTTTTGATGACTTCAGTCATGACATTCATTAATGTAATATGCTCCCAGCATTCCCCTATTATATGTGTAAGGCACAAAGGATTATTGACAAGAGTTCAACTACTACGAGACAAAACAGTTGGATCTGGAATATGATATGCGGTACAGAGGAACTTGTGAATCATAAAGGTTTACAGACCTCACTGGTTTCTGCCACACCTCTCGGGTTTTTCTTTTTTTTTTTCTTTTTCTTTTTAAGCACTGGTGCTATTTTAAGCGTGCAGCACCACAGTGACTATTTGCACATTCAAACTAGTTAGCAGTTTTAAGTTCATTGTATTTTAAACCAAATATTTCCGGTTCAGCGCACAATCAATTACATTTCTTGCATTATTAGAACACTTAATAACCGAGCTGTTTGACTCCAGATAAATTAAGCTGATAAGATGTAGATATGTATTAAAGTAGGACAGAGGATGCAAACGTTCCTAATAGCATTTTCCCTGCTAAAGAATAAGCTACAAAGTGTGCATAGTGCTGCACAGTAATAGGGTAAAATATTAGTCACTGTCATTTATTGATCAAAATGTGATTATAAAAACAGATCTATAAGTCGAGTTTAAATCTCAGTTAAGCAAGTGAGTAATTTCATTGATAGCTGCTCCAGCGCATAGTCACGATGCTATAGTCAAAATGCTTTGTTACTGCACCCTATTGTGGAATGCAGAATGTTTGGCATACAGTTAATAGGTTGTTCTTAAGAATACACCCACTTCAATTTTTTGTTGTAATAACCAGGAGCAGTGGGAATTTCTGTTGTGTGAACCTGATCCCTGTTCATTCAATAGTCCAGTGTTTGTAGTTATTCTTAATGAATAGTACAGAGATTCTCTGTGAAAAATGATATTCACTGTTTATAATGCATTTTATTAGATAGGGATTTTCTTTGCTTGAAATTAGAGCTGTTGCTATTGATTATTAGTCTAGTATTCTGATGACTATTAAAATAATTGGATAAGAAGTACTTTTTCTTTCTTAATATACAAGAGAAAATAAGATGGGTCTCTTAAAACGAACGTCATTTTTAGAAGCTTTTTAGAAAATTTTTATTTTTTATTGCTGAAATTGCATTCAAGAATATGTGAACTAAATCTTTCAGGTTTATAATATCATCAATATAAATAAATTTCAGATCACTCAAAAAACAAATGCACTAAATGGTGTTTTATTTTAGTAATTCTGACTTTTTTTGAAACTTAGTTTGATACCATGTGATTCTATTAATTGTAGCCCATTTTATTTTTAATGTGTAAATATTTCTGGCACTACAGAGGGGGTGACGCTGCCCTATTAGCTTAAAATAAAAAAGTTAAAAGAAAAAATAATTAAGAATTCGGCAAACTTTTTATTTAATGTGGCAGAAACTGGCTTCCATATGAATATTCTCATCACTGTTTTCTCTCCATTTCTCCATTTTCTTATTTTGCAGCGTCTTTTGTGTCTCTGTCCATAACGCTCTTAGTGGGTGGTGCGTGAGTAATAATGGTCCGTGGGAAACGCAGCGCTCCATGTGTGGTTAAATGGGTTGAATGAAGCATTGCTGCAAAATAAGTTAAATCTATGAATTTTTGTAATCAAAGGACACGTTACAGCCCTATTTGAAATTTACTTTGCTTAAGTTTCCATGTTGGGTACTACAGCGTGCAGTCCTGTATATAAATATAAACCACCCCTAAAGCCCACAGGTGTTTATTAGTGTATACTGGTTTGTGGTTACTTTTGAAATGATACTGCTGCACTTGTTTTTGTGTTGTTTGCACAGAAAGCTGGTTCTCATAGCATGGAGCATCTGTGAAAAAAATATAAAAAAATAAAAATTAGACCACAATCAAAATCTACAGTCTTGTAGCTGGTCAGTTGTTAGTATAAATATTTTTTAAATATCAGAATGGAAATAAAAAGGCAATATTTAACAGGTCTGTAAATTGTGATCATTTTTTGCAATCGGGTCAACAGTTCTCGCATTTTCCTTTTCATTGTGGTTGGTACTAAAGAAACATAATATACAATTTAGTTTGTATACCATTTGAAGGCTCTTGGCAAAACAACATAGTGGTTTAAATTACAAAGCTCTCAGCAATGTTTGCAATTTCCTTTAATAAACTGAAGCCAGTTTATTCGACAAGAGACTTGCTACTGGACTTGAGACATTCTATTAGAATGTGGGGTGATATCACAGATATTAACAGATAAAAAATTTTATGAACTCATTTCAAGGCTTGTTGTTTTAACATTGATAACCAAATGTTAAAAGAGGTTCAAACTGAAGCATGCATTTATTTTTCTTAAAAGTAGTAATGTGAATCAATAGCTATTGCTATTAGGGCTGCAGCTATCGATTACTGTAGTAATCGAGTATTCTACCGATTATTCCATCAATTATTGAGTAATCGGATAAAAAGTATTTTTCCTTTATTACAGAGCAATGATAAATAAGAGAGAGAAAATAAGACCAGTCTTTTAAAACGAACAAGTAATTTGTATAATTTTTTAGAAAAATGTCTTTTTATTTCTGAAATTCCATACAATAATATCTGTGAAAACATAACCCATTAAATACATTTAAATGCCATATTACATCTAAATGGAAATATAAATATAAAAAATCGATTTCAAATGACTTCAGTGTACTTGTCAAATGTCAAATTACAGTGTTTTCTTTTTGTTTTAGTTTGAAATTATCCCAAACTTTGGAAACTTTGTCATTTCGTCATCTCCTCGCTCCTCGTTGTTTTCGACCTGTTTCTTCATTTTTCATTCTGCAGCGTCTTCTGCGTTTACCTGTCCAGTGCGCTAAGGAGTTTAGCGGGTGGTGCGTCAGTAATAATGGTCCGTTGGGAAACACTGTGCTGTGTGTGTAGATAAATGGACTAAACGCAACATTGAGGCAAATTATTTGTTGCGTTTTTGTATTCGTTACTTTAGGAATCGTTTCAGCCCCAATTGTGACTGTTCAGTCCTGTTAGTTGCTTATCTGGACCATTGTACAGAAGGAAGTATGTGTACTTTGGCCTTTGTTATTTTAGTTGAATAAGTCTGGTCTATATAGTAAAAAATGACTGAATGAGTGATTAAAGGAAAAGAGACAAACTTTAATTTTCTATAAAAATGTGTAAACCGATTTTATATACCAAAAATGGATTAAATAATATTTACTGAGATACATTTACATTATAGCTTATAGTTCTCTTTATTAAGATTAATGTTTCATTTTCACGTAGAGGTGCAGTCAAGTGTGAAAAGGCACAAAGCTATTTAGCAAATGGATCGGTGGAAGGGGCTTTCAGCAAGTGTCCAAACTCCTATACTTTGCATCAGCACTGTGAGGAGGGTGTGGGAGAATACAGAAAGCATGTGTCACAACAGAATACTTTTTAACTCATGACATTCCCACCCTCAATGCAAACACAAGTGTTAGAGTAGAACTAAGCTAGCTGAAAAACTCCATGTATGAAAAAAGGCTGCCAGAAACACTGAATCACAGTGAATAGTTTGCAGTATTTGTACTCTGATTTATAATGGATTAGGAGTAGAATAGGAGTGTTCTAATATCATCATTTAAACATTTTCTATGGTGAAACCTCAAATTAAAGTGTAGCGACAGTGTAAAAACTTATCGTTATGAACCTAATAATAGTCAGAAAATTAGCTGATCTGTCTTGGACATGTGGCTTGCAGTCTGTTGTAGATTTCAAAGAAGCGATTTAGATCTGCTGGTTTTTTAGTTTTGTAAAAGCTGCATCCGTTTCCTCACAGATTACAGAAGGGAGAGGTGTTGGCTAGTGCAAAGAAAACGGCGTGAGAGTGTATGGTGTAAAGCTTTATGTAAATAGAAAGTCTAAGCCACACACACTTCCCTTGTTTCTTTCTCTGTCCACTGTTCTGTGTTTCTGTATCCATAAACATTGCATTCGAAGCACTTTCCAAAATAGGTCTGGCACTTCAAACTGTGACGGAGCTAGTGATTGGATTTGTGTTACTCCTCCTATTGCTGACTTGAATTACGTCTGCATTAAACACACTGCCAATGGTTTCAGAGATGGTACAGTAATTAAATCTAAAATGTATCTTTGAGTGTACTTAAATGAATCTTTATACAAGTATAGATGGTTAATTTGTGCTTAAATAAGGACTAAAGTGTACAGTGAGATTACAAGTGCCTTTGCCGTGCCTCTTTATGAGGTAATCGTTGTTTCCCTTTTTTTGTTCTTCTTCTTTTTTTTTTTTTTTTTAACACTAACTGCTGTGGGCTTAAAATAGCATCAGAGTCAAGTGTATTTGCAAATCAAAATAGCAATTGGTTTGTGTATAACTGGATGTTTAACATTTGAAGAGCTAGGCTTAAATATGATTAGACGTAGGTCATTTGTTCGCATAAGCGTAATTCATTTGTTGACTCCATGTCTCATAGTCTATAATGGCAGGTGTGCCATGAAAGATAGATTGCTGTTCATTTAGACATTAGGAATAAGATTTCTGGTTCACTCTAAAATTGCACTATTGAACACTTAACCAGCAAAACTGTATTCATTAGGGCAGCATTTCCTAATGGCACACTTTGAAATTCAAATTAAATATAGGTTAAAATTTCCATCCGATGTTTACTTTTGTTAAAAAATGGTACAAACTGATTACATATAAAGATTAGTTATGAGATATAGATGATGATCTGTATTAATGTAAGTGAGATGAAGCAAAGTATTAACCATATGCTTTTAACTCAAATAAAAATCAAAGCAATCTTCGCTCTACAGATGAACAAACCTTATTAATTAAATGCAAATGGTTACTTATTAATTTTTTTAAATGCTAAATAGAAACATAAATTACACCACCACCAATGCAAATAATAAAAATAACCTGGTAAGCTTCTAAATAAGTAAATACACCATATTTTAGTATAATGCATAGAATGTTTGTAGTACATAATATCAAGATGAAATTTATATGCTGTTAATGTTATGCTTTTAGAACATTCGCCCCCTTTTTTTCAGAGTTCTTTGTTGAACTATTTTGCGTGTATTGTTTTGTTTCAGGCTCAGAACAAGGAAACCGGTGTACTTGCAGCTGCTAAAGTGATTGACACCAAAACAGAAGAGGAGCTGGAAGACTACATGGTTGAGATAGATATCCTTGCTTCCTGTGACCATCAGTACATAGTTAAGCTGCTTGATGCATTCTACTTTGAGAGCAAGTTATGGGTAAGTAGTGTCTCTTGTGTAGATTGGTTTGCATATCTGTTTGAAAAGCTATAGTATATATTATCTAAATACAGACATGCACATCATTCAAGATGTGGAGGAAGTGGGAAGCCATGTTGCTTGATATGATTAGAGAACAGTAATTTGAACTATTCTGAAGCCTTCAGTCAATAAGTAAACTAACCATGCTGTACACTTTTACTGGATTTGCAGCAAAATGTTTTATGCACATTGCTGCTTAATTCACTCTTAATGGGTAATGGCTTTTCAGATTGCTTTCATCTGCTATCAACACATTCCTGTGTGGATCATTTTCATGCTGCAGACCTCCCAAAGCAATTAGGTGCAGGTGGTTTCAGATGGCACTCCCTGAATGCAGTGTATATGGGAGGATAATATACCATTACATATGAGCAGAGAAAGTGCTTATGAATTAATTATACAGTTGTCCTGTTTGCTTCTGCAGGCCCATCAGAGAAGATAAATGTATGACTCTAATCAACACTGTCATGTTTACTTAAAACTGGAAGAAGGAGCTCAAGTCACTCATCCGTTAAATGCTCCAAAACTGGTTCCTGTAGCATGGAGTATCTGTGAGAAAGAAAGAAAAAAAAATCTGTAAATTGTAATAATGTTGCATTTAGGCCAAGAGTTCTCTCTTTGCCACATTGTGGTCTGCACTAAAGGAACATAATACACTATTTATATTTATTTTGTTCAAACCATTTGAAGGCCTTGGAAGAATGTATAGTGGTTTAAATTACAAAGCTTTTACCAAAGTTTGCAGTTTCATACCTTGCCAATGACCACAGTTCCATATAATGGTGCACAATTAAATACAAGCTGTCTGACCTAATCATCAGAGAATCTGAACAGTCTGTATTTTTGCATTTTGAACTAAATTAAATCTGCATTAAAATCTGGCTAGTTGCTTTATGTCTGGGATTTAATGAACTAAAATAGCTAAAGAGTTTGACCATCCATTTTTTTCCAAACCTTTTTAGTATTTGTAGTTCATTTGATGATGTTAGATGATTCTTCCTAATTAGATGAATTAGTCTTTGCACTTTGAAGCGTAATGAAGTTTCTTTCTGCTCCTTCTGTCTATAGATACTTATTGAGTTTTGTGCAGGAGGTGCAGTCGATGCTGTCATGCTGGGTAAATATTATTTTCATTGTTGTGTACCATGGGGAAACAGATATTTCGGAATGGCTGAATCATTTGAACTTTACTCACAAATAAGTTATGCTTTTTCACTAAACCTCACACTGCCACACAAGAGGCTAAGCTTGCTTCAGTGCTAAAGCGGTCCAAGCATGTAATTATTGCAGTTTCAGTTTCAAAGAGTGGTAACTGCAATTCAGCCTTTTTTTTGCTGTATTATTTGTGTGCATTCCTAAAACCTTGTGCAGTTTTTCCTCTAAATCTTTTGGAATTAAATTATACATGAAAAATGGAGAGACAGCATTTCAATCACAGTCAGCCACACATTTAATGGATCATGTTCTTATTGTTTATGTTGTAATAAATGTTTTTAATATATATTTTTTTCTTTGTAATGAAGTGCATTATGTGCATTATTACAGTTCAGATTGCACAATTAGTCAAACAAATTATTACAATTTAAGTCAAACAAATTAATACAATATAAATATTGTATTATGGTGTGTTGTTTTTCATGGTTCTCTTCCTTCTTTCACCTGACACTGAAGGACTTGTAAAGCAGCATTAGTGAAGCACCTTGGGCCTTTCTTTGTTTGAGCTGTAAAACTTGATTTAGTGTTTCTGTTAGTGTAACTCCTCCTTCTGGCTTTCTCTTTGGAATAGAGCTCCCTGAATTTCTTTATCAGGGAGTCATTCCTCTTTGTACTTTTCCAAGTCATAGCTCCAAGGCAACAGACAACAAATATAAAGGATCATTCTACTGATAAACAATGGCTTCTTATTTTTCTGTAATCAAAAAAACGGGTCTGAAGTTCCTTTCACTGTTCTTATGAGTCTGCATGATTAGCTATAAATAAGATTAAACCTTAGTTTTTATGGACCATTTTTCTAATCTATGAAATCTTACACAGAACTGCATAAAACATATATATATTTACATGTATTCAGAGCTGGAGCGGCCCCTGACAGAGCCACAGATCCGTGTGGTGTGTAAACAGACCCTAGATGCACTGACTTATCTTCATGAGAACAAGATCATCCACAGAGATCTGAAAGCTGGAAATGTACTGTTTTCTGGAGATGGTGACGTCAAGTTGGGCAAGTTTTATTTTTATTCCAAACATTATTTTATATCTTTAAAGTTTGAAGTCAGAAAGGCTACAATAAGATTAATATTCATTCAGCAATTTTGTGAAATTTTATTTGCCAGCAATTTTTTTTTTTGCCTCAAGTTACCTGTCATCAAATATGCATATCTGGGTTAATGTCTCCCTTTAGCTGACTTTGGAGTGTCTGCAAAAAACACTAGGACCCTACAAAGAAGAGACTCCTTCATTGGGACTCCTTACTGGTTAGTCATCTGTTCGTGAAAACTCCAGAAGAAATATACAGTATATATATATATATATTTTTATGTTTTAAAAAGAGGATTGGTAATGCTAACAATACAACAAACATAAACCCTTTGTAATAGTTGTCTTGTTGTACTTCTTTATTCCCCATGTTTCTGTAGGATGGCCCCTGAAGTGGTAATGTGTGAAACATCAAAAGACAGACCATATGACTACAAAGCGGACATCTGGTCCCTTGGGATCACTCTGATCGAGTTGGCACAGATTGAGCCGCCCAATCATGAGATGAACCCTATGAGAGTCCTGCTTAAAATAGCCAAGTCGGAGCCCCCTACACTCATGCAGCCTTCGCGATGGTATGTTTTCCTTATTTTGTATTTATTTGTTTATTCTTTTTCTTAAACAGTCATGGTTTTATTTGCTAGAATCTGTCATGTAGATGTGAGGCAGAATATTCGAGTCTGGGAACCTTTGACATAATGAGGTGCGCAAACTGCAGGCAGCTACAATGCGTAATGATGATTCAGTTTAGCATTCGCCTACCTCCGTATGGCCACACTGACAGAACTAACTTGATTGTTGTATTTTTTTCTAAACCGGTCATGAAGAATTTTTTTTCAGTTCAGACATTTTCATTTGATTTGTTGTACAGGTCTCCAGAGTTCAGTGATTTCCTGAAAAAAGCTCTGGATAAGAATGTAGACCATAGATGGAGTGCAGCGCAACTCCTACAGGTGATTTATCCATTATTAAAAGAGCCCCTATTCATAATAAACAATATTTTCTCATAAATTTGATTGTTTTAATTTGTTTTATTTCAGCATCCATTTGTTGCAAGTGTAACTGATAACAGACCTCTGCGTGAGCTTGTTGCTGAGGCTAAAGCAGAAGTGTATGAGGAGTTTGAGGATGGCAAAGAAGAAGAGGAAGAAGAGGAGACAGACTCACAGCTTGTACGTGTATTCATTCAACTAGCAACCAATTATCACTACGATCTGGTGTCCATTTTAACTTGTGCAATAAAGGCCTTGTATCTCATACAGAATATTATTTATATCAAATTTATCATAAGTTATTTGTGCATATAGGATGGGAGGGGACATAAGCGTGCCCTATCTGAAATCAGCACTGGCAGCTTGGAGGACGAGAAGCTTTCTGAGAATGCGTCTACACTGGAATCAGTCACTGAGAAAGCTGAGCCACAAGCAAAACCCACAACAGCTGAGGACAGTAAGAGAAGCTCAGCTGTGGCTCTGGATTCCTATGAGCCTGTCCATACTAAGGGAGAGAGCAGAAAGGCAGCTGCAATTGTGGACCTCAGTCCTAAAGACTCAAATGCTGCAGACAAGAGCATGTCGAACCAGGAAGAAGTCCAGACTTTAGAAAGCGCTGCTGAGGAGAAGATTCCTGAAGTTCCAGAAACCCAGAAAGATGTTGTCCAGATGACAGTGACTGTCAGTGAAGAGACTGGAGAGGAAGAAAAGGCACAGTTTAAGTTAAATGAACCTTCTGAGAGCCGTGAGGAAGAAAATAAAATGGGAGATGAACAAAAAGATCAGCAGGTGGAAGAGAAGGAGGATTTGAAGCCAAAACCCATAGTGGAGGAATGTTCTGAACCACAGAAAGGTTTCCCTGAAGATCCTGTTGGAAAACAGGGTGAAGTGTGTGTGGATGATGACACCGGAAAGAACTTGTTTGAGATTGAAGTAGAGAAGAAGAAAGAGGATGTTCAGCAGGAGAAAGTGGGAGAAGAAACTGTTTTTGATAAGCCTGCAGATGTAGAAAAGAAAGAGGAGAGTGAAGAAAAGGAGCTACAACTACAAGCTGAAGAGGACCAAACTAAAACTGAAGTAGATGCTAAGGAATTTATACAAGTGGAAAATAAAGCTGAGTCAGTGAACAATATCGTTGTGAAAGACATTTCTGTGGAGACAGAGAAAAATGTGAATGAAAATAAGACCTCAGTGGATGTCTCAGCCGTCATTATTATTAATGGAGAAAAAGATGAAGTGGACAACATGTCAAATAAAAACCCAGTAACGAATCACGAGCAGTCTGCATCCTCAGAAGCAGCAGCAGAGGATGAGGTAGATCAGAAACGTGCTGTGGCAATTAAACCTGATATTGAGAAGGATTCTGATTCAGGAAGCAGCTCAGCAGCAGATACCAACAGCATTGACATGAACCTATCTATCTCCAGCTTCCTATCCAGAAGTAAAGAGGGATCAATTTCCATACAGGTAAGAACCTCACAGTGTTCTGTTGGAGATTATTCACATTTTATGAAATTGCTTATGTTCATGAGGCTGTACTTTTAAAGGATTCCAAATACCAGAAGAAGACCCTGAAAAAGACACGCAAGTTTATGGTGGATGGGGTGGAGGTCAGTGTCACCACATCGAAGATAGTTACAGATAATGACACCAAGAGCGAAGAACTGCGGTTTTTAAGGTAGTGATTTAAGTGACCTTTGTGACTGTTATTAAGCATCTGGGATTGATTTGCCTTTAAATCAATATATATATATATATATATATATATATATATATATATATATATATATATATATATATATATATAATGCACGATTATATATAACATAATTCTACATTGCCAGGAAATAAAGTTGTTGATTCTATGTGGGTGACTGTGTATTTGCATCATGGATTTGTTCAGTTGTTACTGATACAAATTTCAATTTGCTTTTACTCTGGATTTTTTTTTTTTAGGGCATTTCAATGTATACTATTTTATCTTTGTTCTCATTGCTTGTCAGATATTTGAGATTTTTAATATTTGATGTAGATTTTATTAAGTTCCACTGCCATATTTACCATACATGCCCCACAGTCAAAGATTTGTTTGTGTAAGATTTATGTGTAAAAACATGCCAATTTTCAAACAATCCAAAACTTTATTGAAAAGATAAAACTATTGATTTTAGTTCTAATTATTTTACTTTTCTTTTTTCCTGTTTTAGCTTTATACTGTGCTGTGTTAAGAGAAATAATGTCTTGTGTTGTGCTGTTGCAGGCGTCAGGAGCTGCGTGAGCTGAGGCTTTTACAGAAGGAAGAGCAAAGAGCCCATCAACAGCTCACCAATAAACTACAGCAGCAGAAAGAGCAACTGTTCCGGCGCTTTGAGCAGGAGATGACAGTTAGTGCCTCTGTATATTTACAGTACATTTTTGTTAGTTTGAATCAGGATCAATAACATAAATTTGTGGAAGTCCACAGCATTAATTTTCCCTTTATAACTGAAGAACGAGGACTGTGCACTGCAGCAGAGTTTGTGACGCCCTGCTTTTTGAGAAAAAATATTTTTATTGCATGTTTACATGTCAACTCATCTTGGAGGACTGGGGTAGTTCATTCAAAGATTTATAACATTTCATTGATAGTACTGATTGGTCAGGCAGAAGGACCGAGCTGGGAAGGATGTGCTACAAGTTAGAGAAACAAAGGATGGAGATGAAAATGTTGACTAGTGAGGAGAGTGTGTTGAGAAGATGGAGGGAGTTTTTTGAGCAGCTGATGAATGAGGAAAATAAGAGAGAGAGAGAGAGAGAAGATTGGATGATGTGGAAATGGTGAAGCAGGAAGTGGATAGGATTAGTAAGGAGGAAGTGAGAGCAGTGATTAAGAGGATGAAGAGTGGAAAGTCAGTTGGACCGATGACACCAGTAGAAGCATGGAGATGTTTAGGAGTTTTTAATAAGATTGTTTAAGATTTTGGAAGGTAAGAGAATGCCTGAGGAATGGTGGAGGAGTGTGCTGGTAGCAGTTTTTAAGAATAAGGGAGATGTGCAGACCTGCAGTAACTTCAGGGGAATTAAGTTGATCAGTTACACCATGAAGTTATGGGAAAGGTGCGATTGAGATGGTTTGGACATGTGGAGAGGAGGGACACGGGGTATATCGGTAGGAGAATGCTGAGGATGGAGCCACCACGAGGGAGGAAAAGAGGAAGGCCAAGGAGGATGTTCATGGATGTGGTGAAAGGAAGACATGCAGGCAGTTGGTTTGAAAAAGGGCAAATGTAGAGGACAGGGGGGTGTCGAGACAGATGATCCGCTGTGATGACCCCTAATAGGAGAAGATTGGTAGTACAGACAGTCAGGTGACCTCAATTACATAAAAGGTACAGGCATTCCTCAGGGTAGCATACCTCTCATATATTTTCTTTGTTTGTCTTAGGGAAAGAAGCGTCAGTATGACCAAGAGATTGAGAACCTAGAGAAGCAGCAGAAACAGTCTGTTGAGCGTATGGAACAAGACCACACCAATCGTCTCAGAGATGAGGCTAAGAGGATTAAATCTGAACAAGACAAGGAGCTCTCCAAGTTCCAGAACATGCTAAAGAACCGCAAGAAAGAGGTAAGCAGGAGACATTTAGTCATATTTAATACTGTTAGCATGACATTATGTAGATGCTAAAATTGACATATGGAGGTGGGGCTGTACTGCATAAATGAGCTTTTCCATCTTTCTTCATTTCGGTGTGACCGTAACAAAAGCTGCATACATGGGATGCTTGCAGTTTTGTGTCATATTGCAGGACCTGCTTTGTGTAGCGGCTTTTGAAGTGGTCTTCAACGTCCTCTTGCTCATTGTTTGCCGTTTTCCTATATGCTTTTAATTTTTCAACCATAACAAAATACTGATTCACTGTAGACAGTGAAATGTAGACAGTGATTTTACACTTCGGCTCTGTTCTGTTCTGGCAGTGCATTATTAGCCTAAACTATTAACCAACTCCGTTTTTTTTCCCAATTTAAAAACTAACTATTTTACAGCATTTTTTTTTTTTCTGCATGTTCGTTTCTTTTTGGTCTTCATCCTAAGGGGAGAGGTTTTTTATTTATTTATTTATTTATTTATTTTTTTTATGAATAATATCTAAATATCTTAGGTTCTTCTTCTTCTTATTATTATTATTAATCTTTTTTTTTTTAGGATTTACAATGATGAATTTCCATCTGGGTCATGCATGCTGTAATTTTCCCACCGTAACCTTGGCATGAGGCTAAAATTGTGTTAAATAGAAATGCGAATAAAAGTCCAAGCCCTTTTTGCATGCATGCTGATATTTTAACTCTATATTCATCTGCATGACCATTCTTTTATCACTCATTTATACAATTGGCTGCACTATGCTATTTCAGATTATTTAGGATTTAGTGTACAAGCTATAAACATTTTTGAAAGTTAAACATGTTTCGTATTGTTAACTCTTGCTTTTAATAGATTTCCTGTTTACTTTTTTGCATTTATAATTATTATTATTGTTTTATCATGAATATTCATGTATAAATTTTTGTATGTATGTGTGAATGTGCAAGTGTGGGACTTGGTGCTGTGGTGGAGGGCAGGCTTCAGCTGGTTCATGGTTTAATAATAGTGCTTTCTTTCCCTCCCTGCTACTTTTAAATACTTATAATAGATAATGATTTTCTCTAGAATGTATAATCATTTCTAATATGGTGCTCGCTCAATTATATTGAAATTGAAAACACTAGCCTATATCCTGCCAATAAACCTCGCATCATGCTACCATATTTCACATTTTATAGCAACCCTTACAGTGAGTAAACGCTTTATGATACCCTCCAGACCCTTTTGGTTATACTTGACTAGTTCTGTAGTAGAATAACTGAGGCAGTAATTCAACCCGCCTTGAAAATTAGTTCTCAAACTATAATAAAAGTAGTACTGAGATTTATCTTGGATTTAAATTTCTAGGTGCAAAATCTCACTGTACTTGGTACCACTTTCCCATTTCTTTTTTTTTTTTTTTTTTTTTGTATTCTTGCAATATTTATTTAAAGTGTGCACCATTTTAGAGATTTAGGTACGTTGAAAGTGTTTTCAATAATTTAATCAGTAATGGTTACTCAATACCTACAAAGCCTTCTTTTATCCTTAAAACCTAATTCTTCTTCTGCTACTCATCTGATTTCTACTGTGGTGCCTGATTGATACATGCTCTAGTATCTAATCCATTTTTCATTAACAGAATCGACTTAGAGAACTGATTCATGAGGTTTCTGGGACATCTTCATTCAAATATAACTCTGCACTGAATCATTACACAGTCAAACATGAGATGCTTGATTCTGGTTAGCAGCTCATTAAGGGTACTAATAATCACACTGGCAAACTTCAATGCATGACTTGTCACTAATACTTGGTATCAGGTGTGGTCAGTCTTAAACAGCCAAATTCCCAACCATTTACATACTCGTACACTATAGGTCAAACAGGAGATCGACATGTCCCCCAAACACATGAGAAAAGAGCTTTTGAAACGCTTAAAGGAAGACCTCGTTGTTTTGCAGCAAGAAGAGGTAATGACTCATAACATGCCGATTACATGTTCTTATGTGTACACAACTATTCTTATAACATAACACCGAATCATTAGCAACTTTTGAAATGTCAGTTATTTACTGAGTTACTGAACTGAGTTATTTAGTTACTAAGGGCATTACACACTAAATCAAACTGTTCCCTGTTTTGGTGCTTATTAGCCCACTAGCTTGTGTTTTAAACTTGTTCCCATTATTAAACCTACAACAGAAAGCTTCAGTTTTGTTCGTATAGTGCTTTTTACAATGGGCATTGTTCATTGGCAAGGCCAATTGCAACAATAGGAAAAACCTTGAGCGGGTTCTGACTCGGAAGTGAGTGACATCTCTCTTTCAGGTGACATCTGGGATTGTGATTCTAAAGCATTTTTTTCCCAACGACATTACTATAAGTTAGTAGTGATAGATGTGGCATAAGGAACTAGAATTTGAGCATCATCTGAGTTTCAAGTGTATCATATCAAACTACAGTTATCAATTGTTCATTCATCAATGATTGATACTTGAGTGTAAACTTCAGGGTGTCTCTGTGGGTCATAGGGTTAAATAGAACACAGTTTATTAGGTTTGCTTTTGTCCTGTAATAGTAATAGTAGTAAAAAGTGCAGTGACAGTGTAGCTAAGATTAAGTGCCGAAAGGTATCACAGACATCGGGGTGCTCTGGAACAGGCTGCAACTCCACCATAAAGCACAGCTTGTTTCCAAATGCAGCATATTAGGTTGATACTATGCAAACCTTTTTTTTTCTTTTCTTCAATCAACTGGATATCCAAGTTCAGTTAAGCAGGCTTTAACAGACTAATTTGTACTTACTAAATATTACTACTGCTTTTTTGCTTCAAATCCGCAAGCATGTGAAGGACGCTGAATTAATGAAAAAAAACCCCAGCCTGGAGATCACCTTCTGACATTTATACTCATTTACTGCCTAACAAGGCTTTTCTCTGTTAGTTTTGAGGATCTGTGTTTACTGCTTCTTGTCTACCTTGACAGTCTCGCCATTCTTTACCCAGAACCTTAAACCACCAGCAGCTGAGAAACCGATTGTGAGAAAGTGAAAGTATGCGTGTGGTGCCCGTGTGGATTTTTTAGGGTGCTAACATGCCACAAGCTGTGTGAGTGAGTTGTCCCTGACGTGGTAGAATGCACTGTGTTTCACTCCACAGGGTGTGGCCCAGGTTATGATACAGTCTTTTCAGTTGTCCTCATGTGCTCTGTTCAACGCTCAGATGCAGGATGTAAGTTTTGCCCCCTACTTCTCCCTGTCCAACCTCTTGCTCATATGTGCCTGCCTGCCTACCATTACACCCTTAGGCGCCTTGCTCTAGAAAATCGTTTATTATGGAATAACTGATTTATAAGTATTTATAAAGAGATTTCTGTTATGCGTTCCATATTTGTAGTGATATTTGCATCAATTAATAAACAATAGTAATGTGTTCTTACAGAAAGCACAGCATGTAACAGTATAAGGTTTGTGTAAAACAAGGGCTGTTGTACATATGCAGATGAATTCTGATTAATGACGCATTAGAACGGGTACGGCACATGTGAGCTGGGTGGTTCTCTTGTGTTTCTTTCTCTTTTTTTTTTGGAGTGCTGTCGCTGTCGTGTTATGGTGCAGTGTCTCTCTTTGAACACAACATACTGTGCTCTGTTATTTACTCCAAATGTATTCGAGTTCCTGTATATTTCACTCTCACTGTTTTTATCTGTGCCACTGGCTCTGTGTTCACAAATGGAAATGCTGATCATCACTGTGGCTACAGTAGGACTTGTATCGTAGGGTAACAACATTAAAACATTTTCTCATTGTGATATGCACTTTACAATGTCATGTTTGGTGAAGAGTTTGGATAAATGAGTAATGTATTTTTAGATGCAAATATTGTTTTGCTCATGTTGAACTTTTATTATCCATCTTAATGTAGACTCGTGTTTTAACCAGGGCTCTGAACCGAAATATATGATGACCTCATACTTATTTGTGAATAGAAACATTAATGCTGCTGGGACTAATAGGTTTCCAGACATTGTTTTTTTATTATGGTGCTTACATACAGTTTGTGAATGTGTCATATAATTAAATGTATTTTTGTTCTAATCAGAAACAGGAACATTATTTTATGGTTGTGAAGCATATATGGAAGAGCTAAAATATTGGTTGTGGTTGGAGAGAACTAAGTGAATTAAGATTTTTTTTTTTTAAACCATTTTGTCTCTGAGCCCTGGTTTAAAATATATCCTCATGTTTTTCTTCTGCTTTATTCATCCATATTGGACTGTACCATTTTTCCATGAGATGTTAATGTTGTGTTGTTGAAAGACTTTTATTACTGTTAGTAATTTTGTTTACATTTCAAACAGTTTTCTGGTCTGTCCTAGTTTTTTTATACATGTTTTTATGTGTAAAATGTTTTGTGATAATTGGAAAATGTTTGTGCAGCCATTCTGCAGTTTGGTGCTCTACAATTTTAAGACAAGAACTGATGTTTATGCCTTCTGACTTTGCATCCCCTCCTGTCAATTTTTCAATACTTATCACAGGAACAAGAGTTTCTGCAAAAGCAACAACAGGAGCTGGACAGTGCTCTGAAGAAGATCATCCAGCAGCACAAACTGGAGATTGCCACAATAGAACGAGATTGTCTCAACCATAAACAGCAGCTTATGAGAGGTCAGATTTTTTTTGTTGTTGTTAATTCAGCTGTTTAAGATTCAAAGTTTATATAAATTTGTATGCTGCCTGCAGTACAGACAGCATTGCCGTATAGCAGATATTTTTTAATCAGTTTGATTGAAAATATATATATATTCTTATATTTAGGTCAACATAACTACACACAAATAAGGATGAACAATCTTTTTTATTTTTTTTTTATTTTTATTTTTTATGTCCAACACTTTTAGGACTTTATAAAGACAAGTGTTAGGCCTTTGTCTTCTCTGACACATGGCTTGGCAAGTAAATGAGTGATTCTCTGTAATGAGTCACATACTGCCAGAAGCATGATGCAACGGCTATTTATTTTACATGTCTGGACACTGCTTGCTTTCTTTTCTGGCCATTTCATTTGATTTCAGTCTATTTATAATTTTATCTTGCTATCTCTCACACTCTCTCACGTCACATGCTTTTATACAGCCCGTGAGGCAGCTATGTGGGAGCTGGAGGAGCGCCACCTGCAGGAGAAACACCAGTTGCAGAAGCAGCAGCTGAAAGATCAATACTTCATGCAGAGGCACCAGCTCCTAAAGAGACATGACAAGGTGGGTGAATAAAGTGGACATTACATAATTTAATATGAACATACTTCATTTCACCCACTTCTACTCCTTAATGCACCCTTCAGAGCTAATGCAGAAATGCATGGTAGATCAATTTAAAGTTATTTGCCGTTTTAAAGTAGCTTGTAGAAAGTCGTTTCTGTGAGAAGCTTTGTGCTTTTGCTTATTGTGTAATTTTATTTTATCTGTATTTCAACCCCTTATACTGCACTCCATTATTACAGATGTTACAAATTGCCAATTCTTCTTAGCATGCATAAACTTCCAGCAAATGATGTAACATTTCACTCTTATTTTTGTGGCTCCTAATGCATTGTGCCTGGCTTCTGGTTTTTCTTTTTTGTATCCACACTGCGGTCCCAATTATATCCTGGCTAAATAATAGGAAATGGAGCAGATGCAGGGTTATAATCAGCGCCTGATAGAAGAGATGAAAAACAGGCAGGCTCAGGAGAGAGCCCGACTACCGAAGATCCAGCGCGGGGACGGAAAGACCCGTATGGCCATGTTTAAGAAAAGTCTGCGCATCACTGGCACAGGAACCCCAGAGCAGGACAGAGAGAAAATTAAGCAGGTAATATACAATGAAATTAGTGAAAAAAATGTTAAAGCCAAGTATGTATGCTAAGTACACAGGACTAGTGTATGTTCTTACACTGGTTGTCTGGGGTAGTTTGCAGCACAGGAGGAGAAGAGACAGAAGAACGAGCGACTTCACCAGCACCAGAAGCATGAGAACCAGATGAGAGACCTTCAGCTTCAGTGTGACTCCAACATCAGAGAACTTCAACAGCTACAGGTCCACAGGCACACATTCTCAAATACATGCTTTAGATGAATTTAAAACAGTGATTTTTGAAAATCTTAATTTATTACAGTGTCTGTCAATAGAAACGTAGTCTTTTATTGTTTTTGAGAGGCTCATGCATGTTCGTTTTGTTCATATGCAACAAACTAGGTAATTTAGTAGTATTTACGTTGACTATACAAATATAAAAATGTGGAGATGTTAAACTTTATTTTCATTGAAATAGCATAAATAATAGCTTTATATACTTTTGGCATCCAGACGGTTAGTTTCCCCAAACATACAGCTGAAGTGGTTTTTACTATTATTCATCCTATCCATCCTAGAACAGATGAATAATATTTAGCTGCAGTGACTGGGCAGGCCATTTTTATTCTAGCTAACATTTTGTCAGATTGATTGCTGGCTGAATAACACCTACAGAATGGATGTATGGTTTGGGCCATTGTCTTTTTTTGCATGGTGAAGGTTGTTCCTATTAGCTACATTCCAGACACAATCAAATGGCACTGAAGTATGGAGTGGTAGCCATTTTGTTTCAGTATTTCTTTCCTCTAAAATCAGACTCCAACCTTCCTTGCTCTAAAACAACCCAAAACTATTAAGCTTCTACCTCCATATTTTAATGTGGATATGAGGCAGTCTGCTATCGTCTTCTCTTCTGTTCTCCATCTTTCATAAGTTCTTCTGTTAGAGCCAAAAATGTCTAGTTTGGACTCATCTCTCCAAAGAACATTCCTCATCATTCATTTACATTTTTGCGGCATTTACATAGACCATTCACTTTCCAATTCCTTTGTGTTTTTGCTGTTTACGAAGTATGTTGCATATAAACAGAAGTAATGTGTGTCAAAAACCATGAAAGACTTTTCCCCCAAACTTTTGACAGGCACTGTATATTGGATTTTGGAGTATTGATTAGAGGTCGACCGATTAATAAAGTTTTGACAATTAATCAGCACCGATAGTTGATTGCTGAAACAAACGACTATTGCCGAAATTCCTAGCGATAGTTTTTCCAGCTCCTGGTCCGCTGTCATTACAAGAGCGGAATTTAGAGGAGAGTCACTGATGCCACATCGCCCCAGCCCCCCCACCCTTTTGTTTTTATTTTTACGTGAGAGGGCTGTACTTATTGATAATTTATTACATTTATAATTCTATTTATATTCATATTAAATATATATATTTTTGTAGGTTTAGTACTATTTTGCATATTTTACAGTGTAATTTTTTTTTATCCAGTATCCATTAAAAAAAAAGAAGGTTGATTTAATCAGTTATCGGAAAGTACAATTCAATCTATCTGTATCTGTAAAATCCACTATCGGTCAAACTCTAGTGTTGATGTTACATTGTCACACAGTAGTTATGACTTTGTTAAGATATGTTTTAGGTTAGAAAAAAGATCTTGTTTATTTTCTACTTATTGCACATTATCTCTTACATTCATTTTGTACATGTAAAATACCAAAATGACTCAATAACTTAAATTATATTCTTTATTGATTTATTTTTACTTAGAATGAGAAGTGCCATGTGTTAATTGAGCATGAGACTCAGAAGCTGAAGGAGCTGGATGAGGAGCACAGTCAAGAGCTTAAAGACTGGAGAGAGAAGCTTCGTCCCAGAAAGAAGGTACTGCACAAGTAGAAGTTTACTGTTTGTTTTGAGGCTGTTGAAATTCCTTTTCATATTGGAATAAAATTAGCTTTTTAAGGCTTTGATATGTTTTGAATATCTCTGTAATGAGCATGTGGTACTTTTCATGTGTCCTCCAGGCCCTTGAAGAAGAGTTCACTCGGAAGATGCAAGAACAGGAGGTCTTCTTTAAAATGAGTGGGGAATCCGAGTGCCTAAACCCCACTGCCCAAAGTAGAGTTTCTAAGTTCTACCCTATTCCTAGTGTTCATTCATCTGGCTCATAACCCAGATCATACAAGGCTATAGAAGGCTTTGTAGATGCAGCATCAGCCTGGTGCTTCTTCTGTGTCTGACCTTCCACTGTACTTGATGAGAGGAACATCGGATTGTTGTAAAAGAAGTTCACTTGAACATGGAAGGGACTAAACAGCATTACAGCAATGGAAAACGAGTTAATTAGTAAATTACCCACTGTTAAACTATGAATCCAATGGATTAACATTTTATTCATTTCCTTTAGTCTGCTGGGAGTTTTGCATGACTATGGCACTAGCAGAGATTAGACACGGATACAATCTTTCTTGGAGAAATTGATTATTAGAAGCAAACATCCGATGACTAAATTCTGTACAAGGTCTCTGATGTCTGATTTCTAATCTGATTATGGTATAACATGATAATTTATTCCCTAACTCATTGGTTCTGTAGATCACCAACAACCTCGTGAGTGTGTTTGTGTGTATATGAAGCACAGATATATTGTCAAATTTGAGCTGCCTTTTGTCTTTTAATTTTCTTTTCAATGTTTTCCACTGTTTGGGAGTCTTTAGTCTTTTATTGTTCCTATTTTGTTTCAGCAATTGTATGGCCTGTCAAAACTCCAATATAAACTGAGGGAAGGTAAGAAATTAATGGGGCAAAATTTTATACCGATATAAAAGCATATTGTACAAGTTCTTCTATATGTTGTGAAAGGTCAAAAGCAGCTTCTCATATGTGCACAATATTAAACCCGCTTCTAAACTTGCAGCTTCGCAATATATAAGATGACTACAGACGAGAGGAAGTGGGTTGCCTGCGCTATGGCCTTGAAGGGAAACTTAAGTTTGCAGGTTAATTGCGAATGTAATGTTTCACTATTTGAAAAAGAAAGAACAGTGTGATTGCGTGTTCAATTACCTGTTTTGTCCAGTGCTTTCTTTATATGAAGAATTAATTACACAGAGTGTACATTGGTACAGTAGTGCAGATACTACTCGGTTTACTCTGGTTCATTTCAACTTGTTGATAAATGGGGTGGACTTGGTGTCTGGATGTATGACAGTGTCCATCATTGGCAAGATACAAAATACATTTTTTCAACTATTTCTATGTATCTGTTTTAGTCATGCAAGAATACCACAAGTGCATAAATATTGCTATTTGGCTGATGCGCATGTGGTCTCATCTTACAGTATCTCAAAGTGCGTCCTATGCAGCCTTGACACAGCTCCTCCCATTTAGGGACCATAACAACTGTTTCAGACGGAGTATTGCTTAGTGACAGAGTAGAGGGAGTGCAAATGAGCTCCCAGCATGCCCTGTGTATAATCGACAGCTGGTTCTAGCCGCTAAGCAGTAGGAGCACATCTGCGCAGAGAACTGTGCTTTTATCAGATGCGTCTAATTTTATTGATTTGCTTTTCAGGATTTTTTTTTTAAAGAATCACACAGTGCATTTTCTGTACTATATTTACAATTCTGTCATATCTGTCCATTCTACTCTTGCATGCTGAAATCCTAAATGCTGGATTTGACTGAAAACTGGAGCTCTTTGGACTATACTCTCTAAGTCCCATTGTACTAGCACAAGCTTCAGTTGAATCCTTAGAGCTGCATATAATACATAACAGATCAGGATATTAGCCACTGGGATAGCAACAAGTTATTCTGGGCATTTTATTTGACTGGATCGTGGAATTTGTGGCACTTTTGTTATGTCTAAAGCATTTTTCTAATTGATTTGGCCAATATACTGAATAGCTGGTGTCATGCTGTAAATAAAATCTTCTCATTGTATTTTACACATTTCTTTTTTGTGTGTTTTGTGTAAATATATGTTCTGAAGATTCACTTTTCATTTTACAGGTTGTTGTGTAAAATTATACCTTCTTAAAGGCATTCATGTAAATCATGGAATATTTTATTAAATTTTAATAAACAAGTTCCAAATTTAGTTCAAACAAAATTTTGAGTAAAAAAAAGGTTGAAACATTGAAGTCGAGTAAAAGTTACACTTATGTTGTGCCGAATTATGTTACATTATTTTATTATTCGGAGTGCAAGGACGTTTTTAGGCTACACAAATTCAAAAAGTGCTGAAGAATATTAAATGTTCCATGTGTAGGCTAGTAAAGTATAAAACTACTTCTGCATTAAACAAATAACAAAAAAACCATTAAAAGTACAAAATGTATTTATCTGTAGTTAGGAAGACTGATAATGTGGGAAATATGGATTAAATATTGTGTACGTAATGTGTATTGAGAAACTGCACTACATCAGGCCTGCTGAACAGACTTTGGCTAGGATACATGTTGCATGCTTTCCCCTTCTAGACTGCTTCACTATATACCTGAAAGCCACCATGAAGAGAGAGGGTTTTGATGAACAAAACAAAAGTTAAGCTTTTACACGCCAAGACTCCTCCTCCGGCGACCAATCTGGATTTCACCTGTAAAAATGTTAACACATGAAAATAAGGAGTTAAAAAGACTGGGGTGACTTTGAAGTCATACTCATATACTGAAACTTGAGTTATCTGAGCCTGGAAATACAATTTATTTGAACAATTATCTTTTTTTTTTATTGTAACACACCTACACAAATCAAACAACAGTCTGGGTTGCACTATATGGCCAAATGTTTGTGGACAGCTGACCATCATACCCATATGTGCTTTATAAACATCCCATTTCAGATGTCACCATCCTTCTAGTGTTCTAGTGAGATTTTGGTAAGAGTGCTGCAGAGGATACTTCACACCTGCTGTGTCAAATTGTTTTTATGGATCTTGTTTTGTGCACAGTTATGGTGCCCCCCCCTGCTTTCCAGGGAAATGTTGCTACTATTGCATATAGACACATATAATGGTGTGCCGCCAATGATGTGGTAACAGTTTGTGAAGAAACCACATATAGGTGTGATGATCAGATGTCTCTGATTTTTGACCATTAGATGCACATTTGTGGAAGTCATCATTCACTACATTTTGGTATATTTAATTAAATAACTCCTAGAAACCATACCAACATCTTTAGTGATTATATTGTTCTGCCATTTAAGCCAATGCCTTTTCTCCAAAAACATTTCCAATCGAAGAGAACAATGTCCTAACAGCAGGGATCAAACCACTAAACTCTTCAGCTTGTTTGTCTTCCCCAACAACTGATATGACCAGCAAATAAGCTAAACATGGCAACTCCAGCAAATTTCATTGAAAATATAACAATTACTTTTTATTTATTGCATTATCATTTATTTTGGTCAGACTGACTTTAAAGAAATGCAGTGTCTCATTACAAATGTACTTCAAAATGTTATAGTCTGGCAGTGGTCAGGTATCAAGGGCCATAAAATGATTTGGAACAAACAGGGCACAGAGATATATGACTGCAGTGTCTATACCTCACCTTTCTCACCCTTTTGTCCCCTTGGCCCCTCTGGACCTGTTGGTCCTGGAATACCAGATATGCCTTGTCTTCCCACCTCCCCTGTGAATAAAAAGTAACATAATTCCCCAAAATAATCATATCTCGAACATCGGTTAGCATTTCCGCCCCAATCATTTCTATGTATGAGAGCCTACTATAACAAGATTGATTTCCAGTAATGTTTCTCTTTTATCTTAAAGTGCTCAAAGCTAGAAGTAACATGACAATATTATACAGATGTACCTTTTTCTCCTTTAGGTCCAGGGTATCCTCTTTCTCCTTTATGTCCTTGCCTGCCAGGTGGACCTGGAATAGTGCCATGTACTGGAAAAATAAAAGATAGTTTGAGAACACTACTAAATGAACAGCAAAAGCAGGCAGTTTGCTGGTGTGATTTCTGCCATACTTTCTCTTAAACATTTAACCGATGACTATAGACAAGTACGCAAGCAGAACATGGGAACTAGAGTCAGCTTTCTTAGCACAGTACATACAAAAAAAAAAAAAAAAAAAAATACAGTTAAAATGTTTGCAGTATTTTCTTTCTTAAAGCTTTTTTTTTATAAAAAAAAAATATATATATATATATATATATATTCTATACTTTTTCTATCACATGACAGTTACACAACCTGGGAGAGTTTAAGCTAGCATGTGCTTCCACAAAAACACATAGAAGCGCAATTTCATCTTTTTGATCTGCTACTCATGCTACATCCCAATGCAGCGTAACCCAGCCAGAGGAAACCACTAACTTCCTTCTTCTAAACTCAAATACACATGATTAATACGTGCTACTCCGATAAACAGTAATGCCATCCCTTCCATTCCATAGGAATAGGATTCAAAAGTGTATACTTTTTCTGTTATTCCACAAAGTTTATGTTTTATATATGTGGTCTTGTCTGACCTTCAGTCGATATCTTCGATTATAAAGTGTCTAGAGTGTCTGTTACAGTAAAGGTGCTCACTCTAAAGAAATCCATGAGATCTGTAGTGACATTCCCATAAGCAGCAAAAACACGGCTGTGTCCAGGATGGCCAGGTGGACCAGGAGGACCTGGAGGGCCCTGGATTCCCATAGAATGAGATCTCCAATAATTATCATTAATTTCTGCAGTAGACCCTGCCCTGATGGGGGAAAATGGAAAGTTTAGTTCATTGAGAAATTAAAGCTTCTATATAAAAAACTTTTAAAACAACAAGTTGACTTTACTCACTCTGAATGTAGTCAGTCACTCTCAGTGCAACATTGGAGTAGTCTGCCTCAGCCAACCTGACTCCATTACGGTCAGTAGCATAGTAACCCCCACCCGCACTGTATGTAGAATCACCACAGTTTCCTTTTTCACCACGAGGTCCTGGAGGGCCAGGGGGTCCAGGGAGGCCTGAGGTGTACCTTCGCATAGTGTCACCTGTAAAGAATTTAGTCAATATTATTGCACTGATTTAACCATGAACATAAATGAACCTGACAGGATTGAACTGATAAAACCCTTGACAACGTGTCTTCAAGAATATATCACTAAAATCTTTATACCACTAGGATCCAATTGTGTTGCACTGTGAGCATTAAGGTTTTATCCAGTAAGGAAGAATTAACTCTCTGGCTCAGTTGAATCATGTGAATTATATTTATTTTACAGTGTAGCTTGAATAAATAATGCTAGCTAACTACAGACAGTTGACAAATTAAATGACAAACCAGTGGCTCTACTGTTTAAAGTCTAAATCCAGTTAGAGGCAAGCATTGCTGTAAATCAATACAAAGTTAGATCTGACAGAGTGGTCTCTTCCAGGATGTGACTGTCCCAATCCAAAGAATACAAAAGTTCATTGAATTGTTTGATGAGGCTGAAATTTAAGAACCTTATATGTTATAGCCTTTGCTTCTGATTGTTTGTAAAGAAAACCAGAACCTGTACAGTTTATTTTAATCTGGCTAAACAAAGACACATTTAGCCACATGTGTAACTGCAAGTGTAACGTTCAGATGTAAATGGAGTCTTATTGATATATTGTTTACTGATTGAAATCATTATCTATTTCTTTTATGGACTACCCAAGAACAAAGGTAATACACATACAATATGGCAAAATGATGAACTCACTATTGAGATACTCCTGAAGCTCAGCACGAATGTGTGCTCTCTGATTGGCTCTGTCATAGGATGCAAGTGCCCTAGAGTCTCCTGCAGGCCCCTGAGGTCCTGGAGGGCCAGGGGGTCCTGGGGCTCCCTGTAAACCAGAATCTGTGGTTTAAAAAGAAACAAACAGGTTTATTTTCATGATTATTACATTGCATAATTTTACAAGATCAAATAATGTGTAAAAGGAGGAACTTACTTTGTATGTAGGACTGGATGTCTTCAAGTCTGTATCCTGAGCTTGAAAAGCCTGGGGTTCCGGCAGGACCAACTGGACCAGGTAGGCCTGGTCTTCCTGGAGGACCGGGAGGTCCTTGAAGACCTGTTCTAAGCCCTGACCCTTCATCAGAACATGTGTTATGTCAACAAATGTAAAAAAAAAAAAAAAAGTAACTGAATACCAGAATAATGAGGACAGTCAATAAACATCCAGACTTACTCTCAATCAAAGCAGTGATGTCACTGTAAGTGGAGCCTGGTTGTCCAGGTGGGCCAGGAGGACCAGGGGGTCCAGGTCTATTTATCAACCCTCGTTCTAAACACCAAGAGAAACATTTTCTAAATATTCAACTGATTATTATTTTGTGAAAAGATTGTCAAACTAATTGATCATTAATTGGAATGATCCTTTTGAGATTATGACATACCATTCATGATTCTCAGAACATAGTTTGCCACTTCCTGTGTGTCAAAGTTGGCTAGATTTACACTTCCTGAAGGGCCAGGTGGTCCTGGAGGGCCAATCACATACCGCCTAACATCATCTCCTAAACAAACATCAAAAAGCAGTTGTTGTTTAGCAAGTTTTATAATAATGTCATGAATACAAAATGTCTGACACAAAACACTTACTTTGTAATAACGCAATAATTTCATTAGCAGATACAGATACAGAGCCAGCAGGGCCTGGAGGACCTTGAGGACCAGGGGATCCACTTAATCCAGAGCCTAGAACAAATTTTGGTTTAACTTTTTTTCAACATTAATATTGAGAAATTGTTGTGCACATAGAGCGCTATATGGTATTCTAAAGTTAAATACAAATTTTGTTCAATAATCTGCAAAAAATGCTTTGTAATTAAAGGTTTTTAATTGAAAGTAGAACATAACATTTACATAACAGGAAACGCAAATATCCCAATAATTTACTTTGGGGATCTTCAGATTTACTCCATTGCAATACCTTTCAAGCTACAGTATATCCACATATAGCTATTTGGTTACAGAGGTTTGCTGGAACAATAGCACTATAGATTATTTTTGGGAGATTAACAAGAAATCAATTAATAAACTGCATACTAGAAATACTATAAATATAAAATCTATAAAAAAAAATTTCTGTAGTGTCACATGAGATTCATGAAAGGATCTGGACTTACGCTGAATGTATGCAATAACTCGAGATGCCACCTCCTCAACAGACACTGATGCCCCTGGAGGACCAGGAGGCCCTTGGAAACCAGACAAATGCTGCCTCATGCTGTCACCTGAGGTTTTCAGCACAATTTGTTTAAATGCATGACAAAATTGGTCCTCCAAATGTAATATTTATGTTGGATCTTGGGCTGACAAACTTACTCTGCATGTAGTCAACAATGAAACGACGATAATCTGCAGTAGATCCAGAATGTCCAGGAGAGCCAGGTGGTCCAGGAGGTCCTGGTAGTCCTGGGGACCCTGGGGACCCTGGAACTCCAACAGAACCTGAGCCTGTTAAGAGGACACAATTCTACATTTATGGCAAGCAATACATGGTAATATTGTAAATCTTACAGGTTTATTTATAGTAAAGGTTTTACCTCTTGATGTTCCTGGGATCCCTGGAGCACCAGGAATTCCACTGTCTCCTGTAAAACACAAAATGTCAGTTGGTTAGTAATAATATTCAATTATGTTCATACAACTCGAAAGATGTATAAGGCATGTTACCTTTAGCACCCTGTTGACCTGGTGGCCCTGGAGGTCCAGGTAGCCCAGGTGGACCTTGAACTCCACTTTGCTCTGAGACTATAAAATATCACATTTGTGTATTTAGTCCTACATGCACTATAAATCAAATAATAATAATAAATACAATTGTAAATGTGCAACAATGATAATTCACATCATTTTTCATGATAGTTAACATTATAAAGAAAACACCTACTGTAGGTCTTAAGATAGTAATAACAATATGCCCAGAGAGAGTAGTGAATCTACATAGCATTCACAACAAAAATAAACTGTTCTAAACTTACATCTGACTTCAGATGCGCCAGGTCTTCCAGGTAGGCCAGGCTGACCTGCATTTCCTATAGAGGACAAATAACAAATATAAATCATATAGACCCATGAGTAAGCATGAGACCTATTTGTCCATTCATGAATGTGCTAACAGGGCTACACACCTTGGTATCCTCTAGGTCCTTGTGGTCCTAAAATAATGATTAAATGTTAGAATGCACATAGAAAGCTATAACCATCAAAAATCCTGAGAATACCTAAGGAATTTATTCAATCTGACAAAACAAACTGACAAAAACCCTGAAGATTCACCTGTGTCTCCTTTAGGACCTGCAGGTCCGGGTGGTCCTGGTGGCCCAGCAAAAAATGTTCCTGCAATGATTTTATAAACACAAATGTCAGAAACATTACAATATTTAGGTTACATAATATTACAAATTAGCACCTTGTAGCATAATCTGACAACAGTAAGATAGCACACCTGAGTTGGGCACAAAGCTCCCTGGCTCTCCCTTCACTCCTTTCTCACCTCTTGGGCCAGGTGTGCCATATCCTACAAAACATCACTGAAATGTTGAGGATGAGGAGTAGATAATGACAACACAAACAAAGTGTCATTACAATGATGTATTTCAAGTCAGTGTTTATGGAGCTACTCATCATCTAACATGAATTTTCATAAAGATAAAGATAAAAAATGATACATGATGGTGTAAGTAGACAATTTTTCCTTGCATCAGTTTTACCCTGTACTTATAAAATTATATAAAACTGTTTTGTGTGATGTGTGTCTAAAACTGTAATGTGTGTCTATGGGAAACAGTTAAATACCAACAGGAAACCATGATTATTAAAGTGCACTTCTTTTCATCTTGCATTCACTGATAATGGTCATATACCTGGAGCTCCAGGATGTCCCGGGGGACCAGGTGGCCCTGGTGGTCCCTGAATAACTTGAGGCGCATCTAAAGAGCCATAGTTTCCTAAAAGGGTACAGGTACACCGAACAAACTTTAGCATTTTTCTGAATGTCTTTTTAAAATTCACTTTTGAAGTGTTTCTTACTTTCTCCTCTAACTGAAGTAACTTTCTCTGATCTTTCCACTGTGACCCCCGCCTCTCCTTGCTCACCCTTATCACCTTTAGGACCTGTACAGACAATTGGATGACCAGATGAAATGGAAATTCGAAAGATAAAAAGTGATACGTGATACACTTTAAAGTGTGCAAATTAAACAGAGCAACCATTTTCTACTAATTTTTCATTCAACTTACTCTGATAGGTAAAGTTTTGGAGAGATAAAGGGGTGGTTAAGGCAAAACTAACTGAAACATGTATCCTTGTCAAATGTAGCTGTGCATTCTTAGGGTAGAAAAAGTAAACAACGTTGATGTATTATCCTAAACATTACGAACTTCTGTAGCGGATATTTATCGAGAAAATAATTGTTAACCTGGTTGGCCAGGAATTCCAGCAGGACCAACAGGGCCTGTAGTGAGAGAAATTGGATTAATGTAATGAACTCAGTTCATAATGTAACATCCTGCAGTTTAAATAAAAGTAGAATCTAGCAGGAAAAAAGTGTGTTCTTTGACCAACCTGACAGTCCTGGTGGTCCAGCAGTTCCAGGTGGTCCAGCTGGCCCTGGAGGTCCAGGAATTGCCACAGAACTGGAACCTGCTGTAGATTGTAAAATATAAATAGGTAATCTTTATATATATTGATAGATTTATATGTATGTATATATATTTATATATAAAAAGTATAATAATGTAAATCATATTATACAATAAGGTTAAGGCTTTACCTGCATTGATAACTCTGCCAGGTTCACCATTTTCACCTGGAAAACAATGTGAGATTTAAGACACCACTGATCGTTTGAAGGAAGTATTGTAGGTCATTTCATGTGTTTTATAATGCATCAATACAAACCTTTAACTCCAGGTTGTCCTGGAAGTCCTGCAATGCCTACAGGAAGGACAATACCATCGGTAACATTTAGGATCAACATTTTAAAATAGGAGTATTATTACTCATGAAAAAAAATGCTATTTAAAAACCGCATTAATGCATTTTTTGCAAGTTACCTGGAGGTCCCTGAAGCCCTTGAGCTCCTAATAAAAGAAAAATGATAGGAACAGGTTAAAACAAGAACCTCAAAAACATTCTCCAGACACGAATATACACAATGTGGATTTCAGTTAATCTTTTAGGATTACTGCTAAACAATTTAGCTTTTTTCTTTAAAGAAATTACCTTTCCAATAAATTGTTTTAAATGATCAATGAGAAAGATCATGAAAGATCTACAAAAGAAAGTATGTGCACTGCATAGTGTAAAACCTTGAGGTCCAGTATCACCAGGTGGTCCAGCTGGGCCTCTGATTCCGGGCATCCCGATAGGACCTTGATCACCTTGAGTTTGGAATAAAAGAAATGAATATGATGAGGTGGTACTTGTCTGACTGTTAAAATTGCAATTTGCTAGAATGTCAATCACCTCTTTGACCCTTTTCACCATCTGCACCTGAAGCCCCTAATAATGTAAAAAAAAATTAATAAATACTGCATTTGGTTGAGAGAGTCTATTCAAACATGACTAAACTTAAGTAAACAAACATTTAGCAAAAGCAGTAGGATGAATCCACAACAATGACATACATTTATGGACAGATAATGTCTCATGTTCAGAAGTTCAGTCACTCCCTACCTGTTGCTCCTTTGTCTCCTTTCTCACCATGGAGTCCTGTTTTTCCTGGGGCCCCTGGGAAGCCTAGAGGTACAGTCAGGAAAGTAATTCATATGAGAATACACAGTGTGTGTGTCAATAAACTAATTACTCAAAATACTATTTTCTTGAATATTACAATGTATAGAAACACACACACACACCTGGTACACCAGGATCCCCCTTTTCACCATGATCACCTACAATAAACAAACATCCATGCATACATTATAAGAAAATGAATTTGAACTAGCAGTTTTTTCGTATGCATTTTGCAAATTATAGAAATATTCTTTATTACAGACCCTTAATTCCTGGTTGTCCATGAGGTCCTCTGTCCCCTAGCAGAGAAAATAGGAATCAAATAATGTTCATGTTTCAATCACTGGCCACCCTATCACTTGCTTTAATTTATTCACCTGAACTGATCAGTAATAAAATTTTAATTAATAATATATAACAGCCTTGTAGCTTACCCTTAGGTCCTGCAGGGCCTGCTTCTCCTCTGAAACCTTGTGGACCTGGTTCACCTGGGTAGGTCAAAACATGGCTCATCATTTTATCCTTTTAAATATCAGATGACTGTATTTATTATTGTTTATAATATATTGTAGATATTTAGCCTACCAGGTAAGCCTGAAAGACCATTAACACCTGCTGAACCTGCAGAACAATTATGATTAGGCAGGTTAGCAATAATGTTACTTTATTACAACAATTATGTTGACATAATTGACCACTGCATATTAATTTGACAATATCATAAAGTAACCTATAAAACATTAAGTATGAATAATAAATAAGTATATGACAGTATATTTGACAGTATCAGTATACCACAATACTATATAAAATCTAAATAAACCTTTTGGACCCGGTGGACCAGCTGGGCCAGGAGGTCCACGAGTTCCTGGTTCCCCTGATGAGCCTGGAAAAAAAAATCAAATTAAATAATTCACTTTACATTTTGTCAAATTTAAAATGCATTTTCATATGTATTAGAATAGAAAAAAGTCAAAAGTCTCAATGCCAAAGACTATTATATTTGATTTACAAAAAACAGGAAACACATTTGTCTTTGCTAAGGACCTTTTTTCAAAATATTTGGATGCTCAAATCTGGACCCTTGTACAATCCTCAGCTCAGCTTGTGCACAGGGCAGAAAAATGCATTTTACTGCTAATTAACATGAACCTTTTGCCTGTTTTCAGGCAAAAAACCTATTTGTTCTTCAGACCACAAGCAGGTCATAAAACAGCTCTGAAGGTATTAAAGCAACCCAAATTGCTGATGCCCACGGCGTCTGACCTCTTTCACCCTTTTCTCCAATGCCTGCAGATCCTGGCTCTCCCCGTTGCCCAGGTGACCCATCTCGGCCCCTGAGTCCTGGTAGCCCCTCTGCACCATGCTCGCCTACAAATAACAGTAGAGTAACCTGCTTAATTCTTTTTTATTTATAAGTGCTCATACAGTTGTTAAATATGTAGGATGATATGACCAATATGATCTTTTTCTTAAAAACAGTCAGAAGTTACCTGGACTTCCTTTTTGTCCTTTTGGACCTTCAGGTCCTGGGTGTCCTGTAACTCCTGGAGAACCTACAGCACATGTTGCATAACCAGATTAGATGCCAAAACAGACATTTTTGAATGTATCAAATTGAAACAGTTCCCCTTCTTCAATATTTCCTACCTGGCATCCCTGGGAAACCACTATCCCCTGAAAAGCATTTAAAAATGTTAGTCCTGTGCACAGAATTCATTCAATTAATAAAGTTTATTAAAGTTTAATTTCTACAGACCTTTGGTTCCTTGAGCTCCAGTATCACCTAAAAATGACAGTTATTCTAATATGTAAATCTTTACAAGACAATGACAGACTGAATAAAAGTCCTATTATGAATTGTAGACACATACAAGATAAATAACTATACCATAGGACAAGTTATAAAGACATGTTTCCAGTTTCTTTACCTTTAGGCCCTGGAATTCCTCTTTCTCCTTTGAGTGATGAAGCAAGGCTTGCTACAGGAAGAAAGAAAAAATGCAGATTTCAAGACAGGATCCTTGCACAATTGTATACTACTACTACTATTATTAATAATAATAATAATAATAATAATAATAATAATAATAAAGATGATAATGATGATGATGATGATGATAATGATAATAATAATATATGTGTGGAAAATAAAACATCTGAAATGAAATAATACTGTAGGTTTTGGCAGTCTGGGAGGAATTTTTATTTTTATAGAATTGTTTTATCTCTTTCTCTACTCATGTCAGGGTTTTTGTGTCTTCATGAAATGCGAAGACAGTTATATCACATCAAACTCAGCATCTACTCCTCATTCATACAAACCCATCGCTTTCACATCACATCCTGCTTCAGATATTCAAACCTCCTCCCATATTCACCTCAATCTCTCTTTGTTCATTTCAACCCTCCCAACCTGCACTCCACCTGACCCCTGCTCGAATTTCAAATTCATAAAAAGCAAGTCAAGCATACACTACTCCTCAAGCTTACACTCTTCACAGCTCTTTAATCTCATGAGAGCCACTGATTAGATCAACAATTCTTTTCTCACTAAGCCCACCAAGATTATTAAGTTCTCACTACATCTTGACAATACAACATGAAAAAAAAATCATCCTCCTATATCCAGTCATGCTGCAAGTTAAAGAATTGTTGATCCGATCTATGATAAGAATCTGATTAATCTGATTACGTCTATGTTGTAAATTCAGCAGGAGATTCAGTCCAAGATTTAGAATTTGGAGGTCTTTGGGGGCCCTGACTGACAAATGCAAATCAGAAGCTAAAACCTGTTAAAGGGAGAGAGAGAGAGAGAGAGAGAGAGAGAGATAGAGAGAGAGAGAGAGAGAGAGAGAGAGAGAGAGAGAGAGAGAGAGAGAGAGTGGAACAAAGAGAAGGTCTGACCTTGTATAATATGAAGAATTTTAATTGCCACCAATATTCTAATAGCATACCGGATGTTACTGACTATTATCTAAATATTTTTTTCTATTTATATAGATGAATGATGTTTTGGGATTTAGGTTAGATGTATAGTGTTAAGTCACACTATAAATGTGTGTGTGTGTGTGCGTGTGTGTGTGTGTGTGTTTGTGTGTGTGTGAGTGTATATGTGAGAGCGCATGTATTTTGGTACCTCGGAATTTCTCAGACTGCAGCTCGGTTTGCAGGAGTCTCTGCAGTTTCGCAGAATCTGAGATAGTATTAGCTCCTACGTTCAATGCATTATCAGAAGTACCCATGTCCATGTATAAACCTGGTATTTGGTTGGGAATATTATGATCAGTGAGTCGACTAATGCTACCCCCGTTGGCCTTAACTAGGCCCTGAAGAGTATCCATACGCTCTTTCAGCTTCCTCACCTCCTCCGCTATTAAAAGACAAAAACAACATTATGGAGCACTGATTATTATTAGTCATCTTAATTGGCAAACACAAATACCTATATTCATCGTAATTCTGATTATTAATATTGTTGTTTTGACAAATAAAATATCCATGCTGTTCCTCTAATGAAAAGAAACATTAGAAGTTATATTTTATTAACACAGATATGGTGATTTTGTGGACAAGAATCTAACATGGGAGAGTTAAAGATGACAGACAAGATGATGAAGTAGTATACCGAGAGCAATAAGTCCAAAAAGGAGTCCAAGGAGCAGCAGAAGACTAAGCAGGAGTCCAAGCAGCCACTTCCACCACGAGCAGCAACTGGGACCACAGCCAAAGCATCCGTCTTCTCCTTTGCCATTATTCTTCTCCTTATAGATCTCTAGCAAGACATGGAGGAAAGAAACAGGACAAAACTCTCTTAAGCACTAAATCCTCCGAAAAGTTTAGTTTTACCACAGTCTATTTGTAACCAGAGATGGGAAGTAACAAAGTATTTGTATACTTAAGCAGATTCTTCTGGTAGCAGTAATTTAAGTCAAGTCAACAAGACTTTATTTCTTTTTCACCTTGTGCTTTCAGTCTTTAATTTTTTTACACAAATATCTGCACTTTACTTCTTCTTACATTTTCAAACCAGGCGTGTTACTTTAGTTTTAATCTATTTGGTGACATGATGACAATATTTTTTCTTCCCTTTGCATGCCATTTTCAGTCCATCAACCTAATTCTTTTCTTTCTGCGGCTTTTTCAATCTACCACTGGTGTATAATTTTCTGCCACTCACACACTACAGATGTAGGCTAGCATATGATGCTAATAACGCAAGGCAGAAGGCAACAAGAAGTATATTGTTAATGTGGATGAGACAGAGGGAGTCAGCAATGTAAACTTGACTGAGAACAGAGACATTCCTGATCACCTGATGATCATCTTTTCTCTGCTTGTGTTCTATATGGTGGATGTTCAGCCTGGATACATTCATTAGATAACGAAATTTGAGATTCGGTTGTATTTATATATTAAAATAATGTGAGGTCCAGTCACCAGCGTGACACTAAAACAGGCTACTTTTTACTTAGTTACGTGTCAGAGCCCAAGCTTATTTAGTTTGAACTTATTTAACTTGAGTAAAAAAGTGTAGTCAGTACTACAACTTTTACCAGAGTCTTTTAAAACATGAGTATCTGTACTTCTGTTTAAGTGAAGGATGTGTGTTTTGTGACTTTTGCCATCTCTTTAACAGTTAGAAGAGAGACGTTACCTGCATATGTAGCCTTATCTTTAGTAGGAGCTGATGAAGATCCATCTTTCCAATGTAAGAATGAAAAATAAAAAATCTTATTACACACTCTTTCATCACAGTATTGTCAAAGCCTAAACTCACAATAATCGTTTTACCATTCTAGATAGAAACACTTAAAAGAACAAATTACTATTAGGTTAGAGGTTGAACTGAAATGCTTACAGTAGGAGCTTAAAGTTAATTTGGCAGGAGCTGTCTCAGTATAGCTGCTTGCCACTGCCTCTTTCTTCAGTGAGACATCCGAAACAGACCCTTTAAAGAAAAGTATCTGTATGAGTTTATGAACCCAATTTTATTTGATCATGGTACATACATTAAAATAATACCATATTGTCATATATTCTATGTAATATTATAAGTTTTGCACATGCTGGAGAAGAGAATGGTGTTGGGGTGAATACATTATGAGGGATGCACTTGAAATCTATTTTTTACATAAAGTAATTACTGTTTTTTCTATATAATTGTATTGATTAGGTTTTTCTAATTTTTTTATTAACTCCTTAATTAAATATTCACTAACTATTTTATTCACCTTACAACACATGTTTCAGTAGATACACCTATTAGATGTTAAAAGAATAAATAATAAAGTCTGGGCCCAATCATTTATTTAAGAAGTCAATTATATGATGACTTTTTCACAGTGCATACATTAATTTACAGATAAATTGAAGTTATTATCTGTTAATAATAAAATGCAACATGTAATTCCTTGTTCTATTTAGTAAATGGAAAATATATCAGTATTAATTTAGTACTGTGAGTGAAGACACTGAAATTTGGTACTTAAAATAAAAAAAGAAAATACAAAAATTGTATACGGTCTGAAAAAATGGTTTAGAGAAGCAGTATATTTAATCATGGATCAATGTGGGTGAGCAAATTTTGGATGTTTAATGCTGCACCACACAAATGACATACACCCTTGAATACTTAAATTACTTCTTTAATGCTATTTGAACATCCAAATTCATCTGCACATTTACCTCCTTTTCCATACGATGTACTGCTGGAGAACTGCTTTCCACTGTCCTTTGAAAGCACGAGCACTTCTGTGTCATTTTTTGAAGGAATATTCTCCTTCTCTAGTATAATATATTTTCGTGCCACATCATCATTAGCAGAGCGCGTAGTTGTGCCTGAATAAAGGATTCATTTAGCACAAAAAGCAAATTTATAAATATATGTGTAAAAACATTTGGCCTAAAAATGCTCATTTAATATACAAGTATTACAAGTACCTGTAGATGTTAAGACTCCTGTACTAACAATTCCAGCACTACCAATGCTCTGAGAAATGTTTTTCTGCACACCATATCCTGTAGAACACATAAAACTCAAAACTCATTCCAGGTGCTAAATGCTGAGTTTGTATGATATTGTGTTTTAATAACAGCTGTTTATAACAGGACTGTAGTGCCATACCTGAAAGTGTGTTAACTGTGTTTGATGTAAGAATTGTACTAGATGGTGTGGAAAGATTATTCTGAAAGCCATACACTGCCATAAAAAAAGATCAGTTGTTCATCAGTTGTTTCTTATTATTGTGTTAAATAAAAAAGCTTAAAATATTATAGGCAATTCGAGTTTTGGTATTTCATATTGTAGGAAGTGCATTTAACAACTTTAGGATTTGGTATGAGTTTTTTTTGTTTCTGGTGCCACCTGCTGGCAGAAATCATTAAATAGTATGTAGACCTGTGTAACTCATGCTGACCTGACAATGAAGAAGGTGATGTGGAGTTTAAAATAGAAGATCCTAGTGACATGTTATTGGCGCTGCTTTGATAAGCAAAAGTATTGCTGGAAGCATTAGATGGCAGTGTGGAGCTGGTCCATGTATACGTTGGAAGTGCAGAGTCCAGAATAGTGGTGTCATACTGGGCGAGACTGAAAAATACAAGGTTTCAGCACAAGTGTGCATAATAGAAGATCAACTTTAACATAGTCCATGTGGGATTGCGCTGTATGTAGAATCATGTTCAATAAAAGTGCTTAGATAAAGAAAACTACTTTTCCTACAAATGTTTCAAAAACCTGGCCTATTATGTCTCGTAAGTTGCAGATCTGAAGATTTATAGGTACAAAAAGGTTTGGTAAACTGGAATATTTTGATGTGCAATTCTCATAGAAAATATTCTCATTTTGAACATTCATCCTTACTGTTTAACTTTAAGGTACACACACAGTTTTAGAAGAATTATTTATAAATCCTCTGTCTACTGTCACCCAAAGGAAGGTGGGAACCTTTTTGAATCTGGTTCTTTTCTCATGTCTGGTTTCTTTCTCGTCATCTCTGGAATTTTTACTTGCCACAGTTACCTTGTATTGCTCATTTGAGTACTAAATCTACATTTGGATTTTTGTAGAGGTGCTTTGTGACAATGCCTTTTGTTAAAGCTGTTATACAAATTAAATTAAATATGTGGCAAAACATCTGTATGTCATAAACTTAATTAAAAAAAGGTTTCCACTCATTCCACTGATTCGTCAGTTAATAAAAGGCTGATGCATCACATTAGATGGATGGGCCGTTATATCATAATACAGGTCCGGTTAAATAAATATTCTTCTGCAAGACAAAGTGTTTTCTCCCAGATTTTTCCTTACTCTAATGTATACTGTGTATACTGGAGCCATGTGTGATTATATACCAGTGTGAGAGCCTTGTTTAATGATTTTGGTCTCGACTTTAGCTTTGCGTGGAACAGGTAGGGTGGATGAAGTTGTGGAGCGGGTTGGGCTGACACTTGACGATCGTCCACTCTTCACTAGTTTCTTCACATCATCCAGTTCTGTCCCTGAAAGAACATAGTGTGAAGCCAATACCTCTGTTTTTACTGTCAATAACTTCTAAAATAATAAAATGGAGATCCCTTGAATTCATTGTGAGTTATGATGTGTGAAATATTTTTATAAAAAAATATTAAAAACTATATAAGTATATTTAATAATTATGTACAATTAAATATGTTAGACCAATGCAAATCTACATGATAGAAGAGCATATCTTTTTTAACATCCAATCAAATCACAGACATCTAGAAATGTAATGTTTAGTGTTAATTTAACGAAATTGAGGAGTCGAAACTCTTGTAATTTTCGTAACTTGAATGGAAACTGCTAAATTCCAGAAACAAACTTACATTTGGTTGATGGAGATGCACTCTGTAATCGGACTCTGATTTCACTCTCTGTTGAAAAAAAAAGCAATAACTGGATTAACTGCAGACAGAAATTCCACTAATTCCTTTATGTCCTTTTTCTATTTTTTCTCATTCAATTGTGCATCTAAACATACAAATTAAATTGCTTAAAAAAAGAAATACCATGTATTTAATGCAAGCTGTATTGTAAAAGTAAATAAAATACACATTCAGGAATAATCACCTCTGGTGTGAGACCTTCCTCTTGATGACCCTATGGAAATGACATGACAATTTTTTAAATTATGAGCATGTTTAATGTATAAATATTTTCCAAGTGTGAACACACTCAGGTATGTTCACAGGAATCATTAGCCATAAAGCATGTACCATATCACATTTTCTTGAGCCTCCTCTGTACACTATCCCAGACCTTGTCTAAGTGTGTTTTTAAAGCAATCAAGGTGTGTGCCTACTAATGATTTATTAATGATTAAAATACATATTACTCATAAAAAGGTTGCTAACCATAGTCCTTTCTCGTGAGCTCTGGTGAAGAGTTGGCACTTGAACTTCCTGTGGATAAAAAAACAGAATGGGCTTACTTTTTGCACATATTTGTTGTGCACGTAAATATGTCACACATACCCTCATCCCTCAATGAAAAAATCCAAATGTAATTATGTATGTACATTGTGCAGCTCACCATCATAACCTCCTGAGTGACTGACAGTGGTTTTTCTCTCCAAGAAAATGGGGGAGTGGCTAATCGAAGAGACTGAACCTTGTGTCCTTCTTAAGCCCCCTGAGGAACTGGATTTGCTCTTCAACCCAGAGTCTTTTCCAGACATGCTTTCAAATCCTGAACTGCCTCCACGCCCCCCTCCACTTCTGCTGTTCCCAGTGAAGTCATCTCCCACGAACAAGCCATAGTCTAACACTCCTGCATTCACACCAACTGAGGCTGATGAGGAGAAAGCCAAAGATATTTATAGTATTATAGAATATATATTGTTATGGTTATCTATACATTTGGTTGCAAACACCTTTCTGGTGACACTTTCTGCAACACGACTGAAGCTCAGATTTAATCACAGGTAATGTCAAGAACAGTAGACGATAGTAAATAAATAGTGAGTAAAAACACTGTTTACTGTTAAACTAATTTAAATACAAACTAAGTGTTTATTTAAGACTAGAAAAGACTGCTATACATGTACTTACAGGATTGGAAGTAAGAGGTGCTGCTGTTTTGGTTTAGACTATTCTTCTCAAAGCCGCTTCCCCAAGAGCTGTTACTCATGCTTTTACTGCTAGATCCGCTGAAGCCCTCTGATGGAGAGAAAACACACACACACACACACACACACACACACACACACACACACACACACACACACACACACACACACACAAACTTTACTGTACACTCTGTTTCTCACTGTTTATGTATTATGTACAATTATCAAAACTGCTTATCACAAACAACTGTATTGATGTGATAAGGGTGATAGGATCAGTGGGTTTCAAATTCAATGATGTTACTTACTTGGTGGTAGTGAAGTGAGCCTGGTTGTTGAAATTGTTTCAGTTATAACTGTAGACAAAACAGTTGAGTAAGTGATTATTGCCATTTTAACTTTAATTGCAATTAATTGCTGTTAACACTAAACACTGTCATTCAAGCTACATTTATTAAATGACCAGTGGACTCATTTGTGCTAAACGCAATCCAGTGACACTAAACCACCCCAATCGTTGTCTCTCTAACTAACACACAAACACGAAAACTGCAGCATCAGGAGTGAATCATATGAGAAACCGGTCATTAAATCAATTAAACCCGTTCTCTAAATTCATGCCAAAATGGTAGCCCACACTACACATGTTACAGTCTACTATTATTTAGTTCTCTATTATAGGTCTTTGGATGATTCCATTTGGCATTCCTTACCTCTCTCTCCTACGCTTCCTCCTGAATCGTCTGTTTGCCTCGTTAAAGCATCCATTCCATACTAATTAAGATAAATTAAGAAAAGATATAAGCTAATTGTCCATGATTAAATATCATACTGGCTGTGGAAAAAGTTTAAGTTTAAAAATACAAGTCTAATAATAAAAAATAATAATAATCAGAATAATAAGAAGAAGAACAAGAAGAAAAATAAGATTCTTATGTCATACTGACTGTGCTGTAATTTGTTTTCTTATTTAGATATGATCAATAAACACAAAAGTGGAAAAAATCAAGTAAATCCATTGCAGTACTTATTTTTCATTAATAAGCATTTTATTTAGAACAAAATCTGATAATAAACAGATTAAAAAACATAACAGGGATGTTTACAATATATAGTTTAGGGACTTAAACATAGATTTCACTAAATGGGAAACTCACTCATACACAAATATCCTATATTAATATAAAGATAAGAATAAAATATTTCTGGATCTCCCATATTTAAAACAGAATAAAAAACCCACAACAACAACAACAACAAAAAAAGAAACATCAGTCACAATAATAGGTAACGTCTCAAATTTCATTCAAGATTAAGTTTTAACAGAAAAGTTTAGGTTTTACACAACATTCTGTTTAACAACTGTCTTATTCATGTTAAGTGGTAGGGTAAAGGGTATTTTAAAGGCACCTGTCATGATGTGCACAATAGTTTGAAAGAACACAAAAGACTTCTAAACGGACTGTCTTTATATTTTCCCCTCCGCACCCACTGCACCACCTGCTTTCAAATATACTCTCACGGTCTCACCTATGTTTTTCTTCTCTTATGAAGTGAAAAAAATTACACAGCATTTCAACCCTGACAAAGTATATTTTAATAACATTAAACATTATATCACAATGCTTGCATGGAAAAATTTTATTGTGCTGGTTTATAGCAGTTATAGACCTAACTTCAAAACATTCACCGTAAAATCTTCTGTAATAATATTAGAAAAATTGCTCAGTTTTTTTTTACACAGCAAAAAGGTATGCTTCAAAAATCAGAAGACTAATGCTGATGTACCTTTACACATCCATCTGACTATTAAAACAAAAAAAATACATTTTAACTAAATCAGATTGAATCCAGATTGAATCCAGAGATTAATACATGTCTTTCAACAATAGGTAGACAGATACAAAATCTAATCTGGTGTTTAAATCACTCTAGTTTTACTAAAATAAACTGCATAAATACAGTTTTTATATAAACACAAGTAAAACATGCTGGAACATTACCTGGAGACCAACTGAAACTCAGGAGAAAGTTTGGATTTATCACAAATAAATGTAAAGTGTTCCTTGAGAAGACCAGATAGGAATCAGTGGTTGAGTTGTGTGTGAAGTTCAGTCCTGTAACACGTATATCAAGAATTTATCTTTGTTCCATCTAGAACCTTTTTAATCTTCTTCCCACTTTCACCAACAAGCCTCTGCAGGACTCTTGGGCTGGGTTTTACTCTGAGCCACTCCCAAGTGTTTGGCAGGCACACACATACACCCACACAGACTGGCAAACTTTTGAAAAAGAAAAAACAATACCTTGGGGAGTTGCAATTCCAGCCTTTATGATCATCACTGGTTCATTGCCTGTGGCTATGTTCATATGTTCAAAGATGAGATGAGATTATATGTCTTATCAATTTCCATATAGGGATTTATATATATATATATATATATATATATATATATATATATATATATATATATATATATATATAATGTTATACTGTTTATTTAGTCTGGAAACAGACAAGTAGACTGGTACAAAAAAAAACCTTTTCTTACAGGTTAGTGAATTGCTCTGATTTTCAATAGGTCATATTCTAGGTAAGTGGTTATGTTATGTTACCTAACTACAATATGAATGAATGAAACAAATCATGTTTATATTGCAATAAGCTAATTTTACCACTGAAAGACAGTGATTTTCCAATGATGTGATGACATCAATGTTTATAACTGCAGCCTCATTTGTAGACAAGCAAGACTTTTAAAACTAGCTAATCGAACTGTTTTTAAAATTATATCTTTTTATTTCACTCTGTCAAATTCACTTTAGTCAGTTTAAATAATAAAAAAGGACAAACAAATTAAATCAATATAATTGGGGTTATTTAAGGTGAATTCATCTTACACCCTCAGGGTGAGCTGATATGCTTCCACATTAGAGAACAGATTTTTTTTTTTTCTGACTAGATCCTGTTTTGCCTAAAGGGACCAAGATGTGAGTTAGAAATATGATTCAGAACTGGCTTGTCTCAACATTAATGCATATTTTATCGTAAATTATACCACAGTGTTGTTGAAATCTCAAATTTGATTGGTCAGAGGGTGTTGATTTTTGAACAGCAGCTTTGAAGGTAGTACATGCTATAACTCAAATAACAAGAATTCAAATAACAGCTTAGAGCACAATAGAGCAATTGTTTTTGCTTTTATATTATCTACATTACCTTCTATACAACCTAGACTAGAGGTTAAAGGCTATGTTTTTGTTCTATTATCTGCAAGATAATAAAAAAGGTTGGGTAAAGAATTAACTGTTGGATGCAATAAAATAAGTAATCATAAGAGCTAATTTCCTTTTCCAATCCACAAGATTAAATAACTACAAATTTGTATGGCAAACTACAATAAAAAAACAAAATTTGAAATGTTCTGTTATGAGGAAAATAAATTCTGGGATGGTATCAGTACATTTGCTTTGCCTTGGGACACACGACACCAACCAATCATTGATTTTTTTTTATATACAAACAACTTTCTAACATTTAAGAAAACAATTTAGTGCATGCATCTCTTTTGACCTAAATATTAGATTAAATTAGATTACAGTTAGAAGTTAAAAATTATTAACAAGAACACAAAATTAATGCACATTAAAATAATCAAAATCAATCTCCATATCTGAAACCAGTTTCATGATTCGTTTATTTTGGCAACTAGGTAAACAAATGATACACCAGGCTAAGCATTCACTTTCCCATCATCACCTACACCCAACCCACCACACATACTAAACACAGAGTTCAAATGATTTACAGAAAGAGCCTTAGCTCCACCTCATCACGTGTAAAAGCACTAAGAAAACAGATTTTATGTGTTTGTTTCTACCTGGAGTTAGTAGGTGATTCACAAAAGTACAACTAACATCAGTGGAATCTCCTGACAGCAAGTAAATGCTTGAACAGCACTGAACATGCGGAAGAAAAATTAAAGTCTCAACATGAATCTTGGCAGAAAAAATGCTAAACCTGACACTGACTTTATAAATCAGGATAAAGAATAAGGAAATTCACTTTGAGGGATTATAATTTCCTTAGAATATGTTACTTACTAATAAAGCTTATGAGAAAATTGATGAATTGATGAATAACTTTTCCTTCAGAGTGTTTGCAGCAATTCTCAAAAATACTTTTTATGTACTTCAAAGTCCTGCCTAATGACCTGCAGGCACACCCAGCATCCATTATGTAAGGAACATTAGGGGTGATATTGTATCTAGGCTATTGTGTTCACCAGCCAGTTGCTGTAGTCAGACACCGAAAAACTTTTCTTTTACTCTGCTACAGAGACAACATTTACACTACAGCAGGGGGAATTGGCCTTTTTTTTGATATTACCATATTGGTGTTTCCATATCAGCAACAGACACATTTATATGTGGGGAAAATTTCTGCTCTGGAAAAAACCATAAGCATTATAAAACCTCCAGGCAGTGAATTTCTGATATACAAGCCACGGCATGTTGTAATGTTAAGAGCCGCTCTAATTTGTGCCTGAAGAAGACACGGCAAAAGCAGTACCATATTAACAGATACATTTTTACATGATCTTTATGCTTATTATGCTTATTAATTTCACATGCAATTTTTTAGTTGTGTAAGGGGTGAGCAAAAGTTAAGAGTTTAAAGAAGTAATTTAAATGTTCTAGTTTCACAGTTAAGACAATGCAGGGTGAACTGGAGGATTGGTTTACTATTTACATTGTCTTTTTTTTTTTTTATCTTAACTATGTATTCATTTCCAAAAACACTAAATAATTTAGCAAAACAGTGAAATTTTTATTTTCTGAAAAATCACTTTTTCTTTTTCCCTCTTTTAAATTAAAAGAGGAATTGCAGCTTGTCTTGCTACTAAGAAACCTCAAAGAAAACTCTGATCAGAATTTTCTAGCTGCTATAATGTAAGTAATAACAGAAAATAACTTATTTCACCTTATTTTCACATTACATAACTAATGTCTGGAAAAAGAGTATAATGTTCTTTCATAAGTAAAAAAAAAGATTATGGCATCATGCCACCCCATTGTTGAATATTTAACTATAAAAGCAACAGACTCAAGAGATTCAAAGTAGGTCAGATTTATTTGACATTTCTGCACTTTGTTATACATTTTGCTCATTTCATGCTTAAATTATTATGTGCTTTTCCTCTTATGGATATAAATGTGATTGGGAACAGTGTGTAACAGGATTTAGTATTGTATTGTATTTAAAGGCTGTGTTATTAGATACGTTTCTACTGAGGAAAAGCAGGAAACGTCTTCATTCGCTTGCTTTCCAACTTAGCGTTCAGTACGGCTATGTCCATTTCCTGTGCTTTGGCCAAGTCCGCTAGGTTCTTCCTCCGCAGGATGTTTTGATATCGCTGCTTAGCTTCACTCTCTTGAGTCTTCTCCATGACTGAAAACAAAGTAGTAATCATTATAATTATATTTAAAAGGCCCTGCCAATTAAATTCAACTTAAATGTTCTATAAATTGAAATACATTATATGCCCAAAAGCTTGTAGACACCTGACCATGTACTGTAGTTCTTCCCTAAACTGTTTTCACAAAGTTAGAGGCAACACAAATGTATTAGATGTCTTTGCATGTTGTAGACTTTAGATTTTGTTTGATCTCAACTCTGATTAAACATGACTATGCACCTGTACACAAAGCAACAGCCATGAAGACATGGGTTGCCAGGGCTGGAGGGGAAGAACGCAAGTTAGTTGCCCTGACCTCAAGTCCAGTAAAATCTCTGGAATGAAATGAAACATTGACAGTTCACAGGGCCTCATTATTGCTTTTGTAGCTCCATGGGCATAAAAGCCTTGCCAGTGGAAAAGTGGAAGCAGATACGGGCATCAAAAGCAGCACTGACACTATATTAAAGGCCAATCAGTAGTTTTAAACTCATGGAAACACAACACATAAGGATTTGTTGGTCATGTGTCCACATATGTTTTGCTGTATAGCCTAATAAAGTAATTAGTTAGTAAAAAGTAAGTAACAATAATTTACTGTTTACTTTATTAATATGTAGTATAGTGCTATACTTGTTAAAATCTATCAAATAAATACAGTATCTTTTACACAGAAAAAGATTTTTACATAGAAAGGTTTGAGATTGCACAAAAAAGGTTTGAAATTATAATAGGGGTGTAACGGTACATGAATTTGTACACAAATTTTTCGGTATAGGGCTTTTGGTTTGGTATACAGTCGTACCGAATTCAATCTTTTTTACATGCGGAACATAGTTAAAATCCGAGTTCATCCAGAAACATATTGGCAAATTGCAAGTTTGTTTAGTCTCTGCATCAGACTTTGAGCGAATGTATTATTATTATTATTATTATTATTAAACTTGAAAACATACACAACAATGCCAGGGGTATAAATACAAACTAAAGGTAGAGCATTGTCACTGTGGCTACTCACTCTGTACCAGAAATAATATTTGTTTTGCGCATGCATAACACTAAAGAATCCACAGTGATAGCGTTAGCCTCTAACCAGCAAGTTGCAAGCAGCTAATGACTAATGCTAGCGTTAATAAATCTTTAGCGTTTTATGTCCAGCTTCAAGAACTTATTTTAAAAGAAGAAAATCCTGACAATTCCACACATTGAGGGACTGGAAGGATTAAACTAATGAAGACATTTTTTTAAACATGCTTAAATAAGTAGAACAGTTAAGTAGATCATATCTTTAGAAAATTAATTATTAAATGTAAAACACTCACACAGACACACTTACATACACATCTGTATTACCCAAATGAGGTCTAACAAATGTAAACTATTTAAATAAATTTTTCAACTTTATTTTAACAATTTAATTTGTGCCAATTTAATTGATTACCCATTGAAATTAATATAATAAAAAAAATGTAAACTGTTTAAATGTTGATGAGCACAAAAAAAACGACGAGCAATATTATGTTTTGCATTTCTTCCCCCAACTACTGCAATTTTGTGTGTACCGGATTCTGTGTACCGCTACACCCCTAGATTATAATCATCACTATTATTTATTTTAATATTTAAGGGTTTTCATTAAAAAAAAATCCAGATACCTGAGGTCTCATAGATGTTTCTTATCTCTTGAACCGTCATTTGCAAGTTGGTCAATTCCACATCTAAAGCTGCATTATTCTCTTTCTTCACCTCAGCTTGTCGGTTCAACTCCTTTATCAGGTTCCTGCAGCTTTTTATATTCTTCTTGAAATTCTAGACAAAAAGCCAGCAGTTTGTCTCGTGCAGTACCAAGAAAAAATATTAACTTTTTATTTTTATTCCTTATTCAATAAAATAGGATTTTTTTTTACCTTCTCTTGTAATGTTAATGTCTTCTCCAAAGCAGATACCTTCTTAGTCATCCTGTTTTCATGGTCTGTTTCTGTCAGGTACTTAAAAATTACACACTCATTATTTAATATGTCTAGACAATTATACATGTATATACTAGTTGCAATTTGTTTAGGTATATGTTTGTATCTGCAGCCATTTATACAGTTAACTTCTTATATAGATGACTATTGTAAGTATACATTTACTGACTGTAGGCTATTTCTAATTTAGGTGGTGGAGAAAGTGGATACAGCCAGAAGGTATACTCACAATATGCATATATACATGCATATATATTTTATATATTGCCAATAATGGCAATGTCTTGTCATTCATGAATTAATAAAAACATAGAATTAGCAGTAGTTACCTCAATTTGTATTGTGCTGTGCTGTTATAAGAGAATAATGAATTAACTGATTTGATTTGATTTTGATTGGAACTTAGGGCCACATCCCAACACTATGTCATGTGATTATTACTCTTTAACAGCACATGATGTTGTGTTTGAATCCTTATATATTTCCCCACCCTCATTCTCAATTGACGTAATAGCATATTTTGTGGTTAAATGGCCTGGCACTACACTTTATAAAAAATAAATTTGCACTCCTGCCTCAGGGAAAGGTGTCACCTATATCTTCTTGAGTGTTATAAATGCATTACTCAGGCAGGAAACTATCCATTTAAGAACATCCACACAATGCATTGTTCTGAAGCATACCATCACTATAAGCATATTCAGGCTATACCTCTTGGAGTTCCTGAGACACATGCAGCATCTGAATGTCTCTGGCTTTGCTCTTGAGATCTTCAATCTGCTTGCTCATCCTCATATGCTCCCATTCCTGCTGAATAATTCCTTTATGACAGTCTTTGCACTCCATCATGCTGGCAAGCTTCTGCACTCCTAAAGTCTGGAAGAGAAGTTTTGTGTTGTGCATTATTTGTACTCAGTTCTGCACTATAGTACTTTATAGGTTCTCATAAATTAAAATGGCAAAATGCATAAACAGCAAGAGTGTAATGTTTTGACAGGATGTTTTTTCGAATGTTTTTTACCACTTTCCACAGTCTGATGTCTGAGACAGATATGTGAATTGTTTTGCCAATATTGTTGCATGTGTACAGTTCTAAGAATGTTTTTAATTTATTACATACAAAAGGTTTATATTTGCACACACACACACACACACACACACACACACACACACACACACAAATAATGTTTTGGAAACATTAGGGAACTTACTGTATATACACCCTGTTTTAAACTATAGGTTCTCAAAAATTTAAATATCAATATGCGTAAGCAGCAAGAGAATGCAAGAATGTAATGTTAGTCTGAATACCCTGATGCTGTTGTTCAGTTCCTCGACAACACTGCGCTGGAGCAACAAAGAGTCTGAGTAGTCTGTAGTAAAGTCTTCAGTCTTCACCTCTACCTGGCCCTGTTTTAACAGGATCTGCACCATAACGTCAAGGCAGAACCTTGACCTTTCCTTTCGCAGGCTGCAAGGAATTTAATGTTATTAGTCATTTTTTTGTTACTATTGTTTTATAATGTAGCACCAACCTTGCTCCTGCAAACCATAGACTAATGCGTGTTACTGTTTTAAATGTTTTTTTTTTTTGTATGATGCTAATAACATGAAAAAATCAATTTATATGTTACCTATTGAGATTATCAGTAAGGTTCATGATTTCCATTTGTGCATTTTCATCCTCATCTGTTCTTTTCTGTAGAAATGTCTGCATCTCTGCTAATGTCAGTGCCTTCATTTTTACCTAACAACAAACATATATATATATTTATCCATTAAGTAAGTTAAATGTGCCGTTTTGGGTCATACGTTATTTATATTCACATTAAAAAAATCCATGGCAGGTTTATAAAACTAAATACATACTTCTTTAATAAGAACCTTTTCACAGCATACATTCTCATTTTAGTAGCTTTTACTGAAATTATTTTCTCACCTTCTGCTCACTCTCCACTTTCGTCCTCCTGGCCAGACAAAATCTCACCCACACAGCTGGGTCCAGACCCTCTGGCATGTTTTGTGCTGCATCTAACTCCTCCATGGCTTTCATAATTTGTGAAAGCCCTCCTGCTGCCACTCGATTCAACACAGCAGATTCCTTAAAAGAGCCTATCTTGTCTGTCTGTGTCCTCATAATTTGGATCCTGAAAAAGAATACCTTCTATTGTCATTTGTGCCTTGATCAACTATGATAGTCGGGAGTAAAAAAACTCTATAGTCACATCTGAGCCAATATCATAGAAGTTTCTACTTTAGCACCACGGTGAGTGGCAGGCTGCCTGCATTGCTGTCCATCCGAAGGCATTTCGTTCTTGTTTTGCAGCCAACTTGCATAGCTGTTATTTACTTTGTATGGTTACTTCTGTTTCTATTTGCACTAAACTTTAGGCTTTTATAAGATGTGGAGGGCAAACTTTTTAAAACTATGTTTTTCCTTATTGTGAAAATGTTTTTTGACCACTTTTCTCAGCGATGGATGAATCAGGCATGTTCACTGTTTCTGCAATATATAGAGTCTGGAGTAATTTGTAAAAAAAAAAAACTTTGGAATCCTTTTTGGACTACATTTTATCCTATTTTATTTCTTCTTGATGACTTTTGGAGGATCTAAATTTTGAAAGTACCTGGGTCTGCGCTTGTAAAGCCTGTACAGCTGGTCAACAATGTGTCCAGGGACATCAGAAAACTCTTTACGAAATCCACTGTCAAGAAGCTGTCAAAAGAACAAAAGGTGTATCTAATATATTACCAGGATCAATCAAAGAATTATGTTTAGTGTATCGAAAGAGATGATCTTACCTTATCTTCTGCAATAGTATTGTCATACATCTCTCGAAAGGGCTCTACATCTTCTCTGTAATTTTTCAAATATTTTCCAATTTGATTCTGCCAACAGAAAAAAGTGACTCATATGCAAAAGCACTTTACAGGCCATGGAAAACAATTTTATAGCCAAAATAATTATCATGCCACACAAGTTTCTTCATGCACATCCATTTTGAGCAAGACAAGCAACACACATCACTCGTCTCATCCTTTTGTTCTTGGTACACTACACCCAAATGAAGTGGACAACTGACAGCAGGAATGTTACCAAACAAAATGTACCTTAACAGTTTGTGCCTTCTCCAGGCTATAGATGAGCTCTTCCTCTCTGTTCAGCATCTCTTCCTCAATTAGTAAGGTAAGGTAAAGGTTGGTGATCTTCAGCTCTTCCTGTGGCACAAAAATGTTTGTGTTACTTGGTATTGTAGACTCAACTAGTATGCAATTCAACAGAAATAATTAGAACTTGCCTGATATAAAATCATTTCTGATTTCACTTTCTTTTCATACAGCTTGCTCAGAGTTTCATCAAAGGCCTTGGTGGCATCTTTAATGGATGCCTGCAGTTTCTTCATCTCTGCTTCCAAGGTCTGGGGCCATAAATAACAGATATTCAAATATAATAAGATCACTATATACAATTGAAGCTTTAAATGACTATCAAAGGATTATTTGACTTAGATGTTATAATTCCACAGTAGGATAACAGGTCTTTATTAATGCAACAAGTACAATGAAGGAACACAGAAATAAATTGAGACTTTCATCCAGGGTTTTAACAGATTGCATAACACAGTTACACAAACCTTATAAAATTAATTTAACAGATAATTAATCACCTTTTTATATTTCTCCTGTTCTTCATTGAGCTCCTTTACAATTTTTTCATGTTCTTTGTAGATTCTCCTTTCCTCCTCTGTCCACTCGAACTCAGGCTTGTCTATAAACTCGGGGGGTGTCACTTCCTTAAAGTCAAATACAAATTCATCATATAGTTTAACATATAAAGTAAAGGTTATCATACATTTGATATTTGATATATTTTTAAACAGTAAAGAGTTTAATATAAATTTATTCTAAAAATGTTGTGTCAAAATCAAGTTGGCCAAAATACCGTTCGCAGGATGTCCTCTTTTTTGACCTCAAGAACTCCACCCATCATGTCATCCAAGGCTCGTCCTCTAATATTGTCTCCCTATACAGAAAATAGAGAGCCACAAAGATTTCAATATAATATTTCAATGATTACTGATACATATTATTCAACTCATTTTTGTCCTCACCGCAACCGAGTGCAAACAGTGCAAGACAAAAGACAGTGTAAACAGACAACACAAGACAGTGTGGGACAGATACACAAAACACAAAATAGTGGCGACCAGTAAACCTACTGTATATGTCATACAGTACAATGTGCAAAAAAGAACTATAAACAAGAGTGTACTTGTAGACATAAAGACAATGTTGTGCAAAAACAGCACTGGGCATATAGTCTATATGGCCTATTTGTGTTAACTTCTGAAATAATGAATGTAGTAAACAATCTTAATAGCTACATAGATCAGTTAATTCATCCCAGAGGGAAATTTACAATGAGTAATATAATATGTAGGAGTTAGACCTTTGTTTCATGACGCTTTTGCTCCACTTCTTTACTTTGTTCCTTCTCTCTCTGCTTCTGCTCAGGTGTTAGGTATTTCTCAACCTCAATCTGAAACATACACAGAAAATCATACTGAGCCAATTATCCACAACAGCCATCAAGCCAACAGCCTAAATCAAGGTTCAAATAACAGTCAGCATTATCATATCAAAAATAGCATTAAACAGATTCCTTTAATATTAAATTATCTGTCAGAGTGTTTCTCAAACAAACCTCCGAGCTAAATGGACATGTTCTAAATGCTTGTCTTGACTTGCTACCTGAAATAGTAGCATCCACTACTAAAGCCAGTTTTTAAATTTCTTTGTAAGAGCAATAAATTATGCAGAATTAGTTTTAGTGTGAATTTCTTACTAGGAATCAAAGGACACAGAGCCAAATTCAGATTTAATCTGTACAGACCAGATCCAGGTTCAGATAGAAAGGCAAGCAGTTATTGTGTTTACAATTGTTGAATAACAAATTATAGATCTATTTTAGACCACATTGGATTTTTATTTATTTAGACAAAAAGTTCATACTATCATGCATACATAAATTTGAATATAGAGAGATTTATAGATTGTAATGAATTGCACTATAAAACTAGCGAACTAAATCGCTTCCATTTTAAAAATAAGCATTGCCACAAAGCATAGACTATACTAGTCTGAATGTAGCAATAGTTATCTAATGAACAAGCCAGGGTTGACAAACTAAGGACATTTTTGGAAAAAACCCTGAGAGAAAGCAGATTTAACACCTTATATTATGACTATAAATTGGTACAGCGTATAGTTTTAAACAGAAAAGCCTAAGAGCTGATCTTAATCACTTTCATACTTCTGTGGTTTACAAACTACTGATTAACAACAAGATAAACGTCTGGAAAAAAACATGTTGATGTCAAATGAATGCAAGTAATATATAAGACCACCTTGCTGGTATTGTTACCTCAGAGTCATTGACAGTGAGAGCTCTCTCTGGTCTCTCGCTGTCAGTCAGAATCGGCTCCCACAGTATCTCCTGCAGCTCGAGTTTTTCCATAATCTCTGTAATGCGCCTGTTCTTGTCTTTTATGCGGTTGATCTCTTGTTCCTTCTGCTTGTACACAGACTCAAACTCTGCGTTAAAAGCTGTTTTGATTTTGTAGATAACATCCTAGAAATAAAATCATGCAAATAAAATAAATCTCTTTATAGACAGTATGCTCAAGTTGGTAACTTAAAATAATTTGTTCTTGGTATTATTGTTCTTTATTAAAACAGTCAGGATAAAATAAGGATGTCACCTTTAGCAGGATGATCTGGTTGATCTTTAGGTCCCTTGTATGCAGACTGAACTGGCTATATAAGTGAGGGTTGGAGACTTCATACTGAGCACTCAGACTACCTGTTAAAGCTGAGCTCTCCTCCTTATGTTTTTTATTCTCCTCATCTTTATTATGCTCTGTTACTTCCTTAATGTTCTCCAAAACATCTTGCTGCAAATTGAACACAACATAACACAGGTATGATGAACCTTTTTCATGTTTAATTTCTTCAGACTTTGGATTCTGCATTATAAAGTATATGTGTACATACACTGCTGTCAGTTTTTCGGATGGCCTCTACACTGTTAAGCTCTTCTAGTTCCTTTGCTGTGCGTTCCTTCATGGGAAAGTTAACCACTTCTTGCTCTGAGATAAAAGCCTAAAGATTGCATATAATAAGAAGAACCCACTGAAATAAGCATGGCAAGATTACTTTTCTTAAATATAATATACAGACACTTTTAGAACCTGGAAGGTAACTATGCAGCTTGTTACACTTAGTGTGGAAATTAACACATCACAAAATAAAAGTCACAAAAGCATGAAGGTCACAAAACAGAAATCAAGCTCTGTTACTTAATTATTAATTTTATTACCTTAATGGCCTTCTCTTTTACTGTCATGGAATCCCAGTACTTTTTCTTGAGAATGTCATGCAGATAACATCTTGCCAGGTTCTCAAGCTCAATCTCCTTTCTCACCTTATATAGCGCATATACAACAAAGTAATAGCTAATTTAATATCATAAATATATATTATATGCATTACAAGATTAATTTTATTTTTTTACAATTTCTTCTTTATAGTCACTCTGTTCAAAATGCATTCTACTTTAAAAATACATTTTAGATAATGCAATTAACAAGCAAAAAAATGCAAATAAATAAATGAACAAGCAAACAAATAAAATGTAAAAAGATACACTGGTTTTACCTTGGAGACCTCCTGCTCTCCCTCATGATGCAGCCTTTGCTGCTCTTCCATGTCCAGATTAAATTCCAGCTGCTCCAGCTTCTCGATTTCTGGCAGCTTCTCATTCTCCTGCATCATAGCCTTGATCTTGCAGCAAGACAGCATGAAATATATGTTATCAGTTATTATTATAAAGATTAAACATGAAATATTACTTGTATGCCAGAGCAGTTCTGAGTATTTATCAAAAAATGACATTAAATCTATAATAATATGGCTAATTGTTGTATAAACAACTGTTCAAGCTTAATAGCTGTTTAAAAATAATTTTTAAAGCTCGCAGAATTGTTTTCTGTTTGCATATTGTTTATGGGCCATCATAAAGTATTCAGTAATGATCACGAAAATATTAGGAAAGATGAGTCTTTGGAAATATAGGTCTAAACAGTTGATATAGATCTAAAGTGTTCATTCTAATACATGACTATGTTCATGAACAGTGCAGTACAGCTTGTTAAATCTAAATGAGAGTGCATAGATAAATTGCAGTGCCCTTTACAGTATCATTTTCCAACCAGTGAGAACATTTAATTATAGTCCTACGTGGAATTTAATTTTAAGTTATTTTTATGTGCTCACAAAATCTGCAGGGAATTTCCCTGAACTATGAAACGAATGCTTTTTTTAAATCACATTAATATGCATATTATTATACAATGGGGTGATATATAAAGTATGCAGTGGTGGATTTTTCAAATATCCGTACTTATCAGAATAATTTCATTTTGGGAAACGTTAAACTTAATCTTAATTTTTAGATGCTGCTCCTCACTGCTTTAAAATGAATCCATAAATTTTCTTAAATGATAAACAGTCATGGAAGCAATATTAAACCCTACAGTTTGCAAAAGTTAAGTATACTCTCATTGCATGCGTGTAACAGTAGAAAACTCTTTTAAATGATGAAAATAGAACATTTAATCACATTAATTATTGCAATATATTACTCATGAATTGGTATTTTTAATTTAAAAACAGGAATGATGCACTTTATCCACCACTACCTGTATATGATTGCAGTTACAGTACTGCTATACATGCTACTGCGCTATTTCTTACTGTGTCCCGAAGTTCCTCTACACTCTTTTTAAGACCCATCCTGGTTTCTGTAAACTGCTTGCTCTCTTCTTGGAGAAACTGCAAAGATGACAGACTTTTTCACTCTTTACTCTATGCAAGGGCAAGTTGGTGATAAATGCCACACACAGACAGTCTGTTGAAGACTCTCTTCATTTTGTCGCAAATGTATAAGGCACTCCTATGTATTTAATTAATTTATTCTTTGATTATAATCTTGTTTTAAGACCTAAGGTGCCAAACTGATGGTAGATTTGAAAACTGGGTCAACACTGTATGTAAATGATGCATGAAGCAGGGTGCATAATAGTATAACAAAAACAAAGAATGTTTTAAATCATGGGTGGTCCTTTAAAACCTAAAACCCATAATAATATATATCATATCTTTAAAAATGACATGCAAAGCCCATTGCAAGCAGTTTTCGATTTTACAAACTGAATACAGAAAAGCAAAGTAATAATTATCTACAATTGTCATTCTTTAATGTCATTTATCCACAAACAACAACACTACAACATATACAACATCTGCACTAATCTCAAAATATCATTTTGCTATTCTATTATATGTATGAAATGCTTGTAATGTGTGACAGCATTAGAACACTTACTGTGTTTAGTTTATTATCCAGCCATGTGGAATTACTTGGAGTTGTAGAAGGCAGACTGTCATAACTCTCTTTTTTGTCCGTGTCAATTGTTACTTGATCCGTGTTGCTCACCTATCATATAAAAATATACTGTTTAGTTTCATTTTTAAATAGTCATACTTTTACAAAGATTTGTATCCCCAAATAGCTTCAACAGGCTCAATTCTAGATTAAACCGCTTCATTTGGGAGGAATATGTAAGTGACCTGCTTTGGAATATATTTGATAAAAGTGTGCATTTCAGCACTAAACACCCACACCAATCTATTACTATGACATTTACCTTTCAGTTGTTTTGATGCACATTTAACACATTTTCAAGGAGATTAATAAAAGTATTAATATCAATGGTATAAATATATAAAGAATTACAAAAATAATAACACACTGCTCAATTGTTGAATAATCCAATACTAAAGTTATGTATCTCTATTGTCTGTGGTGGTGCAAATCCCTCTGGTGTCTGTGATGGCAGTACCCAGTCAGCCATGTCACTGAGGATGGGGTTCTCTTGGGATATTTTATCCTCAAAGTTGTTTCCCACAGACAGGTCACTTTGGGTAGCTTCAGCTATCTTTAAACTTGTAAAGAAAATAAAAAAAAATAAATAAATAAATTTTGGAACAATGTTCATCTGTTATTTATCATCCCCCTAAAAGTAAAAAAGAAAATTAAACTACTGATACACATTCTACGTAATGGCAAACATTCCTACCTGAGCCTACTGCAGACCAGAGATCCATCTCGGAGGCCAGTAGTGATAAGAGTGTGACTGTCAGGGGTGAAAGACACAGAGCGAATTCCTGCCAACCACCAAGAGTGAAGTTGCTTCTGCACATATATCTCCTGAATGAAACAGATGTCAGCACACTGCACTCCTAAACATGTGAAAAAAGTTTAAATAAAATGTTCTAACCCTAATATTACCAGAGTGATGATGTCATGGATGTGAAGCAGCCCGTCTCTGCCGACAGACGCCAGCCAGCTCTGATTAGGTGAGAGATCCAATAACGCAGGCCCAAAAGAATGACCTTTTACTTCTTTCTCTGGACTCAATTCAACTACTTTCCCATTGCTGGACAATTTATCCACACACTGCAAATGTGTATAAAAATAAATGTGAAAAGTTTTTCAAAGTATGAAAAACATTATGTTTGTTTTCATGTTACTGCATGTTGCTAGTATATAAGATAAATTAAGAATATACAAAGAGTTGTGTAAGTGAAATAGGGGTTCAGCGGTTGACAGTAACAAAGTATTTTTGCTTATATTTTCAGTATCTGTACTTTATCAGAATATTTTCATTTTCATTCATCTTACTCGACTACATTTTAGAGAAAACTTGTTTCTCACCACTTTAAAATAAATACCTATAGAGTTAATGATAACCTGTTGTGTGTTCTCACTGTGTGCCTGCAACAATCGGAAATCAGCATTGGAACATTCAAAAGCTCAAGGAATGTTTGTGCTTTTACTTTTAGTAGAAATGTACAAGGGGTACTTTTACTTTAACTGGAGTATTATTTAATTTACATTTACTCAAGTAGAGAAATAGTTTACTTCCACCACTCCTGATCTTCAGTGTGGCCATTTCTCATTGGACAATATCACACCACCCAGCCACTGACTATTTTTCTATAACAGCACATTC